>NC_072733.1:61743837-62343837 GCF_026930045.1 Uloborus diversus
CCTAATATTCATTCATATTTATATTCAAATATCGCATTTTCACTTGAAATAGAATATGTTATGTGCTTTAAATGAATGTGAAGATTATGTAGTTCAATTACAAACTGCAATATAAATCTCATGTTATTGGAGTCTGATGAAGACTATCTCTGTCAGACCAGAAATATTAGTTCGTGAGTGGTGGGGGAAGGTTTATTATTATTATTGTATCAGAGCATAGGATGCGTGATTGTGTTGACTGTGTTTGCTTATTTAGCTGCCTAATATTCATTCCTTCACATTAATATTTAAAAATCGCATCTTTGTTTGCAATAATTAGACTAGAATGTACGAATTATGTGCCTCAAATGAATGTATATATTGTGTAATCCAGTTACAAACTGCAATATATCATCTGTTATTGGAGTCTGATGAAGACTACCTCTGTCAGATCAGAAATGTTAGTCCGTGAGCATTGGGGAAGGTTTTTTTTTATTATTGCATCGTCGTATGTGCTTTAAATGAATGTGTATATATGTATTTCAGTTTCATAATACATAGTCTGTTTTTTGGAGTCTAGTGGGAACTAATCTGTCAGCCAGAATTGCTACTCTGTGTCCGGTGGGGGAGGGGGGGGGAGCAAGAAACTCAAACTACTCAAACTGTCGATAAACTCTCCTGAAACTAAGTTTCTATTCAAGTTCTAATAATTATGATGCCTTGCTTTCGGTGTGAAAGCTTTTTTTTTTCGGAGTGGAGGAAAATGGCCTATTTTCAAAGAGCTATAGCAAGCTTACTATTTGTGCTACAAAAAAGTTGTAAATACAAAAGTTGTAGGAAATTTTATGCTCTTTAAACTTTACATCTATTACTTTTTTCTAACATGAACCGTTTCGGAGATATTTTCGAAAAAACAAAAAAAGTCATAAATTTTTGTGGTTTTTCGGCCCTAAAAAGTTCTCCCGGGGTCTTTCGTGTTGGATAACTTGGTTTTTCCATGTCGGCACCAATATGTACAAATTAAAAAAAAAAATCTTTGACCCCATTTTTTGCAAGTTAAAATGTATCTATTGACTGGACTACAGTAACAGAGACCGAAAAATCTGATGATAAATAGTAACAGATAGGATGAGGAAAAGATGTGTAATGGACAAATTGCCTTTTTCTCAACAAATGTGCAAAAGTTCCTTTATTTTTAAACCTACAACCTTATTTAATTCAAATGAACATGAAACACCAGCTGACCTCTTGGTGGCTGTTCGTAACCTTCCATCACTGCCTTGAAAATACCAGCTGGCTCATAAAATTCACTCTGATAACACTAGAAGGTTGCACCGTATTCATGGGTCGCAACAACATCAGTTTTACCTGCCTAAAATTCTTATTATTTAAATCCAAACTTATGACTGCCTGTTACTGGTGCCGTTACCCTAAGTGATATCACAGAAATTCAAAATAAATTTTGTAACTTTTAAAAACCAGTTTTTAAAAATATAGAAATGATCTTAAAACATTGACTGCTAATAATAAAAACATATTGAAATTGTATGCATGCTTCTAAACTTCAAGAATTCACTTTTGCTCTGTAAAAGAAGTTTTGAACTTCGTTCACTAAAGCTGTAGTTACTAGGATCTTGGTGAATTAAATATGGTTGAATATCAGAGGTGATTTGTTCAATCACTAACCAACCATCAAAATGGGTTATTTTATACTATGAATTACTTAGAAAAGTTCATATGTCAAATAAAATTGAGCATCAGCGTTTTATCTATTTTAAGGGAACTCAAGGTAGAGATCATTGTTGCTAAAATATATTCCACCAAGTCCTTTTCATTCATTCATTTTTCATTTCTAATATATTTGTCAATTTAATAGAGAAAATATCCTTATTAAAAGCAAGATAGTATTAATGCATAGTTTTTCTTGTTAAAAACATAGCTGCTATTCAATTTTATTTTGCATTATTTTCCTGAAATCCTTTTTTTTAATTTCATGTTTTAGATAGTTCACTATTTTTGCTTTCACTTTAAAGTTCAAAGAAGGACTATATTTGATATCTTTAGTTATATTTAAATCCAATATTTTTGATCATGTGTAATAGTTTGTTTTGATCACTAATATGTTACTAGTAATTCTGAAATTACATTTTCAAATGAAAAATATTTTATTGAAAGAAATTCCTACAAACTCATTTCAGGTTGCTTTTGATAACTTTGATGTTATTCTTCAGGATGTAAACAATCCACCGAATTCATCTCCACCTTTCAAAGTGTTAGTACGTATCATTCCAGTTGGTGATGATCCTCCAAAACGAGATCCCGCAAGTTCATTTAATATAGAAGTTCATGAAAATGACTTTGGCATTTTTGGAAACCAGCACTTGTGTTACATGGATATTGATTCTCTTGCTAGTGAAATCACTTATACTATTATCACATATCCTAGATTTATTGGATCGCTTGCACATGCAGGTAAATATATATATATATATATCTAATACTTAAATTCCCTATAAAGAACTGAAGTATTAATTTTCATGTTAGAAGAATACCCTTGTAGAATAACAGCATACTGATGCGAAATATTTTTTAGCTCAATAATTCAAATACATATTTTAAAAATTATTTGACTTGACTATACTTATAACTAGGACTCGACCGATGCATCGGCGCCGATGGTTCAGCAATTTAGCCATCGGCATTGGCATCCGCGGCCGATGCTAACTTGCAGGAAACATCGGCCCATCGGCCATAAAAGACATCGAAAAGCCGATGGAATTGGCCGATGTTTTTGAAAAAAAAAGGACCTTTGTTGTTTTACTTTTTAATACAAAGTATAAGGAGTTATTGTTTTTACATTAAATTGTTTGCTTAAATTTCAGTATGAATTTCTATTTTAGTCTCCCCTGAAAGAGTTTTTAATACTGCATTCAGGTACCAAACAAGTTAATCATTACGTTGTTTCCTGCGGCTGGATGTACCTATGTATCTCTTATAAGTCATGACTCAAAAATGGTAAGCTGTAGAAGGCTAAATTTTCGCATGTGGGGTGTACGTAGGTTCCAGTTGTGCACTTCCATTTTTGTTTTCAATCGGGTGTTCTAAAAAGCCTATTTACTCATTTTTGTGGCTATTAATTACTTATTTCAATGGAAAACTAATATAGCGTCTCAGACTGACGATCATTTGGTGATATATTGCCGAATTGGAGAAGATGGAAACAAATATGAGATGGCGAAACCGGTTTTGTTTCATTTTGTTAGATTCCCGTTGAACCGGCAGTGATTTTTAATTTTTCGATATTTGTAATATGAATCACAGTAATGTCTTTTCTGTACCGCTTCGTCGGAGCTACAAGTTTGGGGCCCGTCGAAATACATTTTCGACGGCCTATTCCATCCGCCATTAGGGGGCCCTATTTCTCTATCACAGAAGTTGTAAAACACTTATCATAAGCATTTTTGTAACTCCTACGGTGCCCCTATGGTTATGGGGCCTCTCGCGCAATTGCAACATTTGCTATATTTTAAATCCGCCACTGCACGTCAAAACAAACTCGGTTGCAAGTTTTAAAAGGGTTTTTCTGCTCAATGTTCATGATTATTTTGAACTCTTATTTTATGACTATTTTTTTTGTATTTCCGAGAACACTTGCGTGCCCCTCCTCCCACTCCCTCAATTTCTGAAATTAAACTCTAGTTATACTTCTTAGTTGTTTAAAACTAACACCATTCATAAAATTAGAGGTTTTTTTTCAATCTTTATCTATTGTTTAGGAAGAATGTAGAGCATTAATGTAAGAATTGATTAAAGACGTTTTGAATGGTGACATATTTCGGAAATCAAAGGGACTTTTAAACTTTTTCTTCGGAAGTGCTGAAGTAGATTCAGAAACTCCTCAAGGTATTGGTGGTAGTGGTTCTGTACTAAAAAAATGAGGCCGAAGTTGGGGCCGAAGTTTAATGTTGTGAGTTACATCAAAATCAGAATGTGACCCCACTAACCAACCCTCGTCGTTTCAAGCATTTCTTAAATATTTAGCGATTATTTATTTTGCTCTAGAAATGTCATTTTGCGTATTTCTTATACTTGTTTCACCTATATTTCGTAATGCGCCATCTTTTTTGCATCATTAATAGCGATCGAATTTTTTTCTGTTGTAAGTAACTATTTTAATGTATTTATATAAAATCAATGAATAAGTTATTTTCGTTTGCATCATATTTTTAATAATATGTTATATAAAAGTTTCAAGGATTTTCTATTATGCAATTTTTTAAATTTCAGAAAATTATTGTTAAATTGAAAAAAAATAATTTGAACTTGTTTGTAGTGCTTCATAAAAGATTAAATAATCAAATTGTTCAATAATACGTGAGCAAACATCAGATCAAGTAGTATATGTATTCAGTTATTAACTTGATGTAAATATTTAGTTTGTTTATTGTAGCTGCGTTTTACGGACCTCGCTCTTTTCATGGCTATTCCTTTTTTACGCAAAATTTATGTCACTATTGTAGCTTTTATGAATTAATATATGCATTTTTCCATTAATAAATTTTAAATAAGTATAAAAATATTCCAATTATGATTTAATATTGTAATTTATCTGTTACCTTTTTTGTTTGATGATTAAAAAATGTCTACGTGCAATCTTTCCACTTTGATTGCGTTTGCTGACGGTTTCATAGTTTATTATTATTTTTTTTTTGAATGATTAAACAACATAATTTAATGTTTTTTAACTATGTTTAGTGTACCTAAATGCATACATTATTACAGTATTACTGAAATTTTAGTTATATGTTCAATCAAAAAAAAAAAAAAAATCAATTGGTTATTAAACAGTCTCTTTGTTTTTCTTCCTTGTTTTTTCCTTTCTTTCTTTCTTTTTTTTTTTGGCTCTTGTTCTTCGTCTTCCATCATACAGCAGTCAAAAAAGGAGAAGCGTAACTACATCCTATACAGATTGTCTGTAGTACGGTCAAAAAGTTCGGAGGACAAGCTGTATAAAACCTTACCCAGAATAGTTCACATTACTGAAGCACATCCACCTTGAAAAGATCACCTTGAGTCAGTATGTATTTCTGCCAGTGTTCATATAAATTTTGGAAACACTCCTGGAAACCATTTTTCGCTACCTTCTGTGATGCAGCTTTATCTTCTCCTGACGGAAGAAAGCGCCGTCCATGAAAATGTTTTTTTGTTGGGAACAGATAAAAATCACACGGAGCTAAGTCCGACGAAACGTTATGTTATTTGTTTGTCATATCAGAGTATTGACCAATCGAACCATGCATCCTCAACATGAAAGTCGCCTTCTTCCCCATGATGAAGTTAAAGCAGCAGCGCAAGAGGCTTTACAGGAGGTTGCGAAAAATGTCTCCCAGGAGTGCTTCTAAAAGCTATACGAGCATTGGCAGAAGTGCATAGTCGTTCAAGATGACTATTTTGTAGATAGATGTACTTCGGTAATGTGAACTATTCAGGGTAAGGTTTTATACAACTTGTCCTCGAACTTTTAGATCATACTACGTACGTATGAGTTTTCAACTTACTATTTCCTAACGTTTTTGAGTGACGCAAGTTTACGCACATGAAGACATCACAAGAGAATTAGCGATAATTAACTAAGGAGGCGTTCCAAATGGATATTTCGGTCATCTATATGTTCTTAGGTACATATGCGTGTACAGATGTGCTGAAAAAACTTGTGAAGTTTAAATTAGGTGATCGTAAAATAGAAATTTAGGTCGAAATCTGATTTTTTTGTGTGTGATTACAGTTCCTTATTCGTAGAAAGGCAGTTAAGTGAATTGAATCAATGATCCTTTAAATCCCTGACAATCTTATCAATTTATTTCTGTTAGGTTTTTTTGAGCAATCATGATTGCTTATTGTTTTTATTTGACTGTCTTTGACGTTAAGCTGATTTTATTCAACCCCCCCCCCTGCCTCCCTCTACAGCACTCCAACCCACCATCCTCTGGAAAACTGAAAATAAGTGGTGTGAATAATGATAGTGTTACGGTGCTGCGAGCGCTTAGAATTTGTCCCAGTGTTGCGAACCTGCGGATAGTCTGTCCGATCAACAATGGGGCAGAAGCTATTGAACAACTTGGCTGTTCTTCATAACCACCGAGATATTTTGGATGAACTGGATATTGGACCAGTCGTCAACGACTTCAAATTCAGTACTAATCTAGTCAGGTGGTCGACATTTGCACCTTCCTAAAGGCAGCCCTAATATTGGTATTTAAAGCAATTTTAAAAATCTCTTTAAAATAGAGAATTAACTACATACAGAACGTTAGATTTAAAATTTCGAAATATTAGTACTATTTTATTACCGTATTACTATAGTACTGCATTAGTTATTTTCCAATACTTAAATATATTTAGGGTTTAAAACCCTATAAAAACCCACTATTTACATTCTATATTAACTTTATTAACTATACTAAACAAATTAACAGTTGGATATTATTTTTATTTAATGAATTCTGAGCCTTATTCAAAGCAAGTTTAAATTAGCTATTTCACTTATTAATCAAAGTGCAACAGCAATAAATAACTAAGCAATAAATTTTTCTAATGATAGTTTAAGATTTGTTTAAGTATAATTTCAATATTTTTATAGATATGTATTCACTGTTCTGTAATAGTCTAAAAACAAAATTATTATATTATAAATAAAATTAACCTCTTACGAAAATACCGTACAAGTGTTTTTTTTTTTCTTCTTTTTTTCGTTTTTCAAAGCCAAAACATGTGTCGAGTTAGCGAGAGTAGAGTTTTCAAGGTTCTAATGTTGAAAATATATTACTCTAAAATACTTAAAAAACTGTAAAACTTACTTTTTCCATCTCCAATTAGAAAATTTCCTGGGGTTAAACCCGCTGTATGCCCCCCATCCTCCCAATATTTTTTGTATTTAGGTGCACTGGGAGTGCCCTTCCATGCAAGTCAAGTGCCCTACCTTATATCAATGCCTAGCCACGGAATTGCACGACTTCCCCCAAAATAGAACTGTAAAAATGTCCCACACTGAAGATAAGTGACATGATCTAATTGAACCAGAAAATTTGTATGCAAATTCTTAGACTGACTTTGAAAACGCCATGCCACATATTGTTTGTTTGTAGAAATCATATACACCAGAAAATATGTAAATTGGCATTTTCAAGGTTCAAAAATCTGAACTTTTACTTATTTTTTTTGGAAAAGTGTGTGGAGGGGGGACGTTGTGGGATTACATAACCCCTGGATCACCGTTGACGTCTAGCTCCCCCAATAATTTTTGCAAGTCGGCGCCCCAGCAGGTGAGCAAGGTGACACAATGGCAAAGGTCAATTAGCACCCGATAAAGATGATGCTCTGTGTTTGGTGGGATTGCAAGGGATAATTTATTTCAAGCTTCTCCCTTCTGGCCAAATGATTAATTCGGACAATTATTGTTGCCAATTAACCAATTTGAACAGAGAAATCAAACAGAAACGTCCGATTTTGTGAAATTGTAAGGGCGTAGTCTTTTATCATGAGAACGGCAGACATTTCGAGACACACAGTGTGAACTGAAAAGCCTGAAATGAAATGTCCTATCTCATCCACCATATTTTTCTGATATCACACCATTTGATTATCACTTGTTCCGGACATTGCAAAATCATTTACATGGAACATTTTTTGACTCTTTGGATGCCTTACAGTGTGCATGTCTTCGTTCTTCAAATCTAAACCATGCAAGTTTTATGATCAGGGCATCTATATGTCGACAGAACGTTGAAAACAGATTATCGACAGCGTTGGAGATTATATCATTGATTTAATACAGAACTTTGTTTGCCTAATCACTGTGCGACTTTTACTCACAAACTCTGCATGAACTTTTGCACTCACTCGATACACGCATAACTCAACTTCACAAGTAACTCAATTCATATTTATTGTTGGTACAATTTGATTTGTATTGTGTAACCTGAGTGTGCATGTTTCTGAAAAGTGCACTTAATATGCTAATATTTGAAAGGGAGTTGGTATTGAAGTTTTAAAAATTGGGCAATAAAAAAGGATTAATAGAAAATTAGGCCTGTTTACAGACTTTTCACAAAATTACGGACTTGAAAACTGCTCTTTTCACAAAATTATGCGCTGTTAATATTGACTCTTCATAAAGTTATCAACTCTAAAAATGGAATCTCAGGAAAAGGTTCAGAAACAGAATCTAGCACACAGTATCCATCAGTAAAATAATTCCTATAATTTTAAATTAATTCTACTGTTTTTTGGAATCTGTAACTTAATTTCCTACACATTATTTTTTAGTGTTCTGTTTTCAATAAATAGATAAATAAATAAAAGATAAGTAAATAAACCAATAATAAACCGTTCTATAGAAAAAGGGAACAATCAAAAGTAAGAAAAAAATTTTTTTTCCCAATAAACCAATTTTTTTCCAAAGAAAAAGATGTTCATTGAAATCCTAATGCAGGAATCTGCAATTTATTTTACATTTACATTTTATAGTTGTATTTTTTCTGTTATTTGTCTGCACAAAGGCATTTATTTCTTATGAATTTGACTATTGTAACTGTTTTTGAAAGTAAAAAATATGTAACATTAGTACAGTATTATCTGAATTAACGATTTGTTTCAATGAATCATTTTTGAAGTCTCCTTTTATTTAATTCTTTTCACTTGGACCCAAATTTTACAAAATTGCATTTTGTAATTATCATTACTTCATTTTATAAAGCATTATTCTGATTTTGGTAATCTTTCTTCAAGATCCAGGAAAAGTAGTTTTATTTTCTGATGGTGCTGATTTAGAAAAAGAAAGTAATTGGACATCTGTTAATACTTTCACACAAGAACAGATAAATCATCATAAAATAGCGTACGTACCTCCAAAGGATGAAATTGGACCAAATCCATTATATCTGCAGTTCATTTTCTCAGTTACAGATAAAGACAACAATGTAGTTCCTGGACAAGTCTTTAATATTACTATTTTGCCAGTAAATAATAAGGTACTTTCAAAATATTATTATATGCAATTTGCGTTTTTATTATTATTTTTTCTTTTGAAAACTTGTGACAGTAAATAAGTTTTTATTTTTAACAATTCAATTGGTTATACATTGCTGTGATTATCTACATTTTACACACTATAATCTAAGGAACAAAACTTAACTGCCTCTGCTGATGGCATTCAGCCATTTAGAAAATACCTTTTTCACTCTCTCAGAAACAAAGCAATAATATTTTCTCACAAATTTTCTTTTAAGTTGGAGTAAATTTCCTTTCCCTTTTGAAAGGAAAATCACATGCTGAGTGTTTGACAACTTTTCACAGCAGTGTGAAAGTAAAAATTATTTCCCTGGAACAGTTTTTCCATGTCTTGTTAAGACTTATACACTTAGTCCATAAAACAAATCTAGCTATGAACTAGATATTTGTTAATGAATCACTTAGGGTCAGAAGTAATTTCAAATTAGAAATACAGCAAAAGTTTTGGCACCATGCTGATACACAAAGCTTTTCCTTTCGAAAAATGTGGGGGAAAGTTGTTTGCATTGTACAAAGAAAATTTTTCATTCAAATTCAAATCATAGCAATTTGTAAATGTTACTACACTACTGGCCATTAAAATTGCTACACCAGGAAAAAATGCAGATAACAAAATAATATTTATTGGACACATATATAATGTTGGAAATAACAAATGATTAAATTTTCAAGAAATTTGGGTGAATAGATCCTGAGAAATTAGTACCTAGAACTACTACCTCTGGCAGCAATAACAGCGCTTATAGGCCTGGGCAATGAGTCGTATAGAGAGCGGATGGCATGTACTGGTACAGACACCCATGCAGCTTCAACATGATGCCACAGTTCATTGACTGTAGTGGCTGGCCTTTTGCTGACGAGCTAGTTGTTCAGCAACCATTGACCAGACATTTTCTATTGGTGAAAGATCTGGAGAACGTGCTGGCCAGGGCATCAGTCGAACATTTTCTGCATCAAGGAAAGCCTGCTCTATACCAGCCACATGCGGTCGTACATTATCCTGCTGAAATGTAGAGTTTCGTAGGGCTCAAAAAAAGGGTAGTGCCACGGGTCGTAATGCATCAGAAATGTAACGCCAACTGTTCATAGTTGCCGTCAATGCGAACAAGAGGTGACCGAGATGTGTATCCAATGCCACCCCACACCATCACGCCAGGTGATGGGCCAGTATGAGGATGCCAAATGCACGCTGCCAGTGTGTGTTCACCACGATACCGCTAAACATGGCTGCGACCATCATGATGTTGTAAGCAGAACCTGGATTAATCAGAAAAAATGATGTCTTGCCTTTGGTACACCCAGGTTCGTCACTAATCAAACCATTGAAGGTGCTCCTGTCTGTGATGCAGTGTCAATGGTAGCCGCAGCCATGGTCTCCGAACTGACAGTCCATGTTGCTGTAAACGTTGCCGAACTGTTTCTGCAGACACTTGTTGTCTTGCAAATGACCCCATTTCTTGACTCAGGGCTTGGGACATGGTTGTACGATCCACTATGGCCATTCGTATAATATGCTTGTCCTCTCAGCTGCTAGTGATTACTGGCCGTTGAAAACCAGCACAGCAATCTGTATTACAATCCTGAACCCATTGATTCCATATTTTGCTAACTGTCATTGGATCTCGACCGAGGTGAGCAGCTATACTGCGGTAGGATAAACCGCAATCCCGGTAGGCTACAATTCAACCTCTATCAAAGACAGAAACGAGCTGGTATGCATTTCTTCTTACACGAGGCATCACAACAATTTTCCACCACGCAACAACGTTCAAATTGAATTTGCACGTGAGAAATTGGGTGTACAATTTCCTCATTCAAACGCATTGTAGGTGTTGCTGCAGGCGACTGCACTGTCTGAATGCGCTGAAAAGCTAATCATTTGCATATCACATCATCTTCTTCCTGTCGTTAAAATTTCATGTCTGTACCATGTCGCCTTCTTAGTGTAGCAATTTTAATGGCCAGTAGTGTATTTGTTTAACAGCATTAAAATCAAGTTAATATTGTTTAAAAATCATTTTCTGAATCAAAGCAATTATATCTTTAAAGATCATATTACTTGTCTATAAAAGTGTTTAAAATGAGTAGTAATATTTCAAAAAATATTAAAAAATATACTGCTTTTATTAAAATGAACTTATCAAGTGGCTTAAAAAGTTAATTATATATTTGTAATACTTTTAAACCATGAAATTTTTTTAAAAAAAAAATCTGTGTTTACAAAATATATTTTACGTACTAACTGCCTTCTGCGCCAGCCTCGGCCTCTCTGCCTTCGATGGGTTGGTGTCTGTTCCACCAAAGTATAGCGCCTTACACGCTGTTCTTTGGGGGCTTTGCATAGTGAAAGAAATTTAATTGACATTTTTAGTATGCAAACTACAATATGCAAAGGAAAAGATTAAAAAGTCACTGCATTTTAAATGCATCGCCTGCTTTGGTACATTAATTAATGAGCAAATCATTAACTTTTAGTGTGGCCCAGCTCTAGAATTATTCCATTCCCAGTCCGCTGGGCATATTGTAACTTAACCATTAGTTTGAACTATTCAATAATTTCCGCTTTAAGCAAAAAGAGAGAGAAATTATAAATTCCCAGGGAAAGAGGCCCTAACCGTGGCAAGATCAACATAGCCTGAAAAAAAAAAAAAAACCCACCAACTGTCAAATTTGGCATTATGCCAAAATGCTTTTTTTTTTTTTTTCGAGCAGTAGAAACATCCTTGAGAATAAACGTTCTTATTATTAAAGTTGTAGATAAACAAATCCTTCTCAAACGTGAGAAAGAAAAATTAGGATTCTATTGATACCTGGTTCGATCGTCAATTCTCTGCCTTTCAAAAGAAATTAGAGTAATGCACATAGATAGATATAGAGTAATGCACATAGATAGAAACAACAATACTCAGTTTTTAATGTATAAATTTTAGAAAAAAGTTTTCATTTATTATTTTTTCTTATAATAGAATTATTTACTCAGGTTCCTCAGCTTCACACTGGTGAACTACTTGTTGAAGAAGGTTCTTCAACTTTGCTTTCTACCAATGAATTATCTGTGTATGATCCTGACACATTAACATCAGACTTACAAATGAGTTTATTCACTATCCCCCTTCATGGTTCACTACGAAGAAGTGAACAGCCTCTCAGAGTTGGAGATCTATTATCCCTTGATGATATTCTTACTTTGAGATTAGAGTAAGTTTTAAGATTTTTTTGAATGTATTTAATCTGCAGAGCTTTAACAACTTAATTTTTTGTCTATTTACTTAGTGGTTCAAAATGTTTCATTATTGTTAGCAATTCTCTTTCTTTTACAAAATTTATTTTAATTAGCAGTGTAGAATGTAAATATTAAAATCATTTTCTGAAGCAATTCTTAGGGTAAAATCTTTAAATAAAAGAGTTTCATTTTCCTTCTGCTTAAGATGAATCTTATAACTGTTGACTAAGTACTCTGAAACAAACCTACAAAATATGTAACTTTATTGTGCAATTAAAAAAGAACATAGACAGATAAAACTAAGCTGATCACAATGTGTATCAAATATAATTTGCTATGCAATACTTTCAGAATGTTTAATATCCACTGTCATGCATGAGATCTTTCTCTTTGGATCCTCAATTTTTTCCCTAATGAATGAATGAATGAATAAGTAAATTATTAAATGAAGAAATGCATATAAGTTAATTGATATATGAATATGTAAGTGCTTTAATAAATGATTGTATGATTAAACAAAATGAAATATTTCACGTTTTTTCATCCACTTTGCCCACATGCACTTGACTTATCGTACAAAATATTTAGAATAGGAATATGTTTAATATCAAATACATAAATACTGCACCAAATATTAGTAGGACTCAATCAATATTTAAAATGTTAAAACAAGATCTTTGTCACTTTATAATCCCAAAAATAATTTTTATCTTTCTGGTCAATATTAGAACATGAGTATCAATTTTTTAAAATTGCTTGTATTATCATACCCTTTGATCTTCAGAGATAACTTCCCCCAACTGGAGTAGACTACATGTAGTTCAACATGGTTAAAACATTACCGGATAGGCGATGCTAGCACCAATATAAATATTTCACAATTTCGCTTTGCTCCACATTTCCCTACTTTCTGCTGAAAATAAATTGGTGGTAACAATGTTAATAAAGCACAAAAATTACAAATTATTGTATGCACATTTTTCAGGGTTGCAATGCAATGAACCCCGTTTCTGTGCAGTTGTGAACTTAGTTCTTTTATCCATTAGTTCATGTCTTCTATATTGTAAAAGTTGTTCCTTGTAGCCCCAAAACATCGTTGCAGTTCTTATGTTTTACCAATGTTTTTCAAAGTGAATTTATAAGCATTTACTGTTATATTTTTCCTTTCTGGTTTTGACCAATAATGCAGTTTTCTGAATGAAGGTGCTTGTTTCATATTTAATTTTTTCAACTTTATTTTTACCTAAATGGTTACATTTGATGAAAACTCTGTTTTTAAACAAAAAGATTTCCTTCTCATTTGAAATGTTTTCTGGGACTATTTTCCCCCCTTCCTTTTCATTGTCATATTTAATTTTTAATCATAACATCTTATTTTACTTTTAACTATAAATCTGCCTTTTTTTGTGAGAAATTGATTAATGTGACTTTGAAGAACATACTGATTGAATATTTAGACAAATTTTTAGTTCCGGAATAGATATTTAAGTTGTTTATAACATCTATTTCATTAAAACTTTAAATGTAAAATTTGTTGAGTAATATTAGCGTATTTGCTTTAATTGCAAAATTGCTTCTTTTAAGGTATGTTCATGATGGTTCTGAATCTTTCAAGGATGGCTTCAAAATAGGTGTTAATGATGGTCTCCATTTTGTGTCTGGAGTTGTAAGAGTCTCCATTGAGCCAGTAGATGATGAGAAACCTATTTGGGCTAAAGATTTGATGCCAAGAATTTCTGTAAATGAAGGAGGAAAAGTTCTACTTACGCCTGAGGTAAAGTTTTTCAGTAAATGTCATTTTCTTTTAATATTGCTTGAAAAAACAATACCTAGCATTTATTTTGTTTTGTTTACTTAATATAACTACAGGGTTCGTACGCTCCGGGAATTCCGGGAAAACCGAGAATTGTCAGGGAAAATGACACTGTCAAAAATGTCAGGGAAAAGTCGGGGAGTTTTCAAATTTTGTCCTCCAAATTTTTTTTTTCCCAAGGAATTAAGTACTATGAGATCTAGTCTTCGTTTTTATTGTGATTTCACGAAAAAAATTGTAAATTTTTATCTAAACCGACGCTGGCACTTAAAAACTGCAATCGAAAAATGAACGTTTTTTTTTTCACAACGAAAAATGCGCCAAAAGAGCGAAGATTTTCTTGCATGGAGTCAGTGAGGGGAACGCATTTCTTTCTACTGCCTTAAGTTTTAGATGGGTTGCCACAACATTCTGTTCGGTTCAGGGTTCGTACGCTCCGGGAAAACTTGGAATAGGGAAGTTTTCGATTTTTCAATTTTATTTTTATATGATAGAGTAACATGTATGAACATCATAGGTGAAAAAAATTTTGCGATACGATAAGTAGTTTTTTTAAAATTAATTTTTAAAGTTCAAGCTCTTGTGACGTCAAATGGCATAGGAAGTGACGTCATCCCCTCTTCTGATAGGGGAGAAGCGAAGGTCACGCATTCGACTTCGAAGGCGAAACGTAAAAGGCTTTCTCCTCGCATTTAACTCCTCGCGTTTCTGGAACATTAAACCTCTCATCCTCTCGAAAATATTCGAATATCTCATTGGTGTTACTTGAGGAAGATTATTTAGATTGTGCTTTAACGAATCTGGCCTCCATAGTGTGTTCAAAAGGATTATTGAATTTCTAAAAAATATAAATATCAGCGCGCTCAAAATGTCCCTAGCGAAAACAAGGGATCTTCGGCGGAAGGCTGCCCATTCGCGCCCTGTGACGTAGGCTCGTGACGTTTCAGAAGCGCACACTTTTGCGCGTGGATTTTTAAAAATTCATTAAAAATCAACCACGGTGTTTTAAAATTCGGCGATGGTGAATTTTTTAGTTTGGAGGGTCAATTAACAATATCCAATAGCCAAAATATGAACATTTAATAGGTTGCAACTTCCCTATTATCAGGGAAAATGACTTAGTCAAAAATGTCAAGGAATTTTCCAAATGTGTCCCCAAAATTTTTCTTTTCCCAATTTTTCCCAGGGAATTTCGTTTTATAAGATCTAATCTTCATTTTTATCGATGTATTTAAAAAAATTGTAACAATTTTAAAGCAATGAAAAAAGTGGCGACCCAAAAAATCTTCAGCAGCCGCCATTTTTGGCTCTCAGTAGTTCCCAAGGGAAAAAAAATCAGGTGAACAGCAATTATGCACAAACTCAACAGGAGAGAAGACAATTTACTGCTTCGGAAGCACAACCTGTAGATGGGAGGGTCGATCGGGGAAAATGGTTTTTTTTTGTTGATCGGAAAATCATTTCAGCTACGTGTTAAACGTAGTCGCCATCTTTGGTCATTCACAAGATGGAAGTAGATACGATCCAAAAATGCCTAAGTTTCTAAAAACAAAGCAGAATTGGATGTTTTCTTTAATTGAAAACTGATGAAAACAACAAAAAATGGTCTGCAAATTGTTTTTGTATTATTATTTGAAATAATTTTCTTGAGAAATGAAAAATTTTGTTCTTAAAACTTAATCTTATCCTCACTGCCTCGGACGCAAATGTGATAAAAACTTTTCAATGAATTGTAGTATCATGAAGATTTATTATTTTTTAACTGTCTTCATGCAACAAATTAAAAAAAAGTTATTTCTTATTTTTGGGCATAGCCGCCATATTTGGTCATTCCCAAGATGGAAGTACACAAGCCTTTTTCAAGTGCCTAAGTTCCCGAAAACGGCATTGGATGTTAATTGCAATGCAAACTATTGAAAACAACACAAATTGTGCCCTTTTTTCCGGATAATTTGTAATTATTTTCTGGAAAAATGCAAAATTTAATCTTCATAACATTTTTTTGTTTTAATTGATTTAGACTCTTATGTGCTAAATACTGACTATTTTGCTTTTATTGTAGTTTTTTAAGGATTATTAATTATTTATTACTACTTTATACTACAAATCCAAAAATCTACTTATTATTTTAAATTTTTCACTTTGTCGCCATATTTGATCGTTTGCACAATGGAAGTAGACTTAAACTTCCAGAAACAGAATTGGACGTTTATATCAATGTGTAATATTGAAAATAACATTAAATGTGCAAAAAGTTATGAATTTTTGAAAAATAACTATTACTTTCTGGATAAGAAAGTTTGAAATTTTAATGTAAGCGTCCTTTAATATGTGAAAAAAAAAAAAAAGATTATTGGCATTGGCCTATGTTTGGCGGATGTTGATTTTTGTTACTATGCATTACATGGTATGCCGATTGATGCAACAAGTTAATCATATTTATACTGAAATTTAGCTTTGCATTTTGCTCAATATGTTTCGTGTAACCTACTTATAAGAAAATAAAAAGTATTGTAAACCAAAAGCGGATGCTAGAAGGTTGCTGCAGGACTACAGCAAAATGCTATAATATTACGCGTGACATCAAAGAAACGCTAAAATAAGTTGAAAGTACTCCGTTTTCAACAAATAGTAAACAAATTAAAACAATTTTGAACAAAATGTTGAAAAAAAACTTAAAATTTTGACAGAGAAAACAAACGAAAAAAAAACCAAGGTTTTTTTTTTTAATCTAAGGGGAGAAGTTTCAGTTCTTCTGCATCGCTACTTTAAACAATTTTAATTATTCTGAAAATATTACTATTTAAACTTAAATTTTGAATGAAGCGAGTAACCTGGAATTTTCTAAAAAACAACCTGGAAAAGTCAGGGAACTTTTTTTAACCAAAAGTGTATGAACCCTGAACTAGTGAAACTTCAATCAATTTCATATTTCGCTTACAGATATACCGTGACTTACTTCATCAAGAATTTATTCAGAAACTTTCATTTATCAAGCAGGTGTTGATTAAGTAAAACAATGAATGTAACATGTAACATATTGACCTTTATTTATTTCTTTAAAATCAAAAGTCTTTTTTCAGTACAAGAAGACTTTTCCTCTTAAAAAGGTCAGTATTTTACTTGTTATAGTCTCATTCTGTATGCTTAATCTCTTTCTCTTAACTATCTCAAGATCTCCAGAATTGTTCTTTAAAAAGTGTGTTTATATACATCTGTAGGAAAAAGCCAAACTTGATATCTTCTCTCTGAGATTCCATTTCGGGAATTATGGTAGTGATAAAAATGTGTTAGACAACATGTGTATAATGTTTAGATGTTGATTAATGACACATGCAGGGTGTTCCGTTTTAACCTACAAGACCTTTATTTTCGCAACTGTTAGTCCTAGATGTATACTTCCAATTGCAAAAATGTTCAAAATCAGCTGCAGAGTTAAGATATTGAAGGTTTTAAGCAAAATTAAAAATGAGTCAAAATATACAAAATTAAACTTTTTATACGGCCCTAAGTCCTCTAACTAATATTTAGAGAAATAATCTCCATTGAAAACTATTACTGACACAAAAAACTTGACATTTGTGCAACCAAAACTGAAGGAGATATATTATTTCAAATTTCACCCTTTCAGAAGAATGGCAGGTTATCAAAGTAGAAAACCAAAGTATTTATATTTTTTCATTGCTGTTCAAAAACAAATGCAAATGTTATGCCGTGATACGCAAAAACACACTACAAAACTTCAAACAATTTTAAAAACCACTCTCTATTCATACACATGATTTCAAACACTTGTTAACCACTATATTTTCCCCCAAAAGGTGCTGTTGGCAACTAGTGAAAAGTGATGTAAGTCACAAAAGCTGCGCTTTATATCTCGGTGAATATTGGTCGTACTAATTTCAAACTTTTTGTGTTGGAATTATTTTTCAATTGAAAATATTTCCCTAAATATAAGTTAGAGGACCTGGGGCTTGTATAAAAGTAAAATTTTGTATTTTTTGACTTATTTTTATTTTTACTTCAAACTTTCTGTATTTCATCTCTGCATTTGATTTTGAACATTTTTGCAACTGGAAGTATACATCTAGAACTGACGGTTGCAAAGATAAACGTCTTGCAGGTTAAAACGCAACACCCTTTTTGTGTATAGTGATTGCAATACCAGACCAAAAATGCAATGCCAGTATTCGGTACTCTTTAAATTGTGATACTGGAATATTGGTACTAAAAATATTTTTTTTAGAAAGATCAAAAACATATTGTTTTGTTGCCATAATTCATCTAAGTGCATTAATTACGAAAATCTGGTTTGAACAAATATAAAATGAAGGAATAGGTATTAGAATAAAAAATCAATAGTAGTAAGAAACATAATACATCTATTGAAACATTACTAATCTTGAAAATCATTTAAGATGACAAATTTCCTGCAGTTGAAAATATTCATTCTGACTTCATGCTAGTCGATGATACTGTTAATTATGCTTGATAGACCTTCTCTGATTGCCTCCAAACTCTGGACCATCAACTAATTTGGTCTCTTGCATGCTGAGTTTGGATACTTTCTTTTTTTGGGGGGGGGGGGGGGGGGCGGGGGTCTTTGTAGTGTAGTATTTTTTAACTTTTTAGTTAGTAGTTATTTCTCTTTCAGAGATGATTGTTTTCTAGTGTTAACCTCATCTCCCTTCATTGAAATTGCACCTCTGACTTTACTCCCTTTCAAAATACTTACAAGATATCTGTGCCCTTTGCTTGCGTTTGCATGAAATAATTCGAGCTAAAATTCATTGTGTAAGGGCAACAACATTTCACTGATCTCCCCTTCCCCCACCTCCCATAAAAATAGTGCCAGTAATACATCCAAGTTCCCTTAAGATTGAGAAAAAAATGTATTTTTTATATTTACCCATACAAAAAGCAAAGAAAGAAAGAAAATCAGTAGGTAATTTTCTATGACATCGGTAATTATGTTCTGTTAAGTTGTTCACCTGTTTGTTGATTGCTTATCTTTCTTATTGCTAACAGCTGCTCAGTTTTCTTCGACTTTTTGTATTGAATTAGTTCTAATGATTTTCACCGTACTTCATTTTTTGGACTTATCAGAAAAATTGTTATTCTTTAGTTCAAACCTTGTCTTAAATATAAGGACAGTACTTATAATCTAAATAGATGTGGATTTTAAACTATCTTATTGTTTTTGAAAAGTTAGTAGCTATGGAAGACAAATATTGCATTGGTTTTCCACATTGTTTTCTAAACAAACTGCATGCAGAATTCCAAACTTTACAATAAAACACATCATTTTCTAAGTTTCAAATTGATGCACATGTGATGATTTGGGACTCTTAAATTGTTGGAACTGAAATATAATTATTTCTCATTATGTGAATCCCACAAAGTTACACAGTCCAGTCACATTAATATGACCACCACGTACTTTCCACGTCAGAGTTAAATAACCAATCACAGAAGGCACACAGTGCAGTTGAACGTATATAAAGGGTGTGTGAGGGCTTCGAAAAACATTTCAATCGTTGGCGTAATGCAGAAACGAAGCGATTTATCCGACGTCCAAAAGGGCATGATCATTGGCCTTCTAGCCAAGGGTGGAAGCATTTCCGAAACGGCTGAGTTTGTGAACTGTTCGCGTGCCGCCGTGGTAAAAGTGTATATCGCACATGGCAAAATGGGACTGTCCAAAATCATCGACATGGCAAATGTGGTGCACCACGGGCCAAGATGACAGAGGCAAACGACGGTTGCAGAGATGCATTCGGGGAGATAGACGGGCTACCGTTGAGCAACTGACCACCAAAATGAACCAAGGGGCTACCAAAAGTGTCTCCCAAACTACTATTCAGCGAATATTGCTGCGTCTGGGCCTCCGAAGCAGACGCCTGGTTCGTGCACCTATGCTGACTGCTGTTCATCGACAACGAAGGCTAGAATTTGCACGCCAGTACAGCAGCTGGACGTCCACTGAGTGGCGACAGGTATCCGACAGTAATTCAGGGTGGCGACAGATCAGGGAGATCAGGGAAAAGTCAGGGAACTTTATTAATCAGGGAAAAGTCAGGGAAATATCAGGAATTTCGAAAAAATAACAAAAAATCAGGAAAAATTGATTTTATGAAGAAAAAAAAATTTTTTTTTTTGCTTCACAAAACGCGTTTTCAGATGAATCGCGTTTTACACTCCATCGGACAGATGGACGTTGGCGTATAAGGCGTGAAACCTCTGAAAGGAACCACCCTGCAACCATTGCCGGAAAGGTCCAATCTCGAGGTGGGAGCATTATGGTCTGGGGAATGTTTTCCTGGCATTCTCTGGTTTCCTGGTTTTCCGTCCTCCGCTGGCCAGCAAACTCACCTGACTTAAACCCAATCGAGCATCTGTGAGACCATCTCGATCGAGTTGTTCGCGCCATTGATCCTCAACCGCGTAATCTAGTGCAGCTGGCCACGGCATTAGAGTCGGCATGGCTCAACATCCCAGAGAACAACTTCAGGGACCTAAGTGACTCTCTTCCTGCACGTCTCGCAGCAGTCCGCTCTGCGAAAGGTGGTTATTCTGGCTTTTGACAGATGGTCACATTAATGTGACTGGTCTGTGTATTTTTTCCATACATTTTTTTTTCTTCTGAAAGTGACTTATTGCTCACATTCAACATAATATGTTTTAAACATTTATAATTGTTATTAAACCTAAATATTCCTCTGTTTCTCTAAAATTCTCATGATTGTCTCGCAGACAGAATATTTGTCTTCATATGGGGAAAGTTTATGAATTGTAAATACTTAGTTAAAGGCTTAGTTCAGAACTATTCTTCAACTCTAATCTTATTAGGAGACATGATTGGGCTTTGATTCAGTTACCACTTTCAATGAAATTTGTTGAAGTAACTGTTGCGTTTTCCTCTTCTGAACTGAAATACCTTTCATTTGTGCTATATCATGTAAACATTTTAAAAGTCCTATTTTAGTATTTAGCCAATAATCTCATAATAGTAAGTCACATATTTTGCTAAGGGAAAGAGTTACTTACTTTAATTTAAATATTGATTGTTCTTATTATATTCTAATCCTTATGTGTCAATAAATCATCTGATTCAGGGTGGCGACAGATCAGGGAGATCAGGGAAAAGTCAGGGAACTTTATTAATCAGGGAAAAGTCAGGGAAATATCAGGAATTTCGAAAAAATAACAAAAAATCAGGAAAAATTGATTTTATGAAGAAAAAAAATTTTTTTTTTTGCTTCACAAAATTAAGTACTCTAATTCCCTACACATTTTCCGCCAATTATCTGTTCAAAAAAAAAGAAGTAAAATTAATGAGATGCGATTATACACTGCCGCATATTTGTGCATCTTTTTTCCTCAACGTCAAAGTATTGGATCCTACTTATTAACCGCAGGATGAACTTCCTAAGATTGCTTCTTTGTCTGTTAGGTTGTTTATTTTACCTAGCTTGAAATTTACTTTCACGCTTTTAATGCTACGTAGAATAAACAACCATACAGGCAAAGAGCGAGCCTTCATTAATGCCTTAGCTCTTTTGCCTTTTTTCCATTGTCTCAAAGTAATTAGCGTACTGTAATCACAATTTCAAGAAGAAATCTTTGGTTTTTGAATCAATACTGATAAAAGCTTAAAAGTTATTACTTCTTCGCATTTTTAATTTAATTGCTAAAATTGAACTTTCAATCAAAAAAAAAACTTTGTTTTTTGCGGTTATACTATTTGTTGTCGCTGCAGATTATAAAGGTTTTCTTTTCTTCAGACTTAAATAATTCTTTTATTTTATAAACAAGCTGTGTTCTTCTTTTATATATTTTGAAATTAACTAATTGCTTTTTTTTTCTTACATTTCAAAGTTTGTTACAAAAGCAATCAAGATTTTTTTTTCGTTACATACTGAAATCATTTGAAATAGTGAACTTGTGTACTTAAGTAAATATCTTTATTTTTTTATTGTTAAAATGCTGTATTCATTCATTAAAACCTATGTTCTTGATTAGAGAAAAGCTCCCTATGAATGGATGTCAAGTGGTTTCATCTGTTTTGCAGAAATATGTCAATTAGTTATATAAGAATAACTACATTACTTCTATTCTTTCACTATTACTGAAAATTTAGTTCAAAATAATTTCAATTACTTTTTAGTTCTACCATAAGTACACATATGTTTTTAAGAGTGATTTTAATAGTTTCTTAAAATTCTTATGCTAAGTGGTTTCTGGAAGTAAAGTTTTTTTTTTAAATTTTCTATAATCTTTCCATGTAGAAAAATTTAATATACTCTCTTGTAGGTTGTTGTTGTCCCCCCCCCCCCCCCCAAAAGATTGACTTGATATATTTTTCTTTTTTACCATTTTATTAAAAAAGTAGCATCTTTTCAAAATATATCTTTTGTTCAACAACTTTACACAACTTTAAACGTTTAAAATACTGCATTTTATACAAACATACAATAGATTTCAAGTAGAGCAAAGAAAGGAAACCATTATCATTGGTAACGTAAATCAGGAAATTTGGTGAACTTAATCAGGGAAAAGTCAGGAAACTTTTTTTCACAGTTCCTGTTGCCACCGTGAACAATATTTTTTATCAAAAAAAAAAAAAAAGCATCATTTCAAAATATATTTTTAATTAATAGCTTAAACCGTTCTAAACACTGTTTTATTTAATTTGCAATGCTTTTCAGGTACGGCAGAGAAAGAAAAGCGTTATCATTGATAACGTAAATCAGGGAAATTTGGTGAACTTAATCAGGGAAAAGTCAGGGAACTTTTTTTTCCAGTTCCTGTCGCCACCCTGTGATTGAAAGAATAAGTAATCAAAAACAGATCTAAACATGAAAAATGTTTATGATTTTTGGAAATACATTGCAATAGCAGATAGCAGAAAATAATCATGTATCAGTTAAATTAGTATTTGCAGTTTTTTTAGTTATTTGCATGAAAGTTAACCATTTAAATTTAAACTACAAAATAACTCAGCTTAAAGAGCTGTATTTTTGGAACTTGTTTCACACTTCTGTAATAAATGTTCTTTTTCATTCCAGTTTCCTATGAAATTGTTGTGTCATCTAGGGAAGGAACATTTATTACAGAAGTAAGTCATTATGATTTTGTTGTATTTCTTATATAACATCACTTTTTATTTTGCATACAACTTTTTGCTTATTTTTTCTTTTTTCTTTAGATTTTAGCTGCTACAGATATTGATACTGATGATTCTTCATTATTCTTTATTTTGACTGAAGTACCATTGTTCGGAAGCATCGTTCTTGAAAAGCATAAAGTTAATCGTTTTACTCAAAGCAATGTATTAACTGGAGAAGTATGTAAATTTCTGTTTTAGTAAAAAACGTGCAAAACATCACTTTACTAATTAATAATGTTTTGAGTTTCGATATTTTTCATTCTGCTGATGTGTTTCTTTGATTGATAACTGGATGTTATATTAATTTAAAAATTTATCATTTTTGCAGAACAACAGTAGTAATCTAACATTTAATTCAAGTCTTCAGGAATACTTTTCCCCCAATGTTTAGCGATCAGATTTGGCAAGCGAAACCTGAATCAAATTTTTAAAATGAAACATAACTGAATTTCATCATTAAAAAATGGACGCAAAGCATTTGATCTGAGAAATAATAAAACAAAGAAAATATTGCATTTAGATTTTGTTAGACTTAAAACAAGGGGGAGGGGAATGTTACGGAGAAAATATGACAATTAGTTGTACCATATGAAGGACTAAATTTAATGATCTAATTCAAGTATGTCATAATCAGCAAGAAGAAAATTAATCAACTGATTTCATGTGGTTTGTCTTATGGAATGAAACTTATGAAATATTCTCAACAACTAGTCTTATTGAATGCTCCCAAAACTTGCAAAGCATCTGAAAAACAGTTAAAATAATGTGAACTGAACCAAAGTCAAAGTGCTAAATTCTAAGCAATGTTTTTAGTTTATACTTCATCTAATTCCTCAACTTGTTCAGCAAACATTTGTGATGCTTAATACTTTTGAGATATTTTTGCTACATTAAAATGCGCTTTTTCATTTGAGTGGCATTTGGAAATGCATACTTTATTACTCAGTGTTTACAGGGGACATTTGAACATTATACCTACTATTAATAGTTGAATGATATTGTGACTAGTTTGGCTAGTTTTCAGTGTTTTGGATAAGGAAAACTAGTGACAGTTTTTAAACAAAAAGACTATTTTTTAAATTCTAATCATGTTTTATATTTATTTCTATTATGATAAAAAATGGAATGTTTAACACTTTATATTTTCTAAGTAAAAAAACATTTAAGAAACCCCATTTTTATTTGAAATAAAAAATAATTTTTTTTTTCAGCATTCCAGAAAAAAAAAAGGAAAGAAAAATGTTTTTTTTTTTTCCCTTTGTTTCTGAAATTGTCTGAAATTTTGACATCCCTAAATGCAAGTTCTGAATTAGTTGGCAAAAATATTTTACTTCTAATTGGGTGAATGGATTTTAAAAAGGCATTTGATTTTCATTTGTGCTGAAAAGGTCAATCAGTTTTTTTTTTGTCCGCGCATTCTGCTGGTAGCCTCTTTTTTTATTTAAAAACTATCAAATTCTTTTCATATTGCTCCTTTGAAATTTGAAAAAAGCTTTTCAGTTCTTTTGCCTAGCAATGGATGAGCTGGCTTTTTCTCCTTATGAAACTGGTTTAAATAAAGCACTGCTATCATGTTCCTAGTTTTTACTAACAGAGACCCATTTTATACATCCTTTTCTTAATACATAGACACAAAGCAGGAGAGAGCAGGTTCATTCTATTTGTAAATAAACTGCCTTTAGGATCAATGTATTCAGGCTCTACATTACTTGTACTACATTACTGTGTACATTACTTGTGCAGTTTCTGATCTCTGCATGAAAATAAATTTGCATGTTTTGACAAGAAAATTTTGTTCAAATAAATATGTTCAAAAGAATTTTGTTCAAGTAAATAAATTTAAAATGGAAACTGTCATACTTTGAATGTGTTGTTTACTTTTAGAAAGATTATTGATGCATATACTTTCTCTTTAGGTTGCATATATGCATAATGGCCAAGAAATCGGTCCAAGTCCAAAAGAAGATGCCCTGACATTCATTGTGACTGATAAATTATTTCCACGCTCAATATCACATGAAAGTCATCGTGTATTTGTAACAATTTTACCTCAAAATGATAGACCCCCTAGGTTGTATTTTAAAAGAGCTATTCTTGTTGAAGAGGGTCGTTCATCAGTCATTACAGATGAAAATCTTTCAGCAACAGATGATGACACTTTTGCGTCTGAATTACTCATTGTTATAGCAAAGCAACCTGAATATGGATATATAGAGAATTCAAGACCCACGCCTGGATATGAACAAAATGATGGGAAAAGAATAAATGCATTTCCTTTGCAAGATGTAAAGAATGGATTCATTACTTTTGTGCAATTTAACCACAGGTAAAGTATTTAAATATTTTTCTCATTTAGTTTTCTAAAACAATGAATAATGCATAGAATACAATTGCATATTGAAATGAACTTATTTGAAAATAATTCTACACAAATTTCCATTAGAAAAATTACATCGTGGAATAAAAAAAAATGATTATACATTGTCTTTGTTTTGTAAAAAGTGCAATTACAAGAAAAAGTGAGCATTAATGAATGTTTTAAAATGTGGAAATTGTCATTTGGAACATATATTTTAATAGAAGGATCTAAACTAAAAAATCAATATTGCTTGCATTTTTTTTATTTCAAATTATCTGTGCCTGACATGTATCTAGTACTTCATGCAGTAACTTTATTTTCTTACTTATTATAATATTTATTTGATTTTTGTGAATTAATTTAAATTTTCTTTTGCAGCAATGTTGAACCTGAATCAGATGGATTTGAGGTTTTTGTAACTGATGGAGTTCACAATTCTACTTCTGTGCTTGTGTTTGTCAGCATTGTCTTACTAAATGATGAAGTGCCAATGTTTTCCATTTCAAATATATCACTGGATGAAGGAGGCTCATTTGTTATGAAGAACAGTTCTGTTATTGCTTCTGATAGAGATTTCCCTGGCGATATATTAATAATTACTGTGAAAACAAGACCACAGTATGGGACACTGACACATTTTGTTCAAGCAGTGAACAATGGGCCTTTACTTGAAATTCCTTTCACTCAGTTATCCTTTGAAAATTTTGAAAGTATTGTATATCGACATGATGGATCGGAAAATTTCAAAGATTCTTTTGTGTTAGTTTTAAGTGATGGGTTACATAATGTTGTGGATTCTTGTTTTATTGATATCATTCCTGTTAATGATGAAGCACCTTTCATAGTAAAAAATATACCTGCTAGTAATGTCGAACTACTTGGAAATTTTCTTTTGTCTAATGCTGTTCTACTAGCAGATGATATTGACACCTCATCCACGGAATTGTTTTTTAAAATAGTAGAGCATCCTACTCAAGGCATTTTAGAACAAAAAAATGAAAAAGGAGACTGGTTCACTCTAAATTCTTTAGAGTTTTCTCAAGAAGATATTAATTTAAATCTTATAAGGTAATTTCAGTTTTAGTTTTCTAATATTAACACTAAAAGTTTATACCTAAAATAATTAAAAGCATATTAAAATAAAGTACAGTAAACTCCCAATTATGGGCCCCCATTTATCCGCGGTTTGGATTATCTGCGGGTCTTTTCGCTTTTTCTTTAATGGTCATTAAATGTTTTTTTTAACTTATATTTGTGTTACTGTTTGTTTTTAGCTTTTATATATGGGGTATGTTTTTTACATTCAATGTTAGTGGATGGAATGTAGCAATGATTTTAGCTATAATTTAATTGTATATGTGAGTGTTATTCATATCTTTTAGATATTGTCTACAGTAATATTGGTTTTTTCTTATTATTCGGATTATCTGCAGTTTTCGCTTATCCAGGGTTACCGTGCCATCCTCATTCCACAGATAATCATTAGTTTACTGTATGCTGTTAACAGGGTTCGCCGATACTTATCAGTCGATATATACATATATATATATATATATATATATATATATATATATATATATATATATATATACATATATGTATATATATATATATATATATATATATATATATATATATATATATATATATATATATATATATATATTAGGGTGGTCCTTATTTATATGGGAAAAAAAATTTTTTGGAATTCAACAAGTGACGCCCCCTAGTTTTGTGACACTATAATAAAAAGTAATCGGTGCAAAATTTGAACTCGATCGGTCAATAATAACACGTGCCCCTAGGACGTTGAACTTTAACACATTTGATAATTTTCCCACAAATCTTCGAGTTTTTACTTCAGACCCCGTACATCGTTTCTCCTATGTTTGCAAATTATTTTTGCAGCGAGGTAGCACTAAAATTAATCTTTTTAATTACTTTATATCGTCTAAAGATTTTACATTGAATAAGAATGAAATATTGCTTTAGAAACTTTACCTTAATCGTACGCTTTTCTCAATGTATCTCAATCGCGTGCATTTTTTTCTGATAGTCTTGGAGTGTCTGTAAAATACTAAATTGTTTTTGTGACTCATACTTGGTAAATTGATTGTGAAATTCTTCGATTAATTGTGCTCCTCTTTCGGTTGTATCATTCACAACTTTCAGCATTTTAACGATATCTCTTCCCTTTCAATAGCTTCCTTCATTTTGCAATGAATCAGGATCAAATAGAAAACATCTTTTGGTGTTTGTAACTTATCAAACAGTTTTATTCACTTGTAATTGATTCTATAAAGAAAGAAGAAGATCTTTACTAATAAAGTATTCCAAATCATCTACTGTTATTTGAAATTTTTTATGCAGTCATCAGACACGTCTTCCTATTCAGGAAGCATTTTTTTGAAGTTGTCTTTTCCTATCTTCGAAGTTAATTCCTTCATTCAATACGGACAAAGCAACTAGTTCATCACCTAAGTACCATAAGTGATTTATGATTTTTTCAATCACTGCTTCTGCTGCATGTTTGTTATCATTTTGTACGCTGCAGGTTTTTTAGACACTAGACTTTATATTAATTTAAAAGGCCTAGAAAGGGTTGCTGCGAAAAACTATATCTTCATACAACATTTAACTAAAACAGCATTTACGGGCAATCTCTTCATGTAAGGTCAATTCAAATTGTTTCCTAAATATATAAATATTCAAACAATAAATTCCTTTAGCGACCCATCTGGCTCACAGATAAGCTCCAGGTTGCCGAAAACATATCCCTGTAGGAGCGAGGACTAAGAAATACTATTACACGTTATGAGAACTCTCTGTAATATTTCTAAATTCCGCTTTCTATGAACAATAATATGTCATCAAATTCTTCTTTTAGAATTTAAGCGGTATGTGTAATTTTTGAATTTTGAAGCGCTTAAATGATGGAATATCGAGTCTAAAACTAAGAAAGGCAAGAACTTCTTTAAAGACACTCTGCAGTACGATTTCAAGTGGATGATGATAGCAATACAAATGAAATATATCACCGTTTAGCTTTTGCTCTAAAAAATTACATGCACAATTTATACGACCGGTATTGTAAGCCGCTGTATAAAACACTACAGCTTGAACA
Organism: Uloborus diversus; assembly: GCF_026930045.1. Taxonomy (NCBI): domain Eukaryota; kingdom Metazoa; phylum Arthropoda; class Arachnida; order Araneae; family Uloboridae; genus Uloborus; species Uloborus diversus. The sequence continues at coordinate 61,772,574 of NC_072733.1, forward strand.
GTTAGCAATAAAGAGCAATCATCTAAGATATCATACACAACTGAAGAAATACCTCAGAAATTCTGAGTAGCTGTTCAACATTGGAACCTAAAACTATCATAGTAAGCCTATCGGCGTTTTTTTCCAATAACATCTGGATGTAGCTTTGTATCCCAGGGAATAACTAAAAAATCTAAATTTAAATTCATGAAATCTGATTTTACCTCTCGCAGATTTTTTCTTGCTCTCTTAAGGGATGTACGATTGATCATAAGGTTATTTGGATTTAAATTTACTGCATCTACATAGGCTGTTAATAAATGAGCAGCATCTTTGTTCCTAATATGGCATTTGTCTAACATTGATTAAATGCGAGCAAATCTCAATAGTTGTCAAGCTTTTTTGCGTTGTGGTAGACCAGATATAGAAAAAAAGGTTCAACCGGTTCGGATAGATACCCATTTCGGTTTCTAAATCTTGTGAAATGCAAGAGGAATTTGATGATAATAAAGGACTATGTACTGAAATGGAAGACAGTTTAAAGTATAGATTTAGATATGGAAAATAGAGTTTATTTTCATGGTAGGGTAATCGAGGATTTCTCAAAATTTAAATTATAAGAATGTATAAACATTCAAGTATATAACTAAAGAACAGTGAATTAAAATATAATTGTCATTACTTATATTTATAGCATGGAAACCTAGTGACCCTATTTGCCACACCTATTACATACACAGAAAATTTTCTAAATCAACACACCCAAAGCCTGGAGGAGGCAATTTGTTGTGGTCAAAAACCATTCATAAATGGCCTTTAGAATCTCTTGTGTCCATCTTGGTGGAAAGAAACGTTCCCCTGCCGCTTGGATTGAAACGAGCGCGAATAGCGGTATGCCTGTCCCAAGGCCATTGGTGTACTTTTACCCTATGTAATATATAAAATTTTACAGAATGAAAGTGAGAGAATGGTTGGTCTGGAAGTAGCAACATCTATTGATATTCAAAATTACTTTAAACATGAAACCTAGGAATATTTTTACATAAAAACGAGAAAATCTGCAATTTTTTCTTCAAAACTCAAAAAAGGGGGCCCTAGGGGCACGTGTTAATATTCATGGATTGACTTAAAATTTTGCATGGATCATTTATTTGTATAATGGAACAAATTGAGGGGGCGTCTTATAAAATATCTACAACTTCAAAAATAAGGACCACCCTAATATATATATATGATATTTAGTTTGAAAATATCATATTTTCGATATTTATATTTTCACAACTACGGTATTTTCATTATAAAACTTATATTAATCATGGTAATATTGTTCATTTATTATTAAAATAACCAAAAAGTTGTGTGCTATATTTTTATGATGTGTTAATACATCATTAATATAATATTCCTTTACTATTTTATATTCATGTAAAACTATTAGCAATGTAACAATTTTGATTCAGATTAAAAGTGCCTAACTAATTATTAAATGTTGGTCCAAAAAAAAAAATGTCTTATGACTGTGCACGGATTAATGCATACTTTTTACTACTGAATCACATAATTGTGTAAAAGTAGCTTATGGAAAAGAAATAAGTAAAACAGCTAATGAAAAATTAACTCCATAAAAATTGATGAAAATGAAAAATGAGATATTAGGTACTAAAAATGAAAGAAACCTTAATTTTGAGTCTACATATTGTTTTAATAATAATACAAGAAAATAAAGAGTGATTTCAGGATGCATTTACTATTTTGAGGACTTTAGTTTGTGCTGATTGAAAATATCAGATAGATATCAAAATATCAGATATATATCAAAATATCGGATATTTTTGATACTTTTGAAAATATCATGATATTTTCGAACCCTGGCTGTTAATGATTACCTGAAAACGTGACAAAATCTGTGTTAAAATTAATCTTTATGTGGTCATGTGTACAAGGTAATCAATCAGCCGTTTAAATATAGTAAGTAACAACAAAGTTTATTAACTTCACATTATGTTTTGTTAAAATAACTCTAAAAAGCCTGAATTTTTATGAAATTTTTGAATAAAGAGAAAAATCTTCATAGAAAAATGGAGAAATATTTGGGAAAAGCATTTTGTGTATGTGAGAGCAGTTTATAAAAGACACTTGATTAATGAATTATGTTTTTCATTGAAATTACTGGTAAAACTGCATACGAAAGTTTCAAATTGATTATTTGCAATCTTAAAGGGGACCAAACATTCAAGGTATTTTATTTCACTACTTTATTATTGTGTTCTTTTTGTCGTTTTTCTTCCTTTTTTATACTCTCTCAGTATGTTTAGTTTAGTTATCTAAAAGATACTTTTATTTTTACTAGAAGGTACCACAAAATGAAAATTTCCTTAACTCATCCAATAAGGGCATTTCTTTTCACATATGCAACAAAAATGCAATTTTTTTTTTTGATAACTGTCACCCAAAATTGGATACTAATTTTTATCGAAAACACATTAGTCCCTTATGCTCTCCTATATTTGCTGTTATATGTTTGACAGGAATTATATGGAAACATATTGTTCATACTGCTTTGAGGTTCTTCCTCCTCCCTTATAATATCATTTGCTAAGGAAAAATATAATTATAAAAAAAAAACCTGTTTTTTCCATGTGTTTTTCTGAAATAAGTTCTGTACGAACGGTGCGAAAAGTAATGTTTTTTTCTAGAAAATAAACTTTTAAAGTTTTATTTTTTATTATTGATGTTCATGACTTTTGTTTTCAATAACCTTTTGTGATCTTGATGCTTGAATCCCTAATCGATACAAGTCAATTGGTTTTGGAGGAAAATACCAGATCTCACATTTGGGATATCAGCCAATTCTTCACTTTTTTCTGTCTAATAACTATTGGAATAAGAGGAAATCAGATGGTTCAATATCCGGTGAGTATGGTTCAATATTGCTTCTCATTGTTAGTCTTGAGCAAAGTGGTCTTGCTACAGAATCACATATAAGAATCATGCCTTTTCTGTTGACAGTTGCTAGAATATACTTACCCAGCATTTCACCATCTGATTTGCCTTTATTCTGATAGATTCAACTCTTTCTATGGATAAAAAAAGCTTGAAAACTTAGCTACTATCCCAAGTACCTTCCTGCCAAATTTGGTTTAGATCCAACGTAAACTGGATTTGTGTAGAGAACATTCATACACATAAATTCTCTGTTTTATTTATGTAGATTTTGAATAATCTGAAAGTTCTCAAAATAAGCTCGAATTTATACAGTTCCTAGGCAAAAAAACATGACCTAGTCATTCCTAGTCATAAAAATATGACTTACGCAAATTATTTTTCAGCCATCTCAATTTCAAAATAATTAAAAATGACTTGAGGTGTTTTCTCAAAATTACAAACATGTATATTAACTAACGAGTATTAAAAGTGACAATAAAGGAAACAAAGAAAGGAAAAAGCAAATATTAGTTATTTTATTATAAAACAGATAAGCGCATGGCTCAGAATTTAATATAGTGGAAGTATACTTGGTCAAAAATGGATTCTCTCAGTTTTCACTTTTTAACACATTCCCATCTACACAAAAACAGGAGTCGGGGGCAATTACCTTTCACTTTAAGGACAACGCCCCATTGGGTCTTGGTCGCCAGTCGAAAGCTTTCTCATTGACTTTTACTGTTATTGTATTCCCTCGTAGTTACTTTGATACATTCATCTCTGAAAAATTACATTTTATCACTTTTTGAAAAACCTTGATTTTGCTGAAATTTCATTGCAGTGTTTGAAAGCGAACATCGAGCATACTTCAAAACGAAATGATTACATGGAAAGTATTACCAGTCAAATATTGAAAAGCGTGGTGTATCTTTTTTGTTAATACATCCCGAATTATATACACTAAAAACCCATCAATATATGCATGCAAATACAGTGAAGCACCGTTTATACGTTTCTGAAGGGACTGCATGAAAAAGGCGTATAAATGAAAAAACGTTTAATAGGTATACGTTAATATGTCTTAAACTCTGCAGGGACCAAATTAAAACATGTATAATTGATAAAAACGTATAATAGAGAAACATATAAATGGTGTGCTTCACTGTATACACTAAAATGCCTAAAACAAATGCTAAAATCATACATACATATACACGCATGTGTAGGAACATACTTATATACATACATAAATATACATATGTACACATATATTCTTTGTTTTATTTATATATATTGAATGTTTGAGTAGTTTTAATATGATGATTTGTGTGTAGCATAAAAGTGAAACATTCAAATATTCTTATTGCTTTGCAGATATCGACATACATCAGAAAACATTCAACTGCATGAAGATACCTTTAAATTTTTTGTTTTTGATGGTGTGCATGAATCAGTTCCTGCTGTATATACAATTAAACTCATTGCTAAGGGAAAATCTACTATTGAAGTTATCAACAAGGGAGCAGTTGTTGAGCATGGCTCTGAAGTTATTTTGAATTCTAGTGTTTTGTATGCTTTTGATAACAGTTCAATAATTGAAGACATGGTATTTTATGTTATGAAAATTCCAACCTATGGTGTTTTGAATCTAAATGGCAGTAATTCATATTCTGGGCAGAACTTTTCTGTTTCTGATCTTGTTAATAACTATTTGTCATACAGACACAATGCAACATTCAAAGTTACTAGTGATAGTTTTGGCTTTATGATTACAAATGGTGTTACTGTAACAAATGTTACTTTTGATGTTACCATTTCAAGCCTGGTAATAAAAATTCCTATTCTGGAAATAGTTATTCCTTTGGTCAGTGATCGACACGATTCAAACACTTATATTATAACTTCTGAGCATTTATTATCTTATCAGCCAGGAAAAAATGATAGTAAAATTATTTATGAAATTATAGATTCTCCAAAATTTGGGACAATTTTGCTTAGTGGCAAAGTTTTTTATCCTATTAGTTTTTCCCAAGAGGACATCAATAAGAATTTAGTATCGTATGTGGCAAATGTTAATTCTTCCATGAATGATCATTTTTCATTTAAAGTTACGAACAATGAAGAAGAGGGCTATTTATTTGGAGGAAAATTGATGATTATACCCACAGTGTAAGTAAAAACAGCCTAATTAAAATGTTTTGTGAAAAAATATTATATTTTCTTTAAACTGTTTAAAGTTTTATTACATTTGCATTTAGTACATCTATACATATAATAAAATAAGATGTTTGTGTGTGTGTGTGTGGCGCGCATCCCGGGAAAACGGTAAGGCCTAGAAAGATGAAATTTGGTATACAGATGTAGTTTTTTGCTGAAGTTGTGCACCTCGGGCTTCGATTTTTGATATTTTAATTAGAAAAAAAGTTATTTAATGTTTTATGGGATTTTTAGCACTTTTTAGTACTTTTAACTTCACAGACCCCGAACCAATCGCGCCAGACAAATATTTTTGGTACTATAGTGTCGGAAATTTAATTTTAAATATGATGAACAAAAAAATTTTGAAGATAGAGCAATTTTTGTATTTTTTATGAATTTTTGAAAAAAACCTTTAATTTGCATGTTTTTCTGGGTTTTATTTTTTTCTAATATCATCCTGCGAGAAGTATCAAAGCCTCATTTCTGAAATTTAAGTTGGTAATAGTAAAAACATTTCGCCCTCTTCAGAAGAAAAAAGTTCTTAAAAATACGCAATAGTTTTTTTTTTACAATTTTTTTAATGCTGAACACATCATGTCTTTTCACGCATCAGTCGAAAAAAGCGTTCTTCAATCTTTTATGCCTGTGACGTCACTACTTGGGTTTCGATTCGATATTTACGATGGAATCTTAATCGCAAGCAATGTTAATCTTTTTTTTTACTATATAGCTTACTTCTACATTTTCTGACGTGATGACCACGTGTTTTTTCGGCAGCGCTTGCTTTTTTTTCTTTCCTTTTTTTTTTGTTTTATTTAGGGATTGCATTTATTTCTTTTTCCATCCCCCCCCCCCAAGCTGGACCTTTCGCTGTATCTATATTACGTTACATTTCATAGTTGTGCGCATTAATTCAATAAAAACAGCGAGATTTTTTTTATCTTTGTCAAACGCTACTTTTTGCACACTACGGGGAATTTTAGCTTTTTTTTTTTTGCTCTACTTAAATTAAAAAAAAGCGGTTTTTTGAGTGTTCTTTGTTTTTATTAGGAAATGGGTGAGAAGGTCAAAATAAATAGAGATGGATAAGAAAATGTAGAGATAGATTGTAAAGGTAGATAGCCGCCGAAGGCGGCAATCTTGGCGTAAAAATGTGAATGGCACAAAAAAAAGATAGAGATGGATTGATTAATACTGCTGGCAAATTTATTTAAACAACCGCCGAAGGCAGCAAACTTGAAGTAAAAAGGTAAATGACAAGTTAGCCAAACAGCCGCCGTAGGTGGCTGCTTGCACATTGGATGTCAATGCCCCCCTCCCTCCCCCACATACACCATGACTTTGAAAAAACAATGCTTTCACATAAAAGTGGAAGTGCATTTTGTTATTTTTCGACCAAATTTGCATAAAGAGTATGTCGTTTGTGTCTCCCCTCCCCCTCCTTTAAAATATTCCAAACGACGAAACTGGAGACAGAACTAGAAAATATTTTATTCAAATTATTAATGATATAGATAGATATAGATTGATTGACACCGCCACGAAATTTATTTAAGCAGCCGCCGAAGGCAGCACCCCTGGCGTAAAAAGGGGGACCAGCTGGTCGCCGCAGGCGGCTAGTTTGAAATAATTCAGTTGTCAAAGATGTTTGGAGTTTAAAAAATTTTATTTAGGTCCTGTTGTGACATTTTTCTAGATTAATTCACTTAAATCTCAAATTATTATTACTATTTCCTTTCTTTTTTTTTTCTCGTTCAACACCCATGCTAGATTTAGATGGGTCTACTTTTTTTTTGTTGTTGTTGTTATTAGTAATTTCAGCATAATTCTATATCCAATCACCTTTAGTTTTTAGAAAATTTTGTTTACTTGTTAAAGTCATGAAATTAGGTTGTAAAATAAGCGTCATGGAAAACATTATTATTTTTCTAAACATTGTTTCGTTGCAGGGGCGGACTGGCCCATCTGCCCGAGGGCCAATGCACCCTCTCTCCTATGCACCCTCAACACCTTTTTAAACTTTTTTTAAAATTTATATTATTTTTTGGTGCAACTCCCCCCCCCCTTTTTGCGCTAATCAACCTGTGCATCTTCACTTTGCTTTCTTTTTCTTTTCTTTAAACTGTAAAGCTGTGTAACATCATTTTTTTCTTCCCTTTTTTTTTTTTGTGCCCTTTGGAGGCCAAGGTTGGATCCCTCTTGCGGGACCCAGTCCGTGCTTCCTTGGTATTGTGGAAAAGATTATTTACGTTAATTGTTGCATATTTCTTGGTTTTGATATTGTTTGTTGTTCTAAAAAGAATTTGTGAAATAAAATTTAAAAGTTTGTGTTGTTTATCAGAAATAATTGTTTGGCAAACACTGGACAAAGAGTAGTTAACTTAACTTGTTAAGTACTAACAAGTAGAAAATAATGTAGTTTCAACAAATAATGAACTACTCTTTCTTTGGAATAGTTGTTACCTTTCACCAAAAGTAGTTAACTACTTGTCAACTACATAAAAAGTAGTCGAAAACTTTGTACTGCATAGTGAATAAGATATGACAACGTATATAAAGTACAAATTGGGAATGGAAAAAGGTTTAAAAACCAGCAAACAGCTGTTTCGGCTCTCTAAAATACAAGTGCCATCATCAGTGCATTAAAAACGAAGACAGGTTCACCCGACTAAAACACAGTCGAGGCGAACAATAGAATGAGAGACGAGTTGTAAAAGATATGAGAGCAGTACCGGAAACGATGACGTCAAGGTTACGTCAGAACTCCAGAGGACAGTTGCACTCAGGAGAAAACGTCACAGACAAAAAATAAAATCTTAAAAAAGTTTCATTTTTCTGTCACTTTTTCTCCTGTTAATAAATTAAAATTTTCACAGCTTAAACACCCTGTTCACAACCTTGACAAATGGTTCATTTACAGTGTTTCCTGCCAGTGCAAATTGGCCTACATTGGGCAGACTCGACGATCCCTCAAATTCCGGATAAAAGAACACGAAAATTACGTAACAAAACAGGATCTCAAACACTCCTCTATTGCTCAACATTGTTGGTCCTGCGGTCATAATTTTATTTTTTCTTCCGCCAAAGTTATTCACGAGTGTTCGTCCATTCATGATTTAGATTTTTGGGAGTCATATTACATGTGGAAAAATGCTAATTTAATCGTCAATGATTTGTCTAGCACTCCCCCTTTTCCTAATGTTTGGAAGTCTGTTATTTGATTTATTTTTTGTCCGTGACGTTTTCTCCTGAGTGCAACTGTCCTCTGGAGTTCTGACGTAACCTTGACGTCATCGTTTCCGGTACTGCTCTCATATCTTTTACAACTCGTCTCTCATTCCATTGTTCGCCTCGACTGTGTTTTAGTCGGGTGAACCTGTCTTCGTTTTTAATGCACTGATGATGGCACTTGCATTTTAGAGTGCCGAAACAGCTGTTTGCTGGTTTTTTAACCTTTTTCCATTCCCAATTTGTACTTTATATACGTTGTCATATTTTATTTACTTGTCAACTATTTTGAACTTTTGTGTCTCTTAAAGATTAATGAATATATAAACTTCTTGATCAGTACTTTTTCTTTTAATGTTTTTTTATTTTCTGAAAGACATTTTTTAAAAAACTGCGAGTTTTCTTATGCTCAAAACAAAGTAAAATAAAACTAGATGTTACTTTTATCTGCATGTGAGATTTTGAAATGGTGAAGATCAAGTATTTTCTTAAAGTATACAAGGAACTTTCAAACAGGAAATCAACTTTTATAGAAAAACAAGTAATCTCTTCTCATTTTTCAACCACTCTTGAAACTCTTAACCTCCTGCTTTATATGTCCACCCCTCTCAACCCTGAATATATAACTGAAGTTGACTGTATGCATATGTGTGTATGTATATATATATATATATATATATATATATATATATATATATATATATATATATATATATATATATATATATATATATATATGCCTGTGTGTTTTTGTATGTTTTAAATTTCTTCTATTATACTGTTCCCTTCTTGTTTACAGGTTTGAAATTTTTCTGAAAAGTACACCTCAGGTGGCTGAACTATCAGTGCTTATAAGATCTCCTACAGATTTAGAAAATGTATGGAATCATCTGGCTGGATTTTTTATCAATAGTTACAATTTGAAAGCAACATTTTTGGACTCTAGTGCTAGTGATATAAGATATCATGTAACAAAATACCTGCAACATGGGTACATCTTTAATGTAAAGGAAGAGAAATTTGTTCGTAGTTTTACGCAAGAAGAAATTAATGAACAGCTAATTGTAGTCATTTTAAAACAAGAAGTTGAGACTTCTGATTACTTTTTATTTCATATTGCCATCAAACAAGTGACTTACAATAAAGAATATAAGTAAGTTATTCACTGTAAGCTAAAACTTTTTTATGGTACAATACATTAAAAAGCTGTTTTTTTTTTTTTTTTTTTTTGGAAACAAGGCAATTTTTGTGTTCATTGCCTTGAAAAACCTTGAAAAGTGCTTGGAAATAAAAGTTCATTTTCAAGCGCTTGAAAAAGTTTTAAAACCCTTAAAAAGTTTCTTAATGCTTAAATTCTTTCAAAAATCACCGAATTGTGCATAAAATTTTTAAAAAAATATTTCACCAATGCAATTTTCTGAACATGTGCGACTTGCAACATCGCGAAAAATTGTTTCCGTGTTTGGGATTTCAATCCTTTTGCATCTCGTAAATATTTTAAAGTTTTTTACAATCGGAAGTTATTTTAACACGTGGTGCCTCGGATTAGTTTTTTTTTTTTTTTTTCAATTTCAATATTTAACACAGGAATTAGTTTGGACAGCATTGAACTTGCTCGGATTTCGCGGAAAATTGCTCTTGTGTTTGAAATTTCAATCTTTTTGCATCCTGCAAATATTTAAATATTTTGGGTAATCAAATGTTATTTTCGCATATGCTATCTCAGATTAGCATATTTTATGTCTAATTTTAGTAAAAAATAAACAAATTTATTTTATGGAAAACATGCCAACTCAGACTTTGCGGAAAATTGCTTCTCATGTTTGAAATTTCTATCTTTTTGCATCTTGCAAATATTCAAATATTTTGGCTAATCAGATGTTATTTTCATTTATGCTACCTTAGATTAGCATATATTATGTTTAATTTTAGTAAAAAATAAATTTATTTTATGGGAAACTATCCAACATTGAACATAATTTGTGAAAATTTGCTTCCCTTTATTGAGGTTTCAACCCTTTGAATTTTTTAAATATTTTTATATTTTTAGCAATTAGAAATTATTTTATCACATGCTACATCTGATTAGCATTTCATATTATTTTTTAATAACTAATAAAATAATTACTTTTGTTTTGTTTAAATACATATATACTTATTTAATTTTGTAATTTTGATTTTAATTATCATTTTCAGTTATTACAGGTTTTTTGAAAAAAATTTAAACTTAGACAATTGAGCACCTAACATTTTAACTTAAAAGTTTGTATTTTATGTAAAAAGCTGAATTATATAATTTTATGATGTTGGATTTTAAGTACATCATTTTCTTTATGTCTGCTGAAACAATTAAGATAGGGCTGATTGTGTTTCGGTTATTCACTGGAAATCCATTAGTGTGTGTTATGCTTTCCCCTTCCTACCTCTGATTTCCCCCCTTTACCTCAAATGCTCAACTTTTGTAGGGTTGTGGGCACTTGGAATAACTTACCCGAAGAGTGGATTCCAACAATAACCCATTTGTCATAATGTATGTCAGCTTCCTGTGAAACTTTTTAATTTGGAAGTATAGCTCTATGAATCTGAGCATTCTGAGTATTTATCACTTCTTAAGTAGCTTTTGCAAACTTTGAGGTGTGGAGACTGGACTGGGGGCTTTCATAAAGTGTTTTCTTTCTCACTAATTTTTAAATTTACTTGAGGGCAGTTGAAATGCCTTATTGGCTGAACAACTAATACATAGCAAATAATTGATTTTCAAACCTCTAATATTTTTCAACTTAATAGTACAACTGTAAATTACCTTCTGGGTGGTGTTTTTAGTCCTAACCACTCTTATACAAGTTAACTACTATCAATATTAGAATTAAATATTGAAACCGGGGGGGGGGGGGGGATTGACTTCAAAGCATCCTCTCTGGCTATTCTATTGAACTTAGGTCCTATAAAAGGTAAAAGCATTCATGAAAGGTTTATTTATTTATATTTTTTAATATTTGCTTGCAGATTCTATAAAATATACCTCTCTGAATGTGGAGATTTCAAAATTAACCCTCATTGGATCTGCTCCTCTTTATGACCGATCTTTTCAGACATTTGCAGAAAAACTTTTGTCACAGTAGATCTTTTATCAAAGTGTCCCTTGTTGTAGAAAAGGCAATTTTGTTTTCTTTACTTTTTATATTATTGCCTATTATTTATATGTTTGAATTTGAATGAAATCTGCATACAATGTTTCTAGTACAAATTAATGATATTGCCTTGAAAAAAAATTTTTTTGCTTTGAAAAGTACTTGAAAAGAACTTGAATTTTTTTTCTTCCTGAAGGGTATGAACCCTGGTAGAGGAATGTGGAGTAAAGTGAAATAATTAACAATAACTTACCTTTTTTTCAAAATGAACAAACTGGAAATTTGTTTTGAAAAATGCAGTACATAAAGGAAGAACAATGTATTTTATAATATAACTTTTAATTGAAACATTATTTTTAAATTTTGGCAGCAAATTAGTACCTTTAAAAAAAAGGAAAATGTTCATTTTTTTTTCCCATGGGAAAAAGTGAAAAATTAAATATCTTTTGAGTGAAATATTTTCTATTCAATTATTAATAATATTTTGACTCAAATAAATAAGCAAATAAAGGAAAGAATGAATAGATAATGAAGTAATAAACAACTAAAGTAATTAGTATATGAGAAAAAATGTTGGAGTGAGTAAAAAAGTGAATGAGAAAATAAGTGAAAGAATGAATAAACAAGTGAGCTATTAAATAATGGAATGGGAAATGAATTGGTTAATGAATAAATACATAGGTGATTTAATAAATATTTATAAGAGTCTACGAAATTCGCTGTTTTACTTTCTTCCATCTACTTTGTCCCATATGTACTTGAATAATTGCATAAAACATGTAAAATAAAAATAAGTTTTAACACTAAATAAGTAAGTACTGTACAAAATAGTAGTAGGTCTCATTCAATGTTTAAAATGTTAAAAGCAAGAACTTTATTGTTTTATAATAACAAAAATAACTATTAACTTGCAACAAAATATTACAATGTGATTATCAGTTTTTGAAAATTTTTGTATTATCATATGCTTTGATCTTCAGAGCTAACTTTTTCCCGACTGAAATAGCCTACATACCTACATAACTGAAATATTACCAGATAGGTGGCTCTGAAAACCGAATAAATATTCAACCATTTCACTTTGCTCCGCTATTTCATTTTGCCTCACATTCCCCTATTTGTTTTTCATTATGAGAATTTGAATGGCTGTAGTCCAACTTAAACTGCAACTGAGGTTGAAAATATTGTTAGGTATAACTTTGTAATGAATGATTTGTTTTATATTTTTATCTTGCATAAGTATTTCTGTATTTCCCTCTTTGCAAATAATAGCTTTCTGTGTATGCATGATTTTACCTTCTGGGCAGTATGAGTAGCAAATAGTACCAAAAATGCATGTAATGTTGCATCTTATAAATATATTTCTTTTTTTTTTAATATCCAAGTATTGTTTTCAAAGAGTTTATTTTTTGCTATAAAAAGATAGAAAAGTTAAAGCTTTGTGAGCTGTCAAAATAAAAGGATATTGGTACTTTAATTTTCATATTTAATAAATTTAAACTTATGGACTCAGCAAAGATTGAAATTTGTTGCTTTTTTAAGATTGTAAGTCCTTATTCTAAGTGTGTGTCCCTCTAATATGCTTTAAAATTTCCTTTCCTGCTTAGCAGTAATTTTCTTTTATGAGAAAAAGAAAAAATATAAAACTTATTTTGTGGTTTAATATTTTGCATCACCCTTAATAACTGTACATTTTGCTAAAATTACATGATTTTCTTGCTGATTTTGAATTTTTTTTTTTTTTTTATTTTAACTTATAACAAATTGGTTGTAGGAACATTATTTTTGCCAACTGTGTTTAACATTGTTAAAGGCGGAGTAATGGTGCCACTCTGCAATATTCTGCCATTTATTTTACAGTATTTTAGTGTGTATCTATTAATTTAATTTGTATAGTTAAATATTTGTTTTGTTTAGGATGGAATTTCAGTGGGCTGCAGTATTTTTTCCTTTCTTGGAATATTCTGTTTGTGAAGATGCAGCCGCTCTAAATATTGTGATACATAGAAAAGGAAACTTGGACATTTCATCTTATGTTACTATTTCTGCTGTTGAACAGACTGCTAGAGAGGGCCTTGATTTTGTATCTAGATATGTGAATAAAATCCAATTTGATCCTGGTAACTTATTTTTCAATTAAGCTAATGAGTATTCATTGTTCTTATTAAAATTAATTTATTATTTTTGTTCCTGAAATACATATTTAATTTTAGAAACAATTTTATTACTTTTGAAGTATAAGTAGTTTCTTCTTGTTCTCATTTACAAAGTGTACCTGGAACTCTTTGGAAACATATCTGAAATACCACGAAACGAACTGATTAAATGAAAATTTTGTCTGTGTTATTTCATTTTCATTGAAGCATATATTGATGAAATTATATATATATATATATATATATATATATATATATATATATATATATATATATATATATATATATATATATATATATATATATATATATATAATATGTGTGTGTGTGTAATTTTATTTATATTTTTATATTGATCCTAAATATATAAAATGTTTAATTTTCTACTGTTATTGCTTCACACATTTGTGAATTTAAAAAAATGTGCAATTGTTTGAGTTCCAGACAGTTATTTTTGGTAACACAATGCATAGAAGTAGCATTTTGTTTTCCTGCATATACATTTTTCATTTAATTTGAAGTGAGGAAGCTCTTTAGTTTTTTTTTTCTTTATACTGCATGTTTAGATTTTCTTGCTTCAGATTTTGTAAAGATATAAATGAAATATTATCTTTTGTAAGGTATTTCTGAAGTTCTGTGGAAAATTATCATTGTTCAGGATGATCTTGAAGAAGCTCCCATTGAACAACTGCAAGTTATTTTATCTGAGCCTGAAAACTGCATAATCTCATACAAAAATCGAACAATTGTGAGCATTTATGACTTAAATAGAGGTAAAGATCTTACTGCTTAACTAAACATTTTTACAAGTTCTATTCTGTTTAATCTTTTTGTTAATGATAGTATTACTAGCATACTCTTATTGTTGTCTTGTTTATCTTTAGGTTCCTGTTCTAAAATTCCTGTCATTAGGTCTGAAACACATAAAGGAGAAGCCAAACCTCCTTTAAAAGTTTCAGAAAGGTCTGAGTTGGAGAACAATGTGAGTTAATGTCAACTGTTTAGTAATCAAAATAATTAAAAGTCTTAAGCTTAGTTCTAGCATATTTCTGAGTAGTTGTTAACCCACGGATGTATTTGTACTGCTAATCACAAATAGTTTTTCAAAGTTCTTGGCTATCCCGAAAAAATATAATGTAAATAAAAGATACACTATTAAACAGAAGTAATTTTTTATTTTGTTCATAAAGGCAAAGCTAATAGTTTGGTTAGATACACTCATTGGGACAGTTATAATAAGATGTTAACATAGTTTGTTTTTTGTTCAAAAGGAGAACATTTATTTTTGCAACATTACAATATCCTTTCTGAAAATTTTTCACAATTAAATTTTAAATTTACCTGCACATTTATTTAAATTTAGCTCTGCGGTACACACTTAAGTGTAAAGTAAGACATAACAATGTCAAAAAAACAAATTGCAGATTACTGCAGACACGTGTTTCGGCGTTACAGGGAACGTCTTTTCAATGCTAAAAGTAATGAGCTTATGGAGGAAAAGACATCTAATATCGATTCTTCCTCAGCACCTGTTTTTGCCCCAAGAATTTTTTCTTCATGAACCAATAGTAGTTGTCAAGTGTTTCCCATACTAATAGAAATTACTGTTGGTCTTTGTTAGCACAAATTCTATATTTGAAATCAATGCACAAGTATCAGTTTTTCCAAGGTATGATAGTGTTACTGATCTGGTGCAACTTCAAACTTTTTTCGAAATGAGGATATCAATCTTGGTAAAAACACAATGAATTTATTAACAAATATTAGCAATAAGAGCAGGTAACCATTGCAAATATCCAGCAATTAATCGATTATTGTTAAAACACTGCACGTTACTCAGTACACCACGCATTTAAATCCAAAATACGTGAAAAGAACAAATTTGAAAATCACAGCACAAGCGCTAATACATTCACAGGCAGCAGTGAAAAACAAGACTAGAACAGTTTGAAAGCAAACTGACTCTCTGCTTCATTCACAAGACGTCCGGCGTTATATACCCAGCAAAGAAACATCCAGAAAATCCTACAATGTTCTACCAATTTCTCATATTTTCCTTTTATTCCATTCACAATTGTTATCCGGGGACCATATACATCATACAAATGTTAGGGGGTTGTATATTCATAACAAGAAACAATTTACAGGTTAAGTTACTACAATAATTTTAGACGAAAATTAATGGAACAAACGCCAAAATTAGCCAGATTACAACAAATTAATCATAAAAACAATTATTATTTACAAAATTTGTAACAATAGGTTTAATTTTACCTTGCGAGGCAAAAATGCAAATGAGACCAGAGTGTATCTCACAACCGAATTGTACATATGTGTCAAACTCACAATGTTATTTCAGATTTTGATTTGGATTTTAGAGAAACTCTAGCAGGGCTACATTATAAATAAAGTTTGGTAAGTAAAAAGTCAAGTGTTGTTCTTGGAGTGTTGAAGCACTAGGAACCTACATGAATTGAGTTACATGTATTTTCAATGTGAAGAAGCAGCTCACCGTAGAAAATGAAACAAAAAGTTGCAATTTATCTGCTTTGGGACAAAATATTTGAAGATTCTTTGAAGCTTTTTATTATGTTGCAAAAGCATATTTAACCATATTTTTCATAAAAACTTATAGAGTACTTATATATGTCCCAAATGTATGAAAACATGTTTCTTATTACACTTCACATTGCACTCCAGAAGCATTGGTCCCTATTCAACCCATTATTTTTTGAAGGGAGACATAATATACTTGACTATATTTGTTTAATATGAGGGTGACCATTATCGAATCCTGAGAGTTTAAGAACAGTTAATGGATAGCTATGGTATTGGTTACACATCACTGTGAGGTACTAGCCTTAATGCAGAACTGAGTATGAGATACTGAACATGCTTGGGCTTCTTAAAACTTATTCGTTTTGCAGTTGGAGTTATATAAAAATTGCAACTTTCTGAATTATCTCTAGGGTCTTTCTAGGTCATTGGAATGGCGTTGAAATCCTCTTTCACATGATCCATACCCAAAGCCTTATGAATGGCAAAAATGTGGCTCTCATGGTTTACTTTGTTCTCCAATTTGACATCTAAAATAATATTTATTGGCAGTTTTAATTAACAAATTCATATTTCTTCTGTGAATTGTGCTCACAGATGTGCCTCAGTTACACATTTTAAAAGTATCCGTTTTTTAGCTTATTAAATATTTTGCAAATCAAACATTTATTTCAAATGAACAATCAAATTCACTTTGGTTGTCAGACAAAACTCATAAAAATGGCAGCTTTTTTTTAATCACGAAAATTTAGTATCATTTGTTTGCACTTTAAAGGAAAAAAATAGCATCTCATGAAACTTTTAAGCAAGGATATCTCTGAAATGAGAATCAATTTCACATTTCTATGAATATATTTGTAATTCTTGCCAGTGAGGTTGCTTGAACTTGTCAAAATTTACAACTAAAAAATTTCATGTTTATCAGTGTTATTTAAAAAGGATAAAAAAAAAACTAACCCTATCAAATTCTAAGAATGCTTACTTTTTCCTCAAAATCTGATTTTTTTTTTTTTTTTTTTTTTACAAAGTGAAATATAATTATTTGAGACTGGTTTATAAAGGGCTCCAAAAGTGGCCTTAATAATCAAAAATATTTTGAAATCTCTGAAACATTATTGCTGACTATAAAGGAAGTCAAATATCATTACTTTTAGGTTTGCAAAAACTTTCACTGTGTGTGGGTTTGTTAAGTTGGAATATTTGAAATAAGTAAGGGAATAAGCAGCCTTTTAGAGCAATTGTTAAAGGTTTTATTTATTTTTTTAAATAAGTCTGAATAATTTCTTATGTTGTGTGTAAGTTCCTCAAAGTAATTTTTAAACTGAATTTCTTGTAAAATTGTTGTGATGAAAACTTGGAATTTTTTATGGTAGACTTGCTGAGCTTTTACCTGTTAAAGTTGATAAGTGGCTCTGAATTAGCACATATTAACTGTCTTCTTTTTTTTTTTTTTTTGAATCTTTAGGGCAATATATTTGATGGAGATGAAGAAGGAGTAAATGATTCTGCATTTCCAATGGTATTGATACATTATTGTGCACTAAATTATTTTGAAGTTCCTGAATTTTATAATTATCATTTGGAGTATTACATATAATTTATTGATTTTGTGCATCATAGAATTTTTCTCAACTGAAGTTATCTCTATCTAGTTAAATGCATATAAAAACATTTTTGTTCTTTGTTCTTATTTTAAGATTCAACAAAATATCTTTATTGCAAAAAATGTATATTTTTGTCACAGGAATGCAATCAAGATATCTATGGTCTTCTGCACTTCAAGCAATCTACTCAAAGTTTATTCCAGTGTGATGGGAAAAAATGGTTGCCATGGCATTCCACCAAAAGTAATGCATCCAATATTCATTCTTCTTTTGGTATTCCTCACATAGATGACAATGAAAGAATTGAAGACAAGCTAGATAATAATACAGAAGCTTCCACATCAGAAGAACAAGAATCGACTACATTTTTGCCTGAAAATTGCCCAAAAGGTAATTAAACACTCACATTTACTGATGTACTCATTCTTAGCTGTAAAAATATTCAAAATTTAAGTCACACTCAAAGCCCTTTTATTGTAGGGAAATCATTATGTTTCTGCCTGTAATTTTTTCCCCCGCAAAATGTTCACAAAATATTGACTACATTTCAGAAAAATCTGTGCACTTCATCAAGATATCCTACTACGTTCCCAACTCAAAAAAGTATTTGTTATCATCCAAGACCCATCAGACCAACATTTTAACCACCCTGGATTCAATTTAGAATTGGTTACAATTTTGTGTTGAAAAGAAGTGAATCATGATCTTCTTTTTCTTGATGAATCAGTCATTCATAAGAACAATATTTCAATATGGTGTATAGAAAACCTTTTTTAATTTGCTTATCTCAACATCTGAATAAATTATCTGAATTTAGATTAAATGTTTTCTTATTATAGTAAAATTATTGGTGATCAATCTCATAGCGTCCAGATTTATCATTACTTTATTTTACTGGTGAGAGTATATGTGAATGGATGAGATTTGCGTCGTCCTTTTCTTCACTAATCTCTTTATAATCAAAATTTATGCTTTGTGACTTTTCTATGTGCGCTGTGGAATAGAAGGCAAGTTCAATTGACTGAAAAAATTGACACAGATGTCAAACCACTGTACTTAAGTATCTTTCACGGATTTATAGTTTTCTTGAAACCATCCAGTAATAGAATGAATACAGAAAAGAACTATTAATGAATTAAAAATCATTTTTTTATTTAATGAAACAACTTGAATGTATCATCATATCATGAGCATGGTGCAAAAAAAAGTGGGATCATTTTTTTTTATCGCCGAGAAATGCCGGAGCATTGTTGGGAAATCTTTGAATTTAATTCTTTTATTATTACTACTAGCCACTTGTGGTGACCAGTTGGTTTGCCTTTTTCCACCATTCGCCTTTTCATACTAACAGCTGCCTATGGTGGCTGTTTGACTTACTTGCCATTCACATTCTTACGCCGAGATTGCCGCCTTCGGCGGCTATTTCAATGAATTGTGCCGCGTTTTTATCAATCTATATCTATCTATATCAAACTTACTTTTACAAAAAAATTATCTATCTCCAGTTGACGTTGCTATTAGGACTCGACCGATGCATCGGCGCCGATGGTTCAACAATTTAGGCATCGGCGGGCGATGCTAACTTGCGGGAAAGATCGGCCCATGGGCCTTTAAAAACATCGAAAAGCCGATGGAATTGGCCGATGTTTTTGAAAAATAATAGGACCTTTGCTGTTTTACTTTTTTAATACAAAGTAAAGGGAGTTATTGTTTTTATATAAAATTAATCAGGTACCAAACAAGTTTATTATTGCGTTGTTTATTGCAGCAGGATGTACATATGTATCTCTCATAAGTCATAACTCAAAAAGGATAATCTGTAGAAGGTTAAAATTTCATATGTGGGGTCTGCGTACGTTCCAGTTGTGCACTTCCCCTTTTTGTTTTCGATCTGGTGTTCTGAAAAGCCTGTTTACTCATTTTTTGTGGCTATTAATTACTTATTTCAATGAAAAAACAATATAGCGTCTCAGACTTACGATCATTTGGTGATATATTGCCGAATTGGAGACCATGGAAACAAATATGAGATGGCGAAACCGTTTTTTTGTCACTTTATTAGATTCCCGTTGAACCGACGGTAATTTTTAATTTTTTGATATTTGTAATATGAATCACAGTAATGCAGTCTTTTCTGTTTCTCTTCGGTGGAGTTACAAGTTTGGTGCCCGTTGAAATACATTTTGGGGCCCTATTTCTCTATCACAGAAAATGTAAAATATTTATCATAGGCATTTTTATAACTCCTACGGTGAACCTATGGTTATGGGATCTCTTGCGCAATTGCAACATTTGCTATATTTTAAATCCGCCACTGCACGTCAAAACAAACTCGGGTGCAAGTTTTGAAAGGGTTTTTTTCCTCAATGTTTATGATTATTTTAAATTCTATTTTTACGACTATTTTCTGAATTTTCGAGAACACTTGCGTGCCCCTCCCTCAATTTCTGAAATTAAACTCTAGTTGTACTTCTGAGTTGTTTAAAACTAACACCATTCATAAAATTGGAGATTTTTTTTTCAAACTTTATCTATGGTTTAGAAAGAATTTAGGGCATTAATGTAAGAAACTGATTAAAGACGTTTTGAATGGTGATATAATTCAGAAATCAAAGGGACTTTTGATTTTTTTTTTCAGAAGTGCTGAAGTAGATTCAGAAACTCTTCCCAGGCGTTGGTGGTAGCGGTTCTGTACTAAAAAAATGAGGCCAAGGTTTTGGCCGAAGTGTGATTTACTCCAAAATCAGAGGGTGACCCCCCTAACCCTACCTCGTCGTTTCAAGCATTTCTTAAATATTTAGCGATTATTTATTTTGGTCAAGAAATGTCATTTTGATATTTCTCATACTTGTTTCACCTATATTTCGTAATGCGCCATCTTTTTTGCATCATAAGTTATTTTCATTTCTTATAGAAAAGTTTCAAGGATTTTCTATTATGCAATTTTTTAAATTTCATAAGATTATTGTTAAATTGAAAATTTTAATTTGAATTTGTTTGTAAAGCTTCATAAAAGATTAAACAATCAAATTGTTCAATATTATGTGTGCAAACATCAGATCTAATAGTATATGTATTCAATTATTGACTTGGTGTAAATATTGAGTTTGTTTATTGTAGCTGCGTTTTAAGAACCTCGCTCTTTGCATGGCTATTTCTTTTTTCAGCAAAATTTTTGTCACTGTTATAGCTTTTATGAAAAATGCCAACTTTTCTATTCATAAAATTTAAATAAGTATAAAAATATTCCTATTTTGATTTAATATTGTAATTTATCTGTTACTTTTTTGTTTAATTTGATGACTAAAAAATGTCTATGTCCATCTTTCCACTTTAATTGCGTAATTTGTTGACGGTTTCATAGTTTTATTCTTTTTTTTTTGAATGATTAAACAACATAATTTAATGTTTTTTAACTATGTTTAATATACCTAAATCCATACATTATTACAACGTTACTGAAATCTTAGTTATATGTTCAATAAAAAAAAACAAAAACAAATCAATTCGTTATTAAATCAGTCTCTTTGTTTTTCTTCCCTTTTTTTTTCTTTCTTTATTTCTTTATTTATTATTATATATATATATATATATATATATATATATATATATATAATTTTTTTTTTTTTTTTGGTGTTGTTCTTTCTCTTTCATCATACAGCAGTCAAAAAAGGAGAAGCATAACTACACCCTATACAGATTGTATGTAGTACAATCCAAATGTTCGGGGACAAGCTGTATAAAAACTTACCCAGAATAATTCACATTACCGAAGCACATCCACCTTCAAAAGGTCACCTTGAGGGACTATGTACTTCTGCCAGTGTTCATATAACTTTTGGAAACACTCCTGGAAGCCATTTTTCGCTACCTTCTATGATGCAGCTTTATCTTCTCCTGACGGAAGAAAGCGGCGTCCATGCAAATGTCTTTTTGCTGGGAACAGGTAAAAGTCACACGGAGCAAAGTCCGACGAAACGTTATGTTATTTGTTTGTCATATCAGAGTATTGACCAATAAAACCGTGCATCCTCGACATGAAAGTTGCCTTCTTCCCCACGATAAAGTTAAAGCAGCAGCGCAACAGGCCTTACAGGAGGTTGCGAAAAATGTCTTCCAGGAGTGCTTCTAAAAGCTATATGAACGTTGGCAGAAGTGCATAGTCGTTCAAGGTGACTATTTTGTAGATAGATGTGCTTCGGTAATGTGAACTATTCAGGGTAAGGTTTTATACAACTTGTCCTCGAACTTTTAGATCATACTACGTACGTATGAGTTTTCAACTTACTATTTCATAACGTTTTTGAGTGACGCAAGTTTACGCGCATGAAGGCATCACAAGAGAATATTCGATAATTAACTGAGGAGGCGTTCAAAATTTATATTTCGGTTATCTATATGTTTTTAGGGACATATGTATGTACAGATGTGCCGAAAAACTTTTGAAGTATAAATTGGGTGATCGTAAAATAGAAATTTAGGTCGAAATCTGATTTTTTTTTTTGTGATTACAATTCCTTATTCGTAGAAAAGAAGGAAAGTGAAATGAATCAATGATCCTTTAAATCCCTGACAATCTTATCAATTTATTTCTGTTTTTTTTTTTTTTTTTTTTTTTTTGCCATCGGCCAAAGGCATCGGCTATCGGCCATTTGGAGGAAAACAATCGGCCATCGGCCATCTTTGAACAATCGGCCAACAATCGGCATCGGCCCATCGGCCAAAAAATGCCATCGGTCGAGCCCTAGTTGCTATATCTATCTCCAGTTGTGTTTTATGCCATGCACCATTTCCCGCTAAGATTGCCGCCTTTGGTTGCTTCTATCTATCTATGCGATCTGTCTCTATTTATTTTACCTAACCGCCTATTCCCTAACAAAAAAATAAAGATCACTCAAAAAACTGTGTTTTATGTATTTAATTAAATAGCACAAAATTAAAAAAAAGCTCTATCTTTTGTTCCCCGTAGTGTGCAAAAAGTAGCATTTCCAAAAAAAAACCTCACTGCTTTTATCGAATTAAATGTGCGCAAATATGTAAGGTAAAATAGATACAGCAAAACATCCGGCGGGGGAGAAGGGGGATCGAAAAAAGAAAGAAATTACTAAAATAAAAAAAGGAAAGAAAAAGCAAGTGCTACCGTTAAAATATAGAAGTAAGCAATAGTAAAAAAACAATTAAAAAAATTGTAGCGATTAAGATTTGATTCTTCAATACGGAATCAAAATCCAGATTGTGACCTCACAGCAGAAGGAAAGAAAGTTTTTTCGACCGATCTATGGGCATGCCAAAACGGGCAAGGGGTTCTGCATTTAATAAGTTGTAAAAAAAAAATTTAAAAAAACTTGCGTATTGTTAAACATTTTTTTTTCTGAAGAGGGTGAAATGTTCTCACTATCACATATTTAAATTTTTGAAAAGAGGCTTCGCTACATTTTGCAGGATGAGTTTCGAAAAAACTAAACCCAGGAAAAAATGCAAAGTAAAGGTTTTTTCAAAAACTCATAAAAAATACAAAAATTGCTCTATCTTCGATTTTTTTTGTTTATCATATTTAAAATTAAATTTCCTACACTATAGTATAAAAAATGTTTGTCCGGCGCAATTGATTCAGGGTCTGTGAGGTAAAAAGTACTAAAAAGTGCAAAAAAAAAACACATAAAACATTAAATAACTTTTTTTGTAATTAAAATATCAAAAATCAAAGTCTGAGATGCACATCTTTGGCAAAAATTGCACCTGTATGCCAAATTTCATCTTTCTAGGCCTTGCCATTTTCCCGGGAAGTGCGCCACACACGCACACACACAAACAAACAAACAAACAGCTTATTTTATTATATGTATAGATTATTTCAATTCTAACATATACACCAGTGTATTTAGAGAAGGCAATTAACCAGCATCAACGAAGGTCATATACCGATTGCATCCATGACATTCCTAGCTACATTCTAAAGATTGTTTATGCCAATGGAGTTTTTGTTGCATTCATTACATTTCCACAACAAGGTTACCTTGGCTATAGATAGCAAAAAGTGTGGATGTTGTTTATATTGATTTTCAAAAGCTTTTGATAAGTTACAGCATGTTGCTCTTCTCAGCAAATTAGCTGATATAGGAATAAGAGGAAAAACTTTACTTTGGGTTAGAAATTGGCTGACTGGAAGGAAACAAAGAGTAGTTGCGAGGGGAAATCACTCTAAATTGAGTGATGTTTTAAGCGAGGTTCCTCAGGATTCAGTTTTAGGGCCTCTCTTGTTTATTATTTTTTATGAATGACATCAATGAGAATATTTCTGGAAGCATGAACTGTTTTGCTGATGATGTAAAAGTTATGGGGATTGTCGAAAATGAAGAACAAGTAAAACAGCTGCAAGAGGATTTAAATCATATTACTAAGTGGGCAGATAAATGGGGTATGGCAGTTAATGTAGGGAAATGTCAAGTGCTACACTTAGGTCATGGAAATAAGCGTATGAGATATCATTTACAGGGTTCAGTCATAAATCAGGCAGAAAATGTTATTGATCTGGGTATCTTAATGAATCAGGACTTCATGTTTAGTCAACAGTGCAGCATTGCAAGTACAGTTGGCTCTTTGTTTAACGACTTTCAAGGGATCACAAAAAAATCGTCCTTAAATAGAAAACATCCTTAAATAGAATGCTTTTGACACGACAGTGGACCCATGGGTGCAAGACGTTCCATCTCAGGACGGATTTCCGTCTTGGACAAATTTCCGAGACGGAGGTCGGGACGGAAAGAAATTTGGTGCCTTTCTTTCAGTTTTTACTTTTAAAAAAAATTAAGTGTTTGAAAAATATTGTAACGGATTCGGTGCGACTTCCACTTTCTTGAAATGAAAACACAGTTCTTGATAAAAACACAGGAAATTTATTTACACTATGTACAGGAGAAACCGTTAACAACTGCTAAATTATTCATCAGCAATTATCACACAACACCGTAAACTCAACGTTTACACACGTATTTACTTCCAAATACGAAAACAACACAGCGAAATGCCTCGCTATAAACAGAGCTAATACACACACTCAGTTCGAAATCTGAATCGAAACTCCCCGTTTATCCATCGCTAACGGCTTTTATAAACATCCAAGAATTTTCTACAACATTCTTTCAGCTTCGAGAAATGCGTAGACCGTTATCAAACTTTATCAATGAAAATAAAAAGAATAGGGGTTGTATACTTTAGCCATATGTTAAGGGGTTGTATATTCATTACGGGAAACTATTTACAGGTTACGTTCCTACAATAATTACTATTTACAAGATTTGTAACATTGCCCCCTTCCTAAGGACTGCACGTCCCGGGCAGTACAATCCCCAGAAAGGGTGCCAAACTTCTATCACAAGTTTACAAATATACACATTAATTAATAACTAACAGATACAGAAAACACAATAATAACAAGAAATATTACTAAACATTAAAAGCAAAAAAATTATCTACAACTTTTATGTTATCAACCATGGTTGTTTACGTAATACTCATGAACTATGGCCATAGTATGGGGCTAACCGATCATAATGTACAACCCTAGGTTTTGCATTAGGTGATTTTTGGATCCTCACTACGACGTCATTTAGTCGGTTAAGGACTTTGTAGGGTCCATCCCAATGCGACTGCAATTTGGGTGACAGACCTTTCCGTCGGATGGGATTCCATAACCAAACCTTGTCGCCTTCGTTGAATTCATGTCCAGTAGACCTTGTGTCGTATCTGGTCTTCATCTTCTCCGCCGCGATGTTGATTCGCTCTCGTGCGAAGTTATGAACGTCTTCCAATCGGTCCTGGAGATCCTGGATGTACTCCTCAGGCGATGCAGGCGCATCCGGAGGACGACCGAAGACGAGATCACAAGGTAGCCGAAGCTCTCGTCCGAAGAGCATCTGAGATGGGGTAAATCCAGTTGTCTCGTGGACAGCACTGCGGTAGGCCAGCAGGAACAAAGGTAGCTTCTTGTCCCAATCCTGTTGATTTCTGGATACCATAAGCGAGAGATTATTCAGGATTGTGCGGTTAAATCTCTCCACCATGCCGTCCGATTGTGGGTGTAGTGGTGTTGTCCTAGTTTTCTCAATTCCGAAAATTTGACATAGGCCCTTAAACACAGCAGAGATGAAATTCCTCCCTTGATCGGAATGAATCTGCAAAGGTGTTCCGTATCTCGAGATCCAATGTTGGACTAGAGTCTCTGCTACGGTAGTAGCCTCTTGATCTGGAATGGGATATGCTTCCGGCCATTTGGTGAAGTAGTCGATGGAAACGAGAATGTATTTGTTCCCATCAGCAGTTCTTGGTAGAGGACCCAGGATGTCGATCCCAATTCGTTCGAAAGGAGCTCCAACGTTGTACAGATGTAGCTTCCCTCTGCTTCTTTTCTTCGGTCCTTTACGAGCAGCACAGGCGTCACAAGAATGGCACCACTTCTCCACGTCATCCTTTGCCTTGCTCCAGAAGAAGCGTTCCCGAACTTTATTGAGGGTTTTCAAGACACCAAAATGTCCTCCAGTCGCACTACTATGTATTTCTTTCAGAACATCTGAAATCCTTGATCGGGGAAGTAGTAACTGCCACCTAGATGTTTTGCCGTCGTCAGATTCCCATTTTCGGTGTAGCACGCCGTTCCGTAAATGGAGCGAGTTCCATAAAGCCCAGTATCTTTTTGTTGCAGGACTGAAGGTGGAAACGTCCTGCCAGCTAGGGCGTCGACTGTCACTTTCCATGAACTCTAAAATTGGTTTTATGTCGGGGTCTTCAAGTTGATCTTTTCGAACTTGGTCATCACTCCATGGATCAGGTTCTGATAATGTTGGAGTCACTGTCACCTGATAGGCGGTAGGGCTAGTCGTTCCATACTGTTTCTCGATTCGGGAACAATAGTGGCAGTTCTCAGGACAGGGTCTCCTTGATAAAGCGTCAGCATTCCCGTGAGATAACCCTTTTCGATGCTTGATCTCCATGTCATATTCCTGGAGCCGCTGTATCCATCTGGCTATCTGGCCTTCTGGATTCTTGAAGTTCAAAAGCCAAGTTAACGAGGCATGATCTGTCCGAAGCAGAAATTTTCGGCCGTAGAGGTAATGATGGAAGTGTTCTACAGCTTTCACTATGGCCAGTAACTCCTTTCTGGTGACGCAGTAATTTCGCTCCGACTTTGATAAGCATTTGCTCCAGTAAGCGATGACATGTTCATTTCCGTCAATTTCTTGGGATAAAACAGCTCCAATTCCCTCGTTGCTCGCATCAGTGTCCAGGATGAAGGATTTTTCAGGCTGAGGATAGGCGAGGATAGGCGTTGATGTTAAAGCCTCCTTCAGTCGTAGAAATGCATCTTCGCATTCTTTGGACCATTCAAACTTTTGCTTGCTCTCCGTAAGCTTATGCAAAGGTCGTGCAATGTTGGAAAAACCCTTCACAAACTTCCTGTAGTACGTGCAGAGCCCCAGGAAACTTCGCAGCTGATGGATGTTTTCGGGACGACTCCAACTCTTGACCGCGGATACCTTTTCCGGATCGGTTTGTACACCCTCAGAAGAGATGATATGACCAAGGTAGTTCACTTCCCGGCGGAACAAATTACATTTGGACGGGCTTAACTTCAGATTGGCTTCCTTAAGCTTTTGCAGCACCTTCCTAAGATTTTCCAGATGTTCTTCGAAACTGCGTCCCACGATGATGATATCGTCTAAATAGACCAGACAGGATTCGTAGGAAAGTCCTCTTAACACTGTCTCCATAAGACGCTCGAACGTAGCTGGTGCATTGCAGAGGCCGAAGGGCATCACTTTAAACTGCCACAAGCCTTGTCCAGTTGTAAACGCTGTCTTCTCTCGGTCGTCAGGGTGTATTTCAACCTGCCAGTAGCCGCTCTTCAAGTCCAGGGTCGAAAACCACTTGTGTCCGGAAAGAGTGTCCAAGGTATCGTCTATCCGTGGAAGAGGGTAACTGTCTTTCTTGGTGATTTCATTCAGTCGTCGGTAATCGACACAAAATCTGGTGGAGCCATCTTTCTTTCGGACCAAGACGATGGGAGAGGCCCAGGGACTGGATGAGGGTTCGATTACATCATTCTCCTTCATCTCTTTCAGGAGGGTCTCAACCTCTTCCTTCTTGGCGAACGGTAGTCGTCTTGGATGCTGTTTAATAGGTGGGTGTTCTCCAGTGTAGATCCTATGCTGCGTTAAATTCGTACGGCCAACATCCTCCGATGTAGATGAAAACAGATTCTTAAAGTCATCCACCAATTGTTCCGCAGCAGTTCTTTGATCTTTCGATAAGGGTGCACTCCCAATTAACTTCGATGTCAAGGACTCAGAAGACACAGTCTCGGGGGAATTGATTCTTCTAATGATGCAGTTTACTGGAGTACAAGTTGCTAACACTTCACCTTTCCGAATATTCCTTGGCCTTTCACTCACGTTGGCGACTCTTACAGGAATTACATCCTTAGAAAGGTCCACAAGCGTAGATGCTACCAGCACTCCTTTTAGGCTATTGCTTAAGTTGGGGGATTCAATGAGTCCAAATCGAAAACTATTGCTTTCTTCAATGGAGCCGGGTATTAATGATTCTGACCTTGAGGGAATTGACAAATCTGTTTGGGCTATTATTTGATGAGCGGATTTGACATCACTTTCTGCAGGGAAAACGGCTATGTCTTCTCTTATCGAGTGCAGCTCATTAGTCTTGAAGTCGAGAGTGAAGTCATATTTCTTCAAAAAGTCCAATCCGAGAATGAAGGGGTCCGTGATATTAGCGACGAATGCCGTATGATGGTAGGTGGCATTCCCAAACACTATTTCCAAGTCCACTTTACCGTCAATCTCAATTTTGTCACCTGTCACAGTCTGGAGACTTACGCGTGGCGATGTCCACAGCAGTTTCAATCCAAATTCACGAGCCACATCTGTCCTAATGATTGTCACATTGGCTCCAGTGTCAACAATCAGTCTGCAGGGGTTCCCATTTACATGTGCGTAAATGAAAAGTCCATCACTGCCACTACTAGAAGAGGAAATCTGCAGAGCTTTAGTGGTGTTGATTTCCTTCCCTCGCGTAATTTGGCGAGCCGGACAACTCCTTCGCAGGTGTCCTTCACTACCGCATTTCCAGCACTTCTGCTCTTGTTTCTTTTGGGCTGTTATGCTGCTCAAATGTCTTGTCAAGTCACCGAGTTGTCTCTCAAGTTCAGCGAGGTGGGACGACCTGGAATCAGACTCATCAGCTTCCTGAGTCCGGATTAGATGGCGATCCACACGGGTTGCTTCTTGGGCGGCCTCGTATCTCATCGCATACATCAAAGCGGATTTCAAGTCGTTTACATTCGCCATCCGGAGGGCCTTCTGGATCTCAGGATTCCGAACTCCGTCGATGAAGTAGTTGAGTGCCAGGTTGTCCCGAACATCCGCAGGACAGTCGCAAAAAGCAAGATGAGACAGTCTCTCGACGTCCGCCGCTAGCTCTTGCAGGGTTTCCCCGGTTTTCTGGAAACGGGACTTCAACTGGAGTCGGCTGAACTCTTTCTGGCATTTCTCACCGAAGCGAAGCTCCAACGCAGATGTGAGGGCGGCGAAATCCAGGCGCTGGCTGTCCGGAAGGGTCTGAAGAATGTCCGCTGCGTCACCTCTCAGGGATGCTGCAAGATGGCAGGCCTTGGTAGCAGAGTCCCATCCGTTCGCTTCCGCCACTATCATGAACTGAGTTTTGTAAACCAGCCACGAAGTTTTCCCATCAAATGTGGCAAGTTTAATGGACGGTCGAGCAACCGATGTGGGAGCGCCAAACTGTACAGAGCTGCTTTCCGCGGTAGCCAATCTCCTTTCCACGTCCTTAAAGATCTCTTCTTTAAGTAGATGAAATCTTCTATCTTCATCTTCCAATTTATTTTCTACAGCATTGAATCGGCTTTCAACGGTATCAAATTTTTCTTCAATTGCATCAACTCGATGCTCTATGTCATTAAATTTATTTTCCATCACAGTCTTTACCGAAATAAGGTCGTTTTTAATTTCCTCTTGGTTAGACGCTAAGTCCTTTTTCAGCACCGTTAAATCGCTTTTTAACTGGTCTTGATTTGCCAACATACTTGCAGTCAGATCACTTTTTAATTGTTCTTGACTAGCCGCCATATCATTTTTTAATTGTTCTTGATTAGCCGCCATATCATTTTTTAATTGTTCTTGATTAGCCGCCATATCATTTTTAACAGAGTTGATTGCATCAAGAAGTTGTTTTAATTGTTCATCCATTGCGCGAGTAATCACCATAAAAATAAAGTCCAAATTTAAAAAGTCTTTATGAAAAAAATGTCCAAAGTCACACTTACTGCAAGAAAGTCCTGAAGTAGCCCCACGTTGGGCGCCAATTGTAACGGATTCGGTGCGACTTCCACTTTCTTGAAATGAAAACACAGTTCTTGATAAAAACACAGGAAATTTATTTACACTATGTACAGGAGAAACCGTTAACAACTGCTAAATTATTCATCAGCAATTATCACACAACACCGTAAACTCAACGTTTACACACGTATTTACTTCCAAATACGAAAACAACACAGCGAAATGCCTCGCTATAAACAGAGCTAATACACACACTCAGTTCGAAATCTGAATCGAAACTCCCCGTTTATCCATCGCTAACGGCTTTTATAAACATCCAAGAATTTTCTACAACATTCTTTCAGCTTCGAGAAATGCGTAGACCGTTATCAAACTTTATCAATGAAAATAAAAAGAATAGGGGTTGTATACTTTAGCCATATGTTAAGGGGTTGTATATTCATTACGGGAAACTATTTACAGGTTACGTTCCTACAATAATTACTATTTACAAGATTTGTAACAATATGCTTTAACTAGCAAAAATATCCGGCGTTGCCTGGGTCATTAATAATTATGAGAAAATATCGTTACTTGCTTTTGTTTTCTGTTTTAAGTGAAAGAATTTAAAACATCTTTTTGACGTGATTAAAAATCGAGTTTCTTCCTTATCCATAAAACTAAAATAGCAATAAGTATAAAGAACAAAATAGTATTGATTTAGAAACGAAAGCACTATATTTAAGCATATACAAATTTGTTATTTTTAATAACCAGGCGCAAGTTCGATCCATATATTTAATGAAAGCAATGATTATATACAATGTGATGAATATATTTGCATATGAAAAAACATTATGAACTAAAATATATAATACATAATCGCCTACCTTTGGTAGTGCGTAGAACGAAACATGTTGTATAGATAATGGCTGACTGGAGAGTACTGCGCAGTTCGATTCGCTAGTGTTACAATTAATATGATATGAGTGCGTTTATTAAAGACGCTTAAGGCGACATCTGGTGATCTGAAAAATAGTTAAAGGAATTAAAGTTCTGCATTAAGTTTCTGTAAGCAAAAATGTTCTATCATATCCCCTGGTTTTGTTATAGAAACTTAAACCAGGTTCATTTTACCCCTACAATACTGGTATTTTACTTTAGGAAGAGGTTTAGTCATTATATCTGCAAGCATCTCATTAGTTGGAAGATAGTCCAAGTCTATAATGTTTCTGTTGAACAAGTGTTTGATGTGATGATACTTTGTATCAATGTGTTTGGTTCGTGAACTGAATTTCTCAGACTGCACCAGCTTTATTGTGGATTGGTTATCTTCAAACACTTTTACTGGCAATGACTGAGAAAGTTCCAAGTCGTTTGTGAGTTTTAGCAACCATAAAAGTTCTTGCATTGCTTCAGACAGAGCTATATATTCAGCTTCAGCTGACGATAATGAAACTGTAGTTTGTTTCCTCGATGCCCATGAAATTAGTGAGTTTCCGAGAAATATCAGGTATCCTGATGTTGATTTCCTGTCATGCTGGTCTTGCGCAAAATCTGCATCCGTGTACACAGTCAAAGTTGGTGCTGATTTTGCTGTTAATTGTAAACAAACTTCTTTTATACAGTTTAAATATCTGATGACTTTCTTTATTGCGTTCCAGTCCTTTTGGGTAGGATTATTGCATCTTCTGCTTAGTATGTGAACTGCTGAAGTTATATCTGGACGTGTAATAGTCGAAATAAACATAAGGCTTCCAATAGCTTGCCTGTATTGATCATTCGAAGTTAGAAGATTTTCTTCTTTTTGCAAACTGTAATAATTCGTTTCCATTGGTGTGCTGGTTGGTTTAGCATCATCCAATCCAAACTGTTTCACAAGTTGATCGATTTTATTTTTCTGTGAGAGCATAAAACTTCCATCCTTTTCCCTGTTAACTTCCATGCCTAGAAAATATTTGGTTTCTCCCAGTGTTGTTATTTTATAACTTTTCTGCAAATCACCTATTATATTCTTGATTAACTTTTCTTCTTTAGCTGTTATCAAGATATCGTCAACATAAACGATTAGATTTATTCTATCTTCATTAGTTCCTTTTGTAAATAAACAGGGGTCAGCTTTGCTTTGTGAGAATCCGAGATTCGTCAATGTCTTTTCCATTTCAATATTCCAACATCTTGCAGCTTGCTTTAAACCATAAATTGATTTTCTTAGCTTGCAAACTTTGTTTTTATGATTTGGATCTTCAAACCCTTCTGGTTGTAGCATATAAATTTCTTCGTCTAGTTTACCATTCAGGAAAGCTGTTTTAACATCTACTTGATACACTTTTGCCTTGTTAATTGCTGCCCAACTAAGAAAAGTGCGAATTGTTGTATGTCTGACGACTGGCGAATATGTTTGATCAAAATCAATTTTGTACTTTTGTGTAAAACCTTTTACAACAATTCTTGCTCTGCATTTCACTTCTTGACCGTTTTCGTCATATTTAGTTTTGAAAATCCACTTGTTTCCAACTGCACGTTTTCCTTCAGGTAGTTCGGTCAGTTCATAGGTATCATTTTCTTTTAAGGACTGTATTTCTTCTTTCATAGCTGTGAACCATTTTTCTTGCTCTAATTTTGGTAATCTCAGTACTTCAACAAAAGATTGTGGATCTCTATTTTCATGTGACATTGGAAGATTTGTTTCAGCCTTGTATATCAACCTTTCTGGTGGAATACCTTTTGTTTTTCTGCTTGATCTTCTTTGAAGATTTTCTTCTTCCTCTACTTCTACCACTCCTTCATTTGTTTGCTCATGTTCTTTTTCTAACACTTCTTCACTGCAGTCATCATGTTGCTGAGGCAGATTAAAGTGAATTAAATCCGATTGATCGATATAATAATCTTCTGCTCCTTCCTTCGATTCATGTATCTCTTCAGAAAATTTTACTGTTCTGCTTACTACTATTTTTCTTCCACCTGTATAGATTCTGTATCCTCTACTTCTCATATCATATCCTACAAAGGTTCCTTCTATTGCTTTTTCATCAAGTTTCCTCTGTTTCTGTTTGTGAACGTACATGTATGCTTTGCATCCAAATACTTTCAAATGACCCAAATTTGGCTTTTGTCCGTTCCAAAGTTCGTAAGGGGTCTTCGGAGCTGCTTTTGTAGGCAATCGATTTTGAAGATAATTTGCTGTTGAAACTGCTTCTGCCCAAAAACCTTTTGGTAACTTTGAGTTTATAAGCATAGCAATAGTCATTTCAAGTAGAGATCTGTTTTTGCGTTCAGCCGTTCCATTAGAAGACGGTGAGTAAGGAACTGTGGTTTGATGAGAAATTCCTAGCTCTTTGAAGTAATTTTCCATTTCTTTGTTACAGTATTCTCTTCCATTGTCGGATCTTATTGCTTTAATCTTCATTCTGAATTTATTAGTTGTTGATGATACGTAGTCTTTGAATTTATCAAAAACTTCATCTTTTGAAGAAAGAAAATACACATAAGTATACCGCGAATAATCATCAATAAAAGTTAAAAAATATCTTTTTCCGCCTAAACTTTCAACTTCAAATGGGCCTGCTAAATCAGTGTGGATTAAATTTAAAATCTGTTGTGATCTATAATTAGCATTCTTAGGATATGGTTTCTCCGTTAAGTTAGCTTTTATGCATATTGAACAATCTAAGTTATGCGAACAGTTTTTAATTTGTATTCCTCTTGCTAAGTCATCCTTCATTATTTTCTTGATCGCTTCAAAACTTCTGTGGCCTAATCTTTGATGCCATTTTAAAATACAGTTTGAATCCGAGCAAGTAACATCTTTTTCAGATACGGTAAACGACCTTTCATCGCTTTTAATTATATCCAGTTTGAATGAACCATTAGTTGGTTCTCCTTTCAGTATAATCTTATTATTTTTCGTAACTGTGCATTTATCACTTTCGAATTTAACAACACAACCTTTTTCAGTACACGCTTTTACAGATAATAAATTGCTATCCAAGTCTGGTACATATAAAACATTTTCCAACTTGATTCTGTTTATTGTGTTGTCAAAAGATTTCACTTTGAAACGTATATCACCAATACCTTGAGATTTTAGTTTCTCCCCATTCGCAATAGTCACACTTTGCTTCTTACTTTTATCTAGCTGACAGAAAAGATTTAAATTACGTGCCATATGTGAAGTGGCACCTGAATCAATCAGAAATTCAGTATCTTCTACTAAATTAGAATATTCATTTGTTATTAAAACAGATTCATCTAACTCACTACAGTAAGTATCCCCGTTATTTAGTGCATCGGTTTCATTCCCGTTATTTATGGCTTCAGATTCCCAAGCACACTTGCTTCTTTCTTTATATTTTACTTCCGCGTTGGAATTATTTGGCTTGTACTGACCTTGAGCGCTGCGGAATCTGCATTCGTTAGTGAAATTTTTATTTTTGTAGTTTTGTTTCGGCTTCGAATCACGAGAGGCACCGCCTGCTTGTCGATTTAAATAATAGCATTGATCTCGAAAATGGTTATTTCTTTTACAAATATCGCAATACTTTTTCGTGAATCTTTTACTGGTTCCTTTCAAAGCCATAGAATCTACTTTGTTATGAACTTGTTTCATTTCTTCTCTACGCGTATATTCGTCTATTAATTTCCCTTTTACATATTCTAAAGTTAATTCATCTTCCGATTTACTTTCTATCGCAGTTATTAAGTTACTGTATGAATTTGGCAATGAACATAACAGAATCGCTATTAAGTTATTTTCTTTCACTTCTTCGCCAATGCTTCTTAATTTTTCCGTTAATTCTAAGACTTCGGTAATATGATCTTGAATTTTTGAGTTTTCATAGTATTTAATAGAATATAATTTTCTAAGAAGAAATAACTTATTTGTTAAATTTACTCTCTCATGTACGGATTTCAAGTGTTCCCAAGTTTCTTGTGCTGATTTGGAATGCAGGACATGAATTATTTGCGAATCGCTAATATTTAGGCAAATTAAAGCCCTAGCATTTCTATCACCTTTATTCCATTTTTCATCTACTTTTTCCGGTTTTGCTTCGAACACGACATCATATAAGCCTTCTTTAATTAAAAGTTGTTCCATTTTAAACTTCCAAATTGAATAATTGCCATCATTAAGTTTGTCAATATACACAGCATCTTTTTGAGCCATTGTGATAAATTGAAAGATATATGTGAACACAATTTAAAATACAGAATAACAATACTTATAGAGAAAAAAAAAATTCTTCTTTAAAGAACTAGTTTCTTTTTTCAGTTTTTACACTTGCGCCTTTTTTTTCTTTTAAGTCAGCCATTTGAAAAGTTATACTTATTTTTCAAAAGGTTAAGTTTCATTTTGAAACATTTACGACTTTAGATTTACTTAATTGAAGTTAAATACTAAACATCAAAATCTTCAATCACTTCAGTCTCATAATCAAATGTTATTTTTAATAACCAGGCACAAGTTCGATCCATATATTTAATGAAAGCAATGATTATATACAATGTGATGAATATATTTGCATATGAAAAAACATTATGAACTAAAATATATAATACATAATCGCCTACCTTTGGTAGTGCGTAGAACGAAACATGTTGTATAGATAATGGCTGACTGGAGAGTACTGCGCAGTTCGATTCGCTAGTGTTACAATTAATATGATATGAGTGCGTTTATTAAAGACG
Source organism: Uloborus diversus (assembly GCF_026930045.1). Lineage (NCBI taxonomy): Eukaryota > Metazoa > Arthropoda > Arachnida > Araneae > Uloboridae > Uloborus > Uloborus diversus. Next base: position 61,808,390 of record NC_072733.1, read on the forward strand.
CTTAAGACGACATCTGGTGATCTGAAAAATAGTTAAAGGAATTAAAGTTCTGCATTAAGTTTCTGTAAGCAAAAATGTTCTATCATATTCTTTCAGTTTTTACTTTAAAAAAAAATTAAGTGTTTGAAAAATATGCTTTAACTAGCAAAAATATCCGGCGTTGCCTGGGTCATTAATAATTATGAGAAAATATCGTTACTTGCTTTTGTTTTCTGTTTTAAGTGAAAGAATTTAAAACATCTTTTTGACATGATTAAAAATCGAGTTTCTTCCTTATCCATAAAACTAAAATAGCAATAAGTATAAAGAACAAAATAGTATTGATTTAGAAACGAAAGCACTATATTTAAGCATATACAAATTTCCAAAACATGAAATTAATCTTCTCATGTTTAAAAAGATTAATCTTTGGATATTGTTTTTTTAATATGGAGTCTAAAACCTTCTCTGTATGGCTAATGAAGCATGAAGTGATTAAAAAAAAGTAGCTGCTCTCGTAATCCCCTTATACTTGCTTTAGTTATTTCGGGAAATTTCAATCATTGTGGGCTCTTGGTGCGATTTTACCGAATTTGCGAAAGTCGTTTTGGGGGTACCTTCGATGATGCTCCCCCATTCTTTCCTTACTTTGTAAAACGATATGATATTAATTTTCGTTACAGAGATATCGTCGCCAGATGCTGAGATATTTTTGGTCACCATAAAATGGAGCTAAACAGTTTCATCCGAAATGTTACCAAAATAAGTAATAAAATTTGGTGATTGTTTTAAATTGTGCAAAAAGGAAAATTAAGGGAAGTTTTTGTGCTGTTTATGGATTTGCCTAATTTAGTTGCTGAATTATTTAACACAGTAAAAAAATTTTTTGAAAATTCTTTGATTGGCGATATTTTGTTTACATGGTGAAAGCTGAGAAACATTATGACGTAGTCTTCGGCTTCAAAAACAGCAACGTTGAAAAAACTGCCAAATGCATCAGCTATGGAAATCTTTCTGCAAAAATTTTGGCGATCTGCTGGTTGATTGGATAATGAGTAAGTGTTCAATCAGCATAAATAATAATAAAAACCTTTAATTACATTAAAGTTCCGTTTAAATGGAAAATCATCAGCCAAATCATGTATTATTTGCCAATCTTGTGCAAAAATCTTACTTCAAGATTTGACTTGAGAAAAGCCTTGAACAATCACGAAAAGCAAAGAAAGTCAACAATACAACAATTGTTGCTATCGACAGGGAGTTGAGATGATACACCAAATACTGTATTGAGTTGAGGAAAGCCTTCGAACATGGATCTAAAAAGCTCATAACTCGTTTTTTATTCTACTTAGAAATTTCGAACAGGTGCCATCTTCAGCAGAAAAATCAGAGCTTTCGATGGACATATAATGTAAATATGTGCAAGTATTTTTTCATCCCAATATTAGAGAATTTATACAAAAATTGTGTTTTATTGCCCCCCTAAGGGGGTTTTGCCCCCCATAACGGGACGAAAACTACCCTATGTGTTATTCTGATGCATAAGCTATATTATTGTAAAGTTTCATCAAAATCCATTCAGTAGTTTTTGCGTGAAAGAGTAACAAACATCCATACATCCATACAGACAAACTTTCGCATATATAATATTAGTAAGATTACTGGACCGTTCCATAACTACGAATTTACATCGATATTCTCTCGGTTTTCCGCCATGGGCTTGTTTTGTTTGCAACATGCTTTTGGAGGAGTGTCTTTTCAACTCGCGCCGTTTGACTTTTTTTTAGGTATAGCTCTGTTATTTCCAACTCACTGCATTGTAGACCGATGAGTTACTCGCTATTCTCCCTGTTTTTTATCGAAATAATCGGCTCTAATTGAAAATTTAGCCTTTTCTCTTGCTATTTTCGATCATTCTTTCGTTTTTTTTCATTTGCGGGGTTTTTTTTTTTGCAAACTTTACATGCATAAATGAAAATTATGTACACTCTTAAAATGTCTTAAAGAGCTGAATCTGAATCACCGAATGAGAGTGATTGTTGCTGTCAAGATGAAATGTTTTCGCCACATCAAAGGGCGTCCACATACCAGGTAAAACGGAAACTATCAGGGATTTTGAATATTTCAATGAAAATGGGAATTTTAGACATAATCGAGGGGAAATATCAAGCTGGTTGGGAACACGGATGGGCAACCGTTCCTGCATTTTTGAGAAAGACTTTAGGAATCACTAAATTCCAATGTCATTGAATCTAACACTCACTAGAATGTAAATATGGGAGGGGGGGAGAGAGAAAGAAAAGGAGGAAAATGACGGCAGCACGAATTTGGAAAAAACGCTGCTCTTGCAAAGAGGGTAATCACTTCGCAAATTAACCCACGATACTGAGGTCTTAAAACAATATCTTGGACAATCTAAGAGGGGGGGGAGGATAAAGTGTTACTGAAGGGTTACACTATAAAATATCAAAAAACTGAATTGAAAGCCATTTTTGAAGCTAGGAGTGGTTCGATATTTCTCCTCTGCAAACTCTTAAAATTTTTTAGGTTGTCTTTAATGATGTAAAAGGGGGGGGGAGGGGGAGGTTTAAAAAAAAAAAAAATTTGGAGTCTTAAAAACACTAATTTAGGCAATCTTTGATGAATTTATGAGAGATGGTTTTGGTGTTTTAACATGAAAATGTTTTGTAGCTGATGTTTTAAAAACTATTTGAGGCTATAATTAAATGGACTTGAGTGAAATGGCATTTGGGACCCTCCCCCGAAAAGTGTTTGTAATTGAAGTCTTAAAGCTTTTAGGCTGTCTTTGGCAATGTCAAGAGGGAAGGAAGGGGTTCTCTTTAGGCGAAATTCTGACACTGGAGTGTTAAAAGAGCAACTTTAGACTGTCTTGGGGTTCGGAGTTCCCCTTTCCCAAAAAATATTCAAAGCTGAAGTATTCAGAACTCAGTTTTAGGTAATCTTTAAAAGACTTAAGAAGAGGGAATTCGAAGGCTTTCTCTCAATAAGTTTTAAAATTTTTAATATTTTCGTTTCTGAAATTTTAAGAGCTTTGTTTTGGGCTATCTTTGGATGACTTAAGGGGGAAGGGTGTAGGAAGGTTCTTTCAAAAAGTTTCCAAAATTAAAGTATTAAAACTTTTAGGTTGTCATAAGTAATGTTTATAGGTAAGAGGGGCACTATTCCTACAAAACAATTTAGAAACTGAAGCCTTAAAAATTGAAATTTAGGACGTTTGTGGTGAACTCAGAGGAAGGGTTTCAGGAGTTCTCTTCGGAAAATGTTTTGATGCTGAAAATTTAAAACGCTACTTTAGGAATATTAGAAAGGATACCTTGTTTAAAAAATATATCTACTTCACTGAAGCGATTTTTTATTGTTAATTTCACCACCTGCTATCTTATAAAAGAATTCTTTTTCAAATGAACACTGTGTGGGGGAATGGTGCCAATTCATTATCATTAGTCGGCCATACCCTTCCCCCACCTTTCCTTCATTTCTGATTTGTTGGCGCTACCTTATGTAGACATTCCGATCAGAACTGATTTATGTTGCAAAAGTGAAAACCTTATGTCCTAAGCGATTTTATTGCTACAATAAAAATGTTTACCATCGGCAAAAACGAATGGTACGAAGCTGCGAAGGCTTTTACCCCTAACATTATCCAACATCGTCTAAAATTGCATTTTTGGAACTTCAATTTCGAAATATTGCCGAAGGAGTGTTCCTGAACTCCATCCCTTCCATAGTGCATTCAAAAAGCATATAAACATTATGAAAGATGGAGTACAATTTAATTTTTAAAAGATCAATTTCTGGGAGATCCCAGAGCCCCCCCCCCCCCCCTTTCTCTTATATTTTCGAAAGCTGCCCAATATTGTCATTTTGGGACTATCAGTTTGAAGTAATTGATGTAAGAGTTCCTGAACCCCTCCTTTCCCAAAACGGCCTACCATAGCGTTTTTTGGACTTCAATTTGAAAAATTTCTGGGGAGAGTCACCCAGACCCTCCCCCTCCACTTATTGCTGGATTTTAGATTTTTTGGAATTATGATGTCAAAACACTTAAATATTACAATTTAAAGGCTTTAAATTTAAATCAGACACAGATTCCAAAACTGGCATTGTTAAAATCTACAACACTAATACACATAAATTTTTCCTTAAGCTTGCATGCAAGCATGGGGGGGGGGACTGAAAATATTTTCCGTCTTGAACACATCACCAAACTTGCACCCATGAGTGGACCATCTGAGACCATGAAAAGTTCTCGTTAAACAGAGAGCCAACTGTAACAAAGCCAAACAGAATGCTTGGGTTTATCAATAAATCTATTTCAAACAAATCTAAGAAGGTTCTTCTGCCTTTACATAGGAGTTTAGTAAGACCCCATTTGGAGTATGCTGTGCAGTTTTGGTCGCCTTATCTGAGGAAAGATATTTGTATATTGGAAAGGGTTCAAAGAAGGGTAACTAGACTAGTAAAGGGACTTTCAGATTTAGATTATGATACTAGACTTAATAGGCTTAATATGTATATACTGGAGCAAAGGAGGATCAGAGGGGACTTGATTCAGTTGTTTAAATTTATCAATATGAATGATGTTAGTGGATAAAATTTTTGCGTCGAAAGCAGGACGAGGGGTCATTGTTTTAAGCTATTCACATCTCAGGCTAACCTGGAAATAAGGAAAAACTACTACTTTCGTAGAATTGTGGGCACTTGGAACAGCTTATTGGAAGAGGTGGTAATGAGCAAGGGGGTGGATAGCTTTGACAGGGCCATTGATTTCCATTGGGGACTAATAAATTGACTAGGACCAGTCTAGCTGGGCCAAGAGCCTGTTGCTGGTCATAACATTTGTATTTATATTTGCATAATCAACGTTTGCTATGCACTGCTCATGGGGTTAAATTTATGTTTATTAGTGATATTTGTTCATACATTGGTATATTTCCACTAAGAATGCAATGCTGTTATTAAGTTAACAGTTTATATAATTTATTTCATTGTTGTGAATTATGTTAAATCAAAACAGTATTGCCAAGTCTCATTCGAATCTTACATAAAGGAATTCCCCTTCATAATTTAGTCCAGGAAAGAAGATAATTTTTCATGTTTTTAAGCTTTAAGTCAATATTGTTGATAGAGGAATAATCTGCAATTTTAAACTGCTTAAAATCTTCTGTTAAAAAGTAAAGTCAAGTACCCGTTAAAAGTATAACTCTAAGTTTTCACTTATGATTGGAAAAAGCTATAAAACTGTCCTTTTTTCCCCTGCTGGCTTCAATAAGTAAATGAAAATATTTGAGAATGTTTCAATTCTCTACAGAATACATCTTAGTACTTCTGATAAATTTTACAAATTTTCAAAGCAAATCATAGCAATGTTCAACTCTCCAGATTAACAGCTATATATTAGTATTTCTAAATTTAATATGGAAGCAAAATTGATTTTCAAAATCATTAAAAATTAATTATTCTCATTAGCTATTTTTCCCCACAGAATAACTATGGTAGGATATTCATTTACAGTCAATATAATGACATTAGATATATTTTAAGAAAACTATTTTTTGAAAATATATTAAAAGAATTATATGTATCCAAAACATATGCAAAAGTAATACCGTATAGAAAAAACATTTTAAGGCTACTTTTATGTTTTATACAAACACATGTGAAGAAAAACATGTATAAAAATTTAAAGAGTAGATTTTTCAGATTTTTTTAAATGTCAAAATTCATAAATAACTTTTATATTCAAAAAGCAATTTAGTCTACATTTGATGTATCTCAATTTTAAACATAGGGAATAAAATTACATTTTCTAAGATTTTTTTTTTTTTTTTTTTCAAAAATTTCCAAATGCAGTTATGATTTTTCCATTTTTGAAATGATCAAATATTTGATGAAGTTTATTTATTTTAATTCTTTATTTTTTATTTATTTATTTTTTCACATCTATTTATGAAAGTTTGAGCATGTCTTACTTTTTAAGATCTAAAGTGTATTTCTGCACCTGATTTTTCTACAAAATTATTGTATGTTAATTCATGTAATTCAGACATGTCATGTGTTAACATGAACTGTTGAAGATTTAGAAAAATGTTAATAATATTTTATAAAATCTTCAATGGTTCACAGTTCATATTAATACACAGCAAGTGTGAACATGTGCTTCATATCTCAGAATGTATGAAAATAGCATGGGTGTTTTCTTAACATCACCAAATCATTTAAAGGTAACTGGTTTTCAATTTAGCTTGAGTGCAAATAACTGAAAATAGTTATACTTGATTTAGTTGATAGTAAAAGTTATGTTTGCATTATTCTCAACCTGCAGGTAGTCTCAGTTGAATGGAACCATTCATAGTTTTTCAAATTCATGTTGTAAATGTTATGATGCTTCAAAGTTTTACTTGAACTTGCTTTATCATTTCTGTTAATCATATTAGTTCTTTATTTTAGGATGGATAGAATTTATTGGAAAATGCCATAAGTGGCAAAGGCAGCCTGTTACTTGGAATGCTGCAAAAGATACGTGTGAATCATTTCCTTCTAGTCAGTTAGTAGTAATTGAATCTCTTGAGCACAATACTTGGTTGCTGCAATTAGCTCGGGGGAAGCCATTCTGGATTGGTAAGTTATTTTTAAAACACAAACTACACTTTGATTATTGAATTCGAGAGATATATTTAAAGAGTGAAAGGAAAATTTTGTATGCGTTTCATATCCATTTTCTCTTGGGATGAGAAATAGCTCATTAATCGTAAATATCCTATTATGTATTTGGATTTGACTTGGTGTATGATTTGATTGTAATGTAGTTTTGGATTTGTTTGTCAGTACATTAGTATTAATTTTCATTATGTTTATTTATGCTCGTTTTTCATATGAAACTGGAAAAAAAAATTCATACAATATGCATGATTAAGTTGGAATAATGAATTCATCAAAATAATCTAGCAATGTAATGCTTTGTCGGAATGTTCTTAAAAAAATATCTTTCATGCGTAACTCCTTCCAGTAGTTTAATGATTTTGACTTGGGGTGAAAATTTCAACCCTATTGTAAAATTTTTTGGGGAAAAAAATATTGATGAAAAGTGGTGATTTTCATGAGTTTTACTCTTGTCCAGTATTCTGACTGAAAGGATGGGATGAGGGGATAGATTAAATGGTTAAATGAGATTCAAACTAATTTTAGTTACAAGAATAATTCTTTCCTGCTGTGAGTTTAACTTACCGGCGGTTTTGCACGTCTTATCACGCCGTAGCAAGATCACGTCGCTAGCGTTTTACACGTATTTTTCTGACACTAAATTTTCGTTGTCAAACGGTCCAAGGCGTAGAATCCTGCGTTTCCTTTCCCCTCTCCTGAGAGCGGCACCCCGGAGCGCAGGGGCCCACCTTCTGTATTCACACATGCAAACTATGCCCTTTCATCAAGTTGGGGTTTCAAGGTTCAGTGCATCCTTCTTATCAACGCAAAGATTTCTAAGCAAACCTCCTTGCTATTTATTGTAAGCATCTGCTAAAAGCAAAACTTGATTCCTAGAATGAAATATCCACTACTCTTTCTTCTAAGCTTAAAATTTACATTTAATTAATGATTGTGCTGTAAATGGATGCAACATAATTTAATCGACGACAATGACATTCAATTACATTTCAAATAAATTATAAATAAAAGCCGTGAGATTTCAAATTGAACGAAAACAAACTAAGTATCCTTTTGGAAATAAATTTATAGCTACGGCTTTATTCGCTACTTACATATAATTTAGGAACTTTAACTGTTATAAAATCACAATGCTATAAAAAAAACCAAAGAGTACATGTAAAAGATCAATTTTCAACTTTAATGTGCACTTACGCCGCGTTTTACGCACATTTAGGCAGATGTTGTACTCAAAACCCATTATAAAAAATATAAAAAAAGGGATATTTTTTCGAATTTATTTACTCTAACTGATTGGCCTTGGGTTTTGGTCGCAAATTTTACTCATTAATATCAGAAACATTTTAAATTCACCGATTCTGTCTAATACTTCAGCTTATAATTATTTTAATCACAAAGAAAAACAAACATTTATCTCTTAGCATACAATTTCAATTCTGTATAAGTAAAAAAAAAACTAAACAATATATAGTAAGAGCAAAAATTTTGCACAACACCAGGCAGCTATTGTGTTAACATTTATACAAAAAAAAAAAAAAAAACTTCAGTTGTTAGCAAAGAACAATAATAATATTTTTTTTATTGTTAATTTTTTTATTGTTATTTTTGTTAATTTGTTTCATTGAGAGGGGGAAGAAATTCAGAAGAATGGGACCTGACTCTTAATAAAGGAAATTTCTATGGAGTTGCTTAAGATGTACAGTATTTTGTAGGAAGATGGAAATGGGGAAATGGTTAAGTGAGAATTTATAACTATTCTTTTATTTAAAAAAAGGAATAATAATAAATAGAGAAAAATAAATAAAGGTTTAAACCGTTTTATAATTAAAATAAAACTTCAGCAGAGCTTAACTATTTGTACTTTATTAAGCAACAAATCCAGAATTTTCATTGATCTCAATTTGCCCAAAGCCTGATATTCATCTCAAATCACTATTTAATCTGTGCGATTGCTTGATACAAGTCATATGATCTTTCAATTCCTTGGAACAACTTCAGCAAAAATAATTATAAAACCTTGATTTTTATAGAAAAATCATCATAATTCATGCTTCATACTAATTAATAAACCTTTTACGGGGATGAAAATTCGTAAAATTATTTTAACAACTTTTTTGCTGCGACTTTTTTTTACCACTATAATTTAAAAGTATTTCGTTGTTTACTATTTTTTGCTTTAATTGTGTTTTCATAACTTTGATTTGATACCTAGTTCGGTCACTTAGGTCTTAACTACTAGCAGGGGCACTCCGAAATAAAATGAGAGGGGGGGGGGAGAGGTGGATTCTCAAATTTTCGAATGAAGTTCTACTTTTTCCAAATGATAAACATGAGCATGCACATTATATCATACTTACATAACATCTAATGAGAAGCAACATTATGCATCATTAAAAACAATTTTTAAAATTTGAAAGAAGAATCTCAATGTTGCAATAGTGTTTCCACATTTTTCAAATGAGAATTTTTTGGGGAGGTTACACTGTCCTTCTGAGCCTCTCATCGAGGCGCCCCATACTAGATCCCATGTGATTGTCAGTGTTTCTTTAATAATAGCTTTGTTAAATACGCCATAATTCAGTGAATGTTGGATTTAGTATTTGTTTTCCGATTTTCAAACGGGATCCTAGACAGTCCCGATTTTCATTCAAAAATCCAGTGTCCCGGCCAGTTTACTTCACGTCTCGGTAAAATATAAGTTTCATTACAGATGACCAAAAAAATATAAAAATAATTAACCGTGAAGGATTATTTAAAATAATAAATTTTTCATTTCTGTACCTCGTAGCCAGACTGACGTAAGTCCAAAAATTTGAATTTTCTGTTTATTACTGCTAGGGTTCGCCGATATATATCCGATATTTGTTCTGAAAATATCATATTTTGATATTTTCGATATTTATTTTTCCAACTACGGTATTTTCAGTATAAAAATTATATTAATCATAGTAATATAGCTCATTTATTATTAAAAATACCTAAAAAGTTATGCACTATAGTTTTATGATGTATTATTACACATTAATATAACAAAATAATGTTTTTTTTTTATTCATAAAATTATTAGTAATGTAACAATTTTAATGCATATTAAAAGTACCTAATTAAATGTTAACCATTGGTTGGAACAAAAGAAAATGTCTTATGACTGTGCCCCTGACTGTTGCATATTGTTTTTTTCTGAATCATATAACTGTGTAAAAGTAGCTAACAGAAGACAAATGAGTAGAACAGCTAACGCTATATTAACTCTATTAAAATTGACTAAAATGTAAAATGGAATATTAGATATGAATAATTAAAGAAACCTTAATTTTAAGTCTGCACATTATAATAATAAATAAAGAGTGATTTGAGGATGCATTTACTATTTTGAAGACATTAGTTTGCGTTGATTGAAAATATCGGATATTTTACATATTTTCGAAAATTGCACTCACATGACATATTTTTTTCTCTCCTGTAAAGTAGCGTATGTGAATCACGTTAGTTTAGCTCTGAGGTACAGATTTGTAATTTATGAGCTATAAAATTACTATCGGATTTGCTTGTAAGGAATTTTACAAAAAGATTTAAAACAAAAAAGACTTTCTAAAAAAGTCCTAGCCAATGCAATAAACAAGTAAATATTGTTCAAAATTCAATTCCTCATTTCTTGCTGAAGTAACTTCAAAAGATTAACGTTTACAAAATAAATTGTTTAAATGTATCTGCTTGCGTCATGTATCATTTATTATTCCTGGTTTAGGCTGATAATTAGTAATCATTTATCCATAGCATTGAGAATAAACTACCTTCTAAAACACTCTGAAAACCAGCCGGGGTGTGTACCTTTTGAAATACCCACGGTGGGGGGTGGGGGGGGGTCCTGGTTGAACATTTCGGAAATAAGGCAAGTCTAGGTATACCGCTATTACGATCACTTAGTCTCAAATATGGCGAGATTCGAAACATAAAAATGCACAAATAAAGAAAAAAATATACATATACAAACATAGTATGTAAAAAGTATGCATAGATGTATAAATTTGCAGTGCTTTTTTCCCCCAGCGTTAAAAGAAAAACAACGAATTGCTGTTGCGCGGAAGGGGGGAGGGAATTCCTTTATTGCTTTTTATTATTACGTATCATTTCAGGTTATGCAAAACATTACAATCATAACTAAATGCATTTAGCTATTTCATATTGAAATAACTTGTTCCAAATATTGTTTTATAAATGTTGAATATGAGTAGTTAAATTTAATAATAAAATATGTGAATAGTAATTTAGAGCAGTAGTAGGAGATAGCAATTCCAGAGATTTAAAATCTAGATTATTACTTCATAAATATTACAGAAAGTTGTGATTAGTAAAACACGATTGGCTGAAAGGAATTCAACTCGTTTGCTACACGTGTTGAGGGGAGAAATGGGCGGGACGGACCTTAGCAGCATGTCTGGAGGAGTTCCACTCTTCCCTGCGACACGCGTTGAAAAGAAAGGGGTTGAGCTTTGACAGCACGTCCTGGTCAAAAGGGATTAAGTGCTTTTTATCTCCTTCCGAAAGGGGGAGGGAATTTCAAGATAAAAAGTATTGACCATTTCGAGCAGATAGCCATGTTCCCCAGGTGACCTTTTCCAGGTGAAATTCCGCTCGTATGTCAAACCGCCAGAGAGTTAAAAGAATGGGATGAAATATGAAGAAAATGTTTTTAGAATCAATGAACATTCAGATCAGTTGCAGAATGTAATGTAATAATCCTGATAAGAATAGTAAAGTTGCATACCTGAAAACATAGTTTCGGAAACTACAAGGAAAATTATCAGTTTCTGCTAATGCTGAAATGTGTTGCAAAGCTACTAAGGGGGAAAAAAGATACCAAAAATGTAAAACTCAAATTAGATAAAAAAAATATTTCCAAAGTTTGTTTTTTGAATCATTCATAATGAGTTTTTTTTTTCTTTTAGGGTTGCATATGTCATTAGAGTCCAGTGACTGGAAATATACTGAGCAGAATGATGTATCTTTTTTTAACTGGAAAAAGGGATTCCCACGTTTGCCTCAAAGTGGAGAAGTTAAGCATCGTTGTGTACTTGCAAGGGGCTCTGGTCAATGGATCAATAAAAATTGCGAATTTCATGACCATAGCTTTATTTGTGTTATGCCAAAGAGTACAAGTGCTGTTGGTGACTTACAATGAATTCTGTGTCTTTTTATTTGTTGCATTTAATTTTTGTTTTACATTGTTTGCAAGAGACTCAGCAAATAGTTTTATGTCTGGAAAAAATATGCAAAAATGAGCAGACAGACGTTTATGAAATGTTTATATGAATATATGTTCCCATTTCTCAATTATAACTCATTGCTTTATGCTGTTCCTTTTTGCAGTAAATTTGGCTAAGAATTTTTGCAGATAACATGTTTCAAAATTTAGTAAAGAGAAAAAGATGTTGGTGATAATTGTATGTTATGCATAGTTAAGATAAATATTTACCCCATTTTGCATGTTTCTCAAGTGGCATTCTAGTCTCTTCTTTTTCTTTAAAAATGTGTGATTTATTTTGATTTGACAATTGTGATATTTCAAGCTAAAAACCACTTGTGTTTAATTTTATAAATTTTTGAAGAACTTTTATGTTTTTGTATTTTTTTAAATTTTATAACATTAGTACTTATGTCTCTCGATAATATTTTCTTTCCTTAAAACTTAAATGAATTTATTCCCAGCAATTTAATTTCATATTCTTTTAAATTAACACAAATATTTTTTCTTTTGAATGTATAAATTTGTCAGTTTCTTTAAATCATATCCGGTAAAAAATTCACTCAGTAACTTATCCCTTTTAATGACATGCTTTTTGCTTAAAATTGATGTTTTATTTTTATGCATATTATTTAAATTATAATGATTTATTTAATTTTTTTAAATTGAAATATGATTTGAATTAGTCAAAATCATGCCTGGTACTGTTGTGAATGTATACAGGCGTCCCTGTTTAGCCTGCAAAACCTCTATTTTCGCAACCAATACTTCTAGATGCCTACTTCCAATTGCAAAAATGGTGAAAATAAGGTGCAGAGTAAAGGTAATAAAAGTGTTTAGAAAATGAAATTTAGTAAAATGAAAAGTAGTTCCAACGAAAGCAATTTGCCATAAGTGTGACACACTTTCACAAAAATATCAAACGCTGAATTTTATGACTTACACCACTTTACACTGGCAGTAAACACCCTTTGGGGGGAATATAGTGGCTAACAAGGGTTTAAAATTATATATCTTCATAGAATGTGTTTTTTTAAATTGTGGGAGGTTTTTGTAGTGTGTCTCTGCATATCTTAGCGTAACACTTGCATTTTTTTCCGTAGTTTTGAAAAATGTAAATATTTTTTTTTTTTTTTTTTTTTTACTTCAGCAACCTGTCATCCTTTTGAAAAGGGTAATTAGTTGCAATCTCCTCTTCTGCATGGACTTTTTAAATTTTGGAGTTGAATATCTCCGTAAATTGTGGTTGCAAGTGTTTCAAATTTTTTGTGTTGGAATTCTTTTTTAATGGAGATTATTTCCCTAAATATTATTTAGGGGACCAAGGGTCGTTGTAAAAATTAGATTTTGTTTTTTCACTAGTTTTCTTTTTCTATTTAAACTTTCAATATTTTAACTCTGAACCTTATTTTGAACATTTTTACAATTGGAAATATGCATCTAGGAGTAATGGTTGTTGAAACAGAAGTCTTGCAGGTTAAACAAGGACATGCTGTATATACGTTATAAATATTGCATTTCTTCATTTTCCTGCAAGTTTTTAAAGTCATTTGTTACTTAATAGTTTTGAGGATACTCATTTATGTCAATTGTAAGTTCTATACTGAACTTACTGTACTGAACTGAAGTTCAAAATGGATGTACTATTTTCTTAGTATTATATAAAACAATGATTAAATACTAACTTCAGATTATAGAGTACATTTTGCTGAAAACTGCAAGTTGATAGGTCTGCCTTATATTAGTTTGTCATGTTGAGGGCAAAACCAGAACAGATATCTTATTTTTGTAATGATATTACTTTGATTTAAAAAAAAGTATGTTAATGTCTAAGTTTCATGAAAACAAAAGAAAAAAATATCTATATTTACTTTATTAATGTTATTATTGTTATTCGTATTTTATTTAAACAATATATTCTGAATGTGTTCCTCAGGCCCATCATTTCAAATTTTACCAAAAGGGAGGGGGGAGGGGAAACAATGCAATTTTGTTAGAAAACAGCCAAAACCACATGCCCACTTTTTCCAAAAACATTATTTTTTCAAAGACGGGGGGAGAGGGGATTGACCCAACACCCAAAAATGGCGGGCCTCATCTTCCTATAGTTTAATACATATTTCATGTAACATTCATCTGTTTAAGTTGAAGAAAAAAAATCAGAGGTTATTAAAGTTTCTGTGTAGCTTAATTTGTTTTCCTATGTATAAAAGTAGAAAAATGCTCCATCCATTTCATTACTTTTCACATTTATTTTCTGCTGTGATTTTTTATACTTAAAATGCAGATGTGATCCTCTTGTTAATTTTGTGATATGCAATAAAACAATCAAATGAGCTTTTAATTATGTTACTTCTTTGTGTATGAATTTCTTCTTTGTTTTCTAGACTCACATTTTAATATATTTGGATTTGAAAAAAGGAACTGTATTTTTAATGCAGGGATTTTTTTTTAAAGACATTAAAAAATAAGACTAAAGAAGACCCATAAAAGTAGCTCTGAAATAAAAGAAAAGCAAAGTTTCAATAAGTATTTTAAAACTAAGAAAATTGAATGTAGGCTTATCACACGCAAGAAATATCTGTTTTTTCTCTTTAACTGTTAGGGAACTATGCCATTCAAATAAAACTCATTAGCACATAAGATTTATGTGTGGCACTTTAACGAATCCCGCATCAATCTGTGTCTTGAAATTATAGTTGCTAGTTTATTCTTTAAATGTTTCTTGGCCATGTTTGTTTTTTAGGTAATAAAAATTTTTTTTTAATTCTTTTTCATTTCATTTAATGTTTCATTAATTTCTTTTAATGCTTTTTTTCCTTCAGTTTAATTTTTTACTTTTTTTTCTTTCTTTCTTTATTATTATTATTATTTTTTTTTTTTTTTTGCCCCTTTTTTTGAGTGATTTGGTAGTTGTTTTAAATTTTGTTTCGACTTTTATGTTACTTGTTTTGTTTTATTTATTTGTCTCCATGTTCTTAATTCTGTTACTCCATGTTTTGAACAGTTTGTTTGTGCCTTCAAAATTTTAGTTTTGATAATTTGAGTACTTTGCCATCTTTATGCATTGGTTTTGAGTTTATGCAAAGATGTTTCTCTACTTTTAATCAATTGATTCGTCAGCTCTTCTGCCATCGATCTAAGTAATTCTATTTTGCATAAATATTGTTCCCATCTTTCTGTGCTTCATCATAACTGCTCCTTACTGTCAAAAACTGAAAACTTTTGCTGTATTTCAAAAGTGGTTCCCTTTAACCTTGAAAATGCTTTTCTATTTTTTTAACACAATATTTTAGCAAAATTGAGCTTTAATAATGTATTTGTCGATAAATCAATGGCAAATTGTTGTTTTGATATGGCTGGCTGGATACAATTTCTTTTGCACAAGCTTAGTTAGAATGGGACAAGGCTTTTGCAGGTCATTGCAATGTGTTACATACAAAAAAAAGGGAAAAATTTACTTTATTACCTATAATTGGTAGTGAAATATTTAAAAGTTCAGAGTAAGCTGGGGGAATTATTATTTTTTTTCTTTCTAAAAGAGAAAAACTTCCTTTTTTTTTATTTTAAAATTTTACATAACCGATATAATTGTTATAAATGTTGAATTTTTTATTTGCTTCTAAAATCATTATGGTGCCTTAAAAATTCTTCTTTTATTTTGAAGAAAAAGAAGATTAACCTGAACAACACACAACAACATTATTTTTATTTTATGCACCTGCAACAATCATAAAATAAATGTGTGTTGTTTGTATGTGTTATTTTTCTTCACATAATATAGACTGTAGCATTAAAAATTACATTATTTCTGCATTAATGACATCACCCTCTTCCAAAAGTCCCAGTTGCAAGAGAAACAAAATAACATTAAAAATAAAATCAATGATCTATTTTAGAAATAATCTGTTTGAACCTACTAAATCTGAAGCTAAAGTTATGAAACAAAAAAAAAAAAAAAAAAAAAAGAAGAAGAAGAAAATATAATTTGGGGAGAGTTGGGTGGAATGGGATGGTGGTAGGAATGAAACTTCTTCATTTATGCTGCAATAAAATGTGAAAAAAATTCTAACTTGTCCAGTAGATATAGCAGATAACACTACTCAAGCAAAAGTCTAGAGCTGCTGTGTCTACTGGACAAGCGAGAAATATCATTTCAAGTCCCATTTCTCTCATACTATTTTTGGTTGAAAATGTTCATTTTTTTTACTAACAGTTTAAAATGAAAAATGTTACTAGTAATTGATGAAAAATATTTTTAATCATATAAAATACCTTCTTGGATACAAACAATGCAACAAAAATTATTTAAGTTAAGAATTTGACTTAAAATATGTAGTAGAGGATGAAAATTGGGATTCAAACTCATGCTCACATATTTTGCACATAAAAGATCTGACAAGTATACTATCGTGTTAACATAATACATGTAGGCACTTCTAAACTGTTGACTTGTAAGTGCATCTACTACTTCAGAGTTACAACACAAAATGAAACCATCCATCATTGAGAATTGTTTTGAAATATATATCAAGAGTCGGATACCTGTGTCCATTATGCTGCACAATGCTAAACATAAAAATCTGTTACTGAAATGTTATTTTGGCATTTTCTGTACCAAAACTTATATTGTATTAACTTTTTTTACAATAGCTAAATGTTTATAATGAAAAAAAGAACGAACCCCCCCCCCCCCCAGAAAAACTAGTCATCAGCGAGTTGTTTTCCTCACATGCATAGCACAGCTATCTACCCTCTTATTTATTATTGCCTTGTTTATTATAGTAAGCTGTTGCAAGTGCCCACGATCCTGCTAAAACAGTAGTTTTCTCTAATTTCCTCTTGTAGCTGTTCTTCTTGTACTTGTTCTTCGTTTTCTACAATCCCCATAACCTTGATGTCGTCAGCAAAACAATTCATTATTCCAGAAATATTTTCATGAATACCATTCATAAAAATAATAACCAGAATAGGATCTAAAACTGATCCCTGAGGAACACCACTAAAACAGCACCCCATTTATAATGATTCCCTTTACAACTACTTTGTTTCCTTGCAGTTTCAACCCAAATTCAGTCAGCTAGTTTCTAGCCCAAATTAAAATTTTCCCTCCTATTCCTATATCAGCTAGTTTGCTGAGCAGAGCAACATGTGATCCCTTATCGAAAGCTTTTAGAAAATTAATATAAGCAACATCTATGCGTTTTTTGTTATCTAAACCCATTTTGTCATTGAAATGCAATAAATTAGTAGCACATGATTTATTTCTTCTGAAACCATGCTGCAAACTATTTGTCTCTAGGAAATTCATAATCTTGATTTTAAGCAAACTTTCAAAAATTTTACAAGCCATTGAAGTTAGATTTGCATGTCTATAATTTCCTGAATTACCTTTAAAGTAGACCCTTTCTTGAAGATCAGTGTTATTTTGCCAGCTTCCATTCCTATGGCAGTGCGCCTGATTTATAAGAAACCTTAAAAGTATTCAAAATAACATCCACTAATTTTTCTGCACATTCAACTTAAAATGTTGAATAATTATTATCAAGTCTCAGTGCTTTAGTCGCTTCAATTCCTTTCAAATGAAATAAAACGTTTTTTCTGCAAAACACAAAACCTTCAATCTGTATGACTTGAGTCTTTCTTGTGTGAACTTTTTTGATACAGTTATCATTAAGAACACTGTAAAATCTGAGTAAGTTATTAACAACATTTGACAATATACCTATCCTTTTGAATTTAATTTCCATGCCCATCGACTTGTGACCTAATTTGACTATTTCTAACTTTCCCAGAATCAGCATTAGCAAAAAAAAAACTTTTAGGGATTTTTGTCAATGTTTTCTTTTCGCCTTTGTTCCAATTCTCTTTTAGGAATCCATACCCAATACAATGAAACCTGTGTAAGTTGACCATTTGCGGAGCACTACTTTAGGGGTCAACTTATAGAGGTTGAATTATATGATATAGATCCAATTCTGTGCCTGAAAATAGCCGTCAACTTAGACAGGTGGTCAACTTACAAGGGTTTTCAACTTTACAGGTTTTACTGTACTAAAAATTAGGACTAGTCTTACAGTCTAAAGTTTATCTGCACACTAACCAGTTTCTTCAAAACGATGAAAAGCTGCTTGCTTATGATTTAGAGCTTCTTTTAATCTCCCTGGAGAACCATATAAACCAAATTTTTGTATTAACACCTTTTCTCCTAATAGGAACATAATCCCCAACCGTTTTCGCTAGTTTTTCCTTTAACTCCATCTGCTGCAGATCTACATTGCTATTGTCCAATTCTAACAACAACAACAAAAAAAAAAAAAACATTTAAATCTCTCTAAGTGCAACAAAATCAGTATTTCTGAAATTGGACACAAACAGCTGATCTGAACAGAAAACTAGATCCAAAAGCACATCCTGTCGAGTTAATTGAGTTACAACTTGATCTAAGAAACAGTCAACAATTACTTTCAAACATTCCTCTTCTCTTTCATTACTAGGGTTAAAATTATTCGACTCAATCCCAAGAAAATTGAAATTCCCCATTATAATGACTGATCTACAACTGGACATATAAATGTTTCCGAAGCTTAGTTTTTGGCCTCTACTGCTCCTTAACTCCAACCCAAACCATTGAGAAGAGGTAAAATGGAGGGAGTGAAGATTTTCATTCATGAAACCAAGCTCCAAGTAACGTGATAGATTTTAAAGTAAAGCATTGGGGGGGAAGAAATCGGGTTTTTTCGCTTGTTTCACGCAAAAGTGCTAACCATTCGTCGTTGTTGAGTCACGTGACTTGGGGTCTTTGGGTCAGCTTTTACTAAGCCAATCATTGGACTTGCCCTCTCCATTTTAATCCCTGCTCTAAGACCCAAACGATATCCAAAATCTGAATCGACTTTAAGCGAATATATGCGAGAACTGTTTCACTACATGTTAATAAACTTACTAAAACTTCCATTTCCCCGGAGAGAAATTAATCTTAATACATATTTTTTCTGCCAACTGACGCAGTGGCTTCAACAGCTGGCTGGGATCAAAAAAAAAAAAAAGCCTTCTTGTTGAAACTTTCGGTATAGCCATTAAAAAAAAAATTCGGCGAATTTCAATCCTGATTTGTGCTAGTCCTGTGAGTGCCGCATTGGAAGACCTATACTGTTTTAAAAAATGTTTCATCAACCGTAGTAATTGTCAGATTTAATGTGAACAAAAATGAGAACACTAAACGAAATTTTTCAAACACTGTGAAGCTGTCAGTGTTTGAAAAAATCGAAAGACGAAAAATGTTGCTCAAATTACACTGCCAGATTAATTGAAAAATATATAGGTGAAAATTCGTTTTATTAATTCAATTTAAAGGTTAAGTTTTATCCAGTGTTCTTCTGCTTAGTTATAATTTTACCTACCAAAGTATACGTGTTTCTTGTTGCCCTTTCAGAAAAAGTTAACCAATTTCAGACAAGAAATTGAGGATTAAAATCTCGTTAGCTATTTCTCTAAACCTATTTTGTAAATTAAAATTGACTTAAAAAAATTAAAACCTTGTTGTTACCTTGTTATTCAATGTCTCAAAAATTATTTTCTTTCTCTTTTTTCCTGTCACAAAACTAGATTTTCCTAGTTACAAAAATTTGATTTTCCCTGCTACGATGATTTTTCTTTATTGCTGTAAAAGTTGCTCTCTGCAACTTTTTAAAACTTGATTAATGCATTTGCAAAAAGCAAATTGAATAAAGAAATGTTATTAAAATAACTAAAACTTAAAAGAAATAAGTTACATTCGTGAACTTAGACAGTCTCGCTAATCATACAAGAAGATTTTGTCAGATTGACAAAAAAGGAAGAAAGAAAAAATATCCCTTTCCGTTCAATTTGGAATGAATTCCAAAAGAAAATTCAAAAGTCAAAATTAACGTGTGGACGATGTATGAGGTTATGCGCGTAGAAAACCACCATCTTGGGGTGTTCAATTTACAATAGATTTTTTCTGTATTGACCTTTGAGGTCTTATGTCTTGGTTTTTTAGCCCAATTTAGGCTGTTTTTGAGTTCTCGTTTTCACAATATTATATATATATATATATATATATATATATATATATATATATATATATATATATATATATATATATATATATATATATATATATATATTCCTCCTTTCCATTTTCCTTTATTTTTTTCATGTTGCTGTTTCATTCGGAAAAAAATGTGAAAAGAAACCTCAATGTCTTCGAAGTTGACTTAAGTTTAGAGGACAAAGTAGAAGCAGCCTTTAATAATGGAGCGACAAGCATAAAATTGTGTGTTTATGGTATCAGCTCCCCTATCCCAAGAAATAAGGGAATTAAGTTCCATGAAGAAATAGATAAAATCACAGACAAGACAGATGAAGTCCAATTCTCAAGAAATAACAACATTATAATAACAACCAACAAAAAGAGCACAGTTGACAAGGTAAGTCAATTAAAATATTTCTTAAAAGTAAATACAGCCACTAGACTGATTGAAGACGCCCAGGCACGTAGCTAGAACTTTGTTAAGGGGGGGGGGGGGTCCAAGGTTTCACGAACTACAAAAGAGGAGGCATGCTAAAGCAAAATTAGTAGCTCATATTTACGTTAAAAAATAAATCCAATTAAAGCTAATTATTAAAATATGATAATTAACTAAAATTAATTAAATAATTGAAATTGATACAGCATTTATTAAAAAATTATTTAACAAAAATTTTACATTAAGTGGCAAAAAAATTATTGTCTGTTTATAAAATTAACATTAAACTAAAAGTTTTACCATACTAAGTTTTCATACATGGATAGAAAAATTCCATCACATAAGCTTCCTCTGTTGTTCTGATGCTTTGAAAATGAGTGATATAATTCCTATTAATATAAAGTTCACAATAAAAGAAAATCGGAAAACGAAAGCTGTTCTATGGATTACTTGGAAAACGCAGGTAATAGTTTAATAAAATATTAAAGCTTTGTAATATATTTAAACAAAATATGTACAAGTCATTTTATTTGAAAAAAAAAATAAAGAAATCTATATCTATCGCGTCGAATGTATAACTATGAATGCAATATAACGTAATTCCGCCACCCTGTCCGATTTGAACAAGATTTCTGGCAAAATTCAACCACCCTCTCGACGAAAATATTAGCAAGGTTTCATTTAAAAAGCTTGAACTAGTTCTTTATTTATCTACTTTATAACATTCTTTTGATTATACGAAATTGAATGAAGTTTCTAATTTTATCCGTTTTCTAATTATCATTTCTAACCATCATTTAAAAACTTGAACAAACTATTAACTCTTTGATGGATAGAGACTTCCTTTGTTGCAATCATTAAAAAAAAAAGAATGCGTATTGCCGTTTTTTTTAAATCGTTATTATTATTTTTTTTGCAAAACGAATTGGTAAAATAAGCTATCTTAGGATCCGTTATGGTATTTTTTTTTCTTTCTAATGGGGCTTCGTTAGAAGCTTTAGCCTTTTCGGATCTAGTGCGAACCACCGATATGGCATCTAGTCTTTCAAATGCTGCCATTAAGGCGCGGATGTGACTGCACAGGAAATTTCGATGCCGAGTTTCCACCAGATGGAGACACTTGAGCTCTCTTCGGTGCGAAACTGCACTAGGGGTTTAATTTTGTCAAGCCAAACGAATACCTGAGAGATCTTTTACCTGTCGAGTAATGGAATGAATGGTGAATGAAATTAAGCATCTATGTATTTTTATTTTAACAACATTTTGGAAAAAATGCAAATGATTGCTTTTTATAAATGTCTTTTATAAGGTCATGAATGATTTAAACATTATTGGCGATTTTCCTCTGATGTTTTCAATTTGATGTTTCATTTAAAAGATCAAGAGGAGGCATCGCACCCACCTATCTCACCACCAAACACGAGTTCAGTTTATTCTGCCAATACAAAAAAAACTTCTGTACAAATCAGTCTTTTTCAAATTAAAAATATAATTGTAAACAACTACAGGGTAAATGGCAATATACTCTATTACGAATTATCGTGTCAATATTTGATTATAACCTGGTTACTTTACTGTCTTTATTAGCAGAAAGCAAGTGTTCGACTCGAAAATTTCATGATTTGGAGTCAAACGTCAAATTTTGATCATTAAGGTAATCTTCGTCCCGTTTGCGATTGCGATAATACAGTAGCATTAAATTAGATACATTTTCAACAATATGTAATATGCATAAAGCTAGCCAATTTTTGAAATCAAAACTTATAGGTTTCTTATAGTCTCAGTTTATAAATTTTTTGCTCAACAGTCATCTGATGTTCAAAAGCCTAAAGACAATCTTTTGTAAAAAAAATCTTAGAATGATTGTGGTTAAAAATCCAGTAATGATTTAAATCTACCTTCCAAAATTCATCTAACAATAATAACACTTCTGATTCTTTCATTTTCAAATTGGTATAACTTCCATTCTAGGAGCGATTTTGTAATCATCATGTATTCTCGAAAGCATATCATATTTTATAACGTAGGTATTGACTTTTTTTTTTCTTTCTTTTATGTGATGTTAGTAAAAGATATTCTATTGCAAGAAATAGCAAATAATTTTAACTTGAAGAAATTAAGAGTTAAACAAAAAATCTAATATAGACGTGAAAAACACAAGAAAATGTACCTCGCATTGACCTTTTTTTAATTATATGCGCAGTAAATAGCAGAAACTTTCACCTAGTAATTTTATAGTTAAATGCACATGTCCGTTTTTTGTTACGTTTAATACTACCTTCGCAACTTACTAATGATGGATGCATAGACGCTTATTAAATAATTCCTCAGTAAAAAGGCGGTAAATACTAATCAGAAAATTTATTCCAATGAAACAAATACAAATATGCTTTTCTTGAAAAGCGGAACAACATCGAAGAAAGATTTTTTTTCTTCAGTTAAAAATGACTAGCTGCTCTTCTCTTGGGACCATAGACTCACATTTCAGTAAGATTTAAAAGAACGAATTTCTAATAATTACTTTTAAATTACATGTGTTAATATGACCGAACTTGCAATTTCATAAACTGATTACAGTAAAATATTCAAGTAATTTTCAATTTCATTCTTCGCTTCATAAAATTTCGATACAGCGAAAAGTAATTTCGTTGCATCAACTTCAAATTTATTTATTCACTTATGTTCAAAAAAAAAAAAAAAAACGAACTTTTCAGGATTACAGTTTAAAAGTTGTAAGCTTCCGGGGAGATAAGTAATCTATTATTGTTAAAAATAAACTAAAAGTTTAAATAAGATTATTAATCAAAATATAAAATGAATCTGAAATAAATCATACCAAAAATATAAAGTTCAAAAATAAATTAATAATTAATATTTATTTTTTCTCATCCTCAATTACACGAAATGTGTAGAATTTTTTTTCGTTGCTGCCGGAACTTAGTTTTTAAATGGGAAAACATATTAACACATAAATTGCTCGTATTGTTAAGAAAACTTTAAAAGGAAACACTACAACTTACCTAGTTTATGTACACTTAATTTTCTTCTGATTACAATTTTGTTCAAGATATGTTTCCTATAAGCGCGTGGTAGAAAAAAACTGTGTGTTAAAACAGAAAATAATAGGAATTTCAATTACTAATTCACCAGGGATGCACCTCACTCTGGCTGTCCTTCGTGCAGCATGTGTCTAGGAAATCAAGTCCAAACGGGAAAAGAGTCAAAACGAAAAGAAGAAAGAAAGAAAACCACCCCAATGAGACTGGGGAATGTTTGTTTTCAATTACTTTGCCGATGGCAATGTGGTGGGCTGAGGGAGAGGGGCCGAATTTCAAGGTCACAACCCAGTTGGGTTGAATTGGAAATTCGTCGTTTTCGGAAGGATTCTTCGCGACACAGGAAGAGACCGGCGGCAACTGGGAACCCGCAGTTATTTCACGAGGTTCTCGTGTTCTGAATTGACTCGGACGCGGGAAAATTGTCGATAAATGGGAATATTTAAGGGGGAAATTCCGGGTTTCATAAAATTTCTCTCTTTTTAAAATTTTTGTTTCGTGAGGTGCAACAACCGAGAAAAAGCAGACAGTGGTCTTTCGGGAAGGGGGGGGGTCCGGACCCCATGGACCCCCCCTTGGCTACGTCCTTGAGACGCCGTAAGCACCAAATACATCATTAGAAACGTCGACACTGAAACCTCATTAAAATATATCGCTGAAAAATTAACCGAAGACGGTATCATAGTCAGCCAACTAATCAGATTTACGAAAAAAGGCTCTACAGAACCCATTCCCGTCGTGCTGATAAAAGAAATAGACATAACAAATAGAGATAACATAAAAATAAGCCGATTACGCTTTAAAATTGAAAAATTCATCGACAAGCCTAGTATATGTAGAAAATAGAAAATGTCTTAAGATAGGCCATCCTGAAAAATATTGCCGAGGAACCCAAAAGTGCGTCAATTGCGGCGGGGAACACTCCACATGCAATATCACTCCAAAGTGTTTACGCTGTAAGGGAAATCACTCTGCTCTGGATAAAAATTGTCCAGAATACGAAAAGTACATTAACAAGAAAAATAGCAGCATAATTGAAATAAAACCCACTTACGCCAATGCAGTAAGAACAAACACTAACTTTGATATCCCTACTCAAAAAACGGAATCAAAAGAAAATAAAAACTACGAGACTTTATTAAATATCATCAAAGAAAAAGACTCTGAAATAAACACATTAAAAGAAGAAATCAAAAACATAAAGACAGAACTCTTCGCGTTAAGAAACGCTCTCACTGGACTTTTCTTCGATAATACTGAAAATGTAATGGGAGATAACGAAAAACAACTAATTGAACAATATAGAGCTCTACGAAACAAAGACATTTTATTCAGTTCATGTTCCGTCTTCGACTCCTCAAAAGAAGACCTTTTTTACGACGTTGGTAGTCCAATGCAAGTCTCTAGTCCTCATGTGGACGAACCAAGAGGAAGCACGACACCTTAACGGGTTTTTTTTTGTTTTTCTTATGGGTGTTTTTTTGCTTAATTGGAATTGCCGCAGTGTAGGCAAAAACCTTTGTTTTCTTAAACTTCTTATATCTTGGTCTAACCCCAATATCATTTGCCTCCAAGAGACTTGGAGTAGCGACGACAAAATACCAGTATTGTCTAATTACATTTCATATGCAAAAGAAAAACCGTTTCCTCATAAAGGTGGAGGTGTCTGCATTTATGTACAAAAAAATTTATCTTCCCGCTAACTTTTCTACGATACAAGTAATTTAACCCTAGAATTCAACGCAGTTGAAGTTTTTGTCGAGAACAAATCTATTAAGATTTTTAACTGTTATCGTCCCCCCGGACACTTCCATGATAACATTATCAACTTTTTTAACAACATTTTAGATAATAATATTATTTTTACCGGAGATTTTAACGCCAGAAACACATGCATCGGTGACAGAATCTCCCATCCTAGCTCGAAAAAATTTTTCGACTGGATTCTTGAAAAAAATTTATGTATAATCAATAGTAAAGAACCAACCCGCCGCAATAGAGGCAAAGAAGACGGAATCCTCGACCTCACAATAGTTAGCACCGACCTAATTCTCTTATTTTCTTAGTTTCGAAGTAAAGAAAGTGGAGATAGCGATCACTTTAAAACTTTTTTAAAACAAAGTAACGCAAAAGATACCAAACTCATCAAAAAACGATATACAAATTGGAATATTGTCACTAATAACATAAGTAATTTTATTGCCGAAACAAATATAAATCCAACACAAAGCGAAGACATTATTAAATTTAACCAAGGTATTCTTAAAGTCGTTGAAGAAAATACAAACACTATCACCTTTAAAGACACAAAAACTCATCAAAAATGGTGGAACAGAAGATGTGCTGTAAGCAAAAAGGAAAAAAATACAGCGATGAATAAAGCCTATCACACGAACAACGTCATAGATTGGCTCAATTATAAAAAAAAACTTGCAAAATTTAGAAAAGTAATCAAAGAAGAAAAAAATAAATATTGGGGAAATATCCAACACAACCTAAAAACTACCAAGGACATTTATCGTTCGGTTAACAATTTAAATCGTTATTCTACGAGACATAGTTACGTTAGTAATTTAGTTCTGGAAGACAAAGGCAATTTGATTAAAGAGCCACAAGCACAAGCAGACCTATTTGCAGAACACTATTCCAGAACAACGAACCCATCTTCAGATTCAACTCCCACAATTTGGACTAAACTTTCTCACAGACCCTGCATTTCGAAAGACTTCACCGCCCAAGAATTAGATTTTGCAATTAAGAATTTAAAATTCACAGCTGCAGGCACAGACGGGATAAACAACAAAATTTTAAAGAATTTACCAGCTACAGGGAAAAATTTGCTGAGAGAGTTTTTTAACAATAGTCTATCCACCGGTATCATTCCTAATATCTGGAAAATGTCCAAAATAATTCCCATCTGCAAACCAGGAAAAGACAACAAGAACACAGAAAATTACAGACCGGTTGCCCTTACTCAAAATACTTGTAAATTAATGGAAAGACTAATCCTTGAAAGATTGATATGGTGGGAACAAACATACAATATTTTCCCTAATTTTTTATTTGGTTTCAGAAAAGAAAGATGAACTGAAGACTTTCTAGTCAAATTGATCACCGACATAAAAGACGCCAGAACAGAAAAATATACCATCTACCTCCTCTCATTAGATATAAAGGGCGCATACGACAACATCAGAACGAACATCTTAATAGGAAAACTGTTGAAAACAAATCTTGACACAAAAATAATCAAATGGATAAATAATTTTCCAACAAACAGGTCTTTTAAAGTGAGTTGGAGAAACTCAATGTCAACCACCAAATCCCTCGCGTATGGTTTGCCTCAAGGCTCAATTTTATCAGCTTTCCTCTTTAACTGCTTTTTCATCGACTTACATCACATTCAAAACAAAGGATGCTCTATCTACGCTTATGCCGACGATATCACCTGCATAATCAAACACAAAAAAGAAGATGAAGCAAAGATAGCCCTTTATAGAACAGTACAACAACTTTCAGAGTGGGCAACAAAAAACAAACTTGAGTTTACCCCTGCCAAATGTTGTCTGTTGTCTCCTCAATGTTTCAGCAACTAGATCAAAAAATAATTTCGCCGTGAAAATGTACAATACTACCATACCATGGAATAACAACCACAGAATCCTTGGATTATGGATAAATAATAATCTCAAATGGAAAACTCACACAGATACAATCGAAAGAAAAATCATCAAAACAATCAATGTTCTTAAAATTCTCAGCACACAAAGTACCGGAATGAATAACAATAACCTTATCTCAATAGTTAAACAAACCATTATCCCACAAATTGATTACGCCAACATATGCAGGACAAAAGACACGAAACGAAACAAAAACAGATTCTCCACTATTGAAAACAAGGCACTTAGATGCTGCCTAAAAGTCAACTCTTTTACCCCAAACGATGTATTACGACATCTCACACACCTTGGCTCGTACGAAGACAGAATGACCTGGAACATTGTCAAATATAATCTAAAACAAAATTACAAAAGTGATCGTCGAAGTAACTTTAAAACCAATATAAAATTAAAAACCAAGAGCGACATAGAAGTCAAAGCACTCAGTATCATAAAAAATTATAAATCAAATTACGTCAGTAATCAAGACAACTTGCTGGGAAATCTCAATATACCACCATGGAAAGAAAACAACCTAGAGTTTATCACAAAATCCGAACATTTTCAAAAGGCAACCTGCATAGAAGAAATTAAACAATCTTTTACAGAATATACTGATCAACACAACAACTTTGATATCTGGGCAACAGACGGCTCAAAAATAGAAGACAAAGTGGGTTTTGGCATTGTGAACAGTAATAAAGTTAATAGGAAGATAAAACTTCTAGACATTTGCTCAGTGTTTACAGCGGAAATGATCGCCATCTATTATACCGCTAAATTTCTCATCGACAAATCAAACCCCACCATTATCATTACTGACAGCTTAAGTTCAATAGAAGCATTAAAGAACAAAAAGAAAAAAGAAGAAAAACTCATTGTAGCCACAAGAAATATCTTACAAGAAGCCAGCAGCAACAAAAAAATTATTGTAACCTGGGTCCCTAGCCACACAGGAATTTATTTAAATGAATTAGCCGACAAATTAGCTAGAGAAGCCGTCATAGGCCATAATATTCCAATACTTTCGCTAACAACCTGGAAAGACTGTAAAAACCACATCGAATCAGCTCATAAAAATGAACAAAAGGAAAGATGGATGAACTCAAAATATTACAACAAATTCAAACTAAGAACTATCCCTGATAAATCAAGCATCCATTGGATTAAAAACAGAAAACAAGAAATATTTTTAAATCGACTAGTCCTTGACAGTTTCCTCTTGAAATACGAACTCTTAAAACTAAAATTTGAAATATCCCCAAATTGTAATTCCTGTGATTCTCCCGAAACTATCTGGCACAGATTAAACACTTGCAATCGTTATAATAATCAAAGAAATCTGCTCATCCAACTTATCCCTAAACACCTTGTTTATTGCTCTGACGATTTTTTAGCCTCTCCCCTTCTCGCTTTCTCTCCATTGTTCGGTTCTCTCCTCGTTTTTTCTAGAACTGTAATCCCTTTTGGCTTTTCGCCCTGTTTATATTCAGTTCATCGCTCCTTGCTTTTATATCTCGATTTGGTTTCGTTCTTCATGTCTCTTAGGTTTATGCTAATTTCCTAAATTCCCACAATCATTCCTTATTTGCATACATATTTGATCTTTCCTTTTATATCATATTGTGTACCTTTTTCAATACAAGCTTTGTATCAACCTTTATATTAATAAGAATCCTTACAATTTGACGTCCAATTTCCTCAAGCCACTATTCACTAAGAATCGATAGCACTCCTTTTTTAATATCCCAGTCCTTGTAAAGAAGAAATATAAAGATCCTCCCATGATTGGTCAATCTCCTCGATTCAATATTCGCTCAATTTAACTAGCAGAGGCAAGGCGTTTTTCACGCAGTCCTCTCATCAACCTGGAGTCTGAAGACTCTTATTCAACTTCAACTTCAACTTCCAAAAGAAAAGACCAGTTCCATCCATAGACTAATAATAAGAGTAGACCGAGCTATGGCAACCCTTTTGCTGCTCATAAACCAAATCATGTGACTGGTGGATATCCTAGCAACAGCGGGCGTTGATTGTAGCAGTCGATCAACGCGAGCGAGAAATAAAATAAATAGAATTGATGGAACACGGAAGAATGATCTTTTATGGAGTCCGATTTGTAAATTTGTAATTCTAAGTTGTAAATATTTTGTTAATATAGCGAGATTTTCGTTTAGATAGTATTGTGCATTTTCTTTATTCAATTTCAATAACTCTCTAAGCAATTAAAGATGCAAGCGCCCGAAAAGAATCGACAAACGGTAAGATTTTTACCCACAATTTCAATTTAAGATACCGATTAGTACATTTTTGCCTTAACGCAAAACGTTTACGCCAACGCTGACGTAGCAGTTCCGAATGAAATAAAAGCTACTGAAAACTGTGATCAAAAACTAATTACTAATGTCAAAATAATGCATAACTAAAAGAAAAACAGTTCAATCATCTCTGCACCTGGAAAAAAAAATTATAATAAAAACACATTACGTCTTAAAATACATGTCGAATGCCAAACTGTAGATAATCCTGCCATCTAGCAACCATGCTGCCAAAGTTTTCGCCAAGCCTTCCACCAGTCACATGATGTATCCATGAACCAATTTTTTCATCAGCAAGTCCGGGAAAGCTCTGTCTACTCTTATTATTAGTCTATGGTTCCATCCTATCTATAACTAATAATATAAAGCTGAAGAGATTGTTTGATTGTTTGAACTCGCTGATCTCAGGAACTACTGGTTCGAATTAAAAAGTTCTTTTTGTGTTGAATAATCCATTTATTGAGGAAGGCTATAGGCTATTTTTTTTAAATCAGACTAACCGAAATATTTGTAATTGAAAATTAAATGTTTAATTAATTGTTTATTTCATTGAATTCTTAATAGATGGCGGGGTAAGTTAACTAATCGAGGGGGCGCTTGTCCATAGCTACAAGGAACCATGCCGAACAGCTCATACGCATGGTCGGCTACGCTATTTGGGGACTGTTGTGGTCAGAGAACTGATTTTTGAATTCGTTTTTTTTTCCGATGTTCAGGTACATAATTTGATTTTGTAGGATTTTTCCGTTGGGTGTTGGTTTCCTTATTTCTTCAACGTTTGTTTTTGTTCTTATAGTTGAAGATAGTTACTTATATAAGTAAATAATTTGATTTATCGTTTCAGTTGTGATTGTTCTTTATAACGTTTTTATTATAGTATTGTTTGTTTGGCGAAACATTTTTCACACATTGCAGAAAAAAAACCTCTTTACTTGCTATAGGACAGGGTTACGGTAGCGTTGTTGCTTGGCGCGTTAAGCGATGAACTATACAGTTGAAGGATTATTTTGAGTTTTAAAGCTACTGTTAATCTTTTTATGTGTTTTAGCGAATAGTTTTAAATTTCAAAGAGACTTTAATAGGTTTTTTAAAAGGTGTGTAGGCATTTTAATACAAATACAAATACAAAAGTGACGACCAGCAACAGGCTCTGGGCCCAGCTAGACTGGTCCTAGTCAATTTACAATCCCTAGTGCAGATCAATGGCCCTCTTAAAACTATCTACTCCCTTGCTCATTACCACCTCTTCCGGTAAACTGTTCCAAGGTTCCACTACCCTGCTATAATAATAATTTTTCCTAATATCCATCTTAGCCTGAGATTTAAATAGCTTAAAACAATGACCCCTTGTCCTGTTTTCAGTGCTAAACTTCAGCCCCGTAACATCTTTTATTTTAATAAATTTAAACAACTGAATCATGTCCCCTCGGTCTCTTCTTTGCTCAAGACTGTACATTTTTAACTGTCTCAGCCTGGAATCATAGTCTAAGTGAGAAAGTCCATTTATTAGCCTTGTAGCTCACCTTTGAACCCTTTCCAATACATTAATGTCTTTTTTAAGATAAGGAGACCAAAACTGAACAGCATACTCCAAATGAGGTCTTACCAAACTTCTATATAAGGGCAGAAGAACTTCTTTAGATTTGTTTGAAATAGATCTATTGATAAACCCAAGCATCTTATTGGCCTTGTTACTAGCAATGCTACACTGTTGGTTAAACTTTAAATCCTGACTTATTAAGACCCCCAGATCGGTAACTTTGTCTGCCTGACTAATGACTGAACCTTGCAAATAGTAACTTGTACACTTATTTCCATGCCCTAAATGTAGCACTTGACATTTCCCAACATTAACAGCCATACCCCATTTATCAGCCCACTCCGTAATATGATCTAGATCCTCTTGCAGCTGTTTTGCTTGTTCTTCATTATCTACAGTCCCCATAACTTTGACATCATCAGCAAAACAATTCATGTTCCCAGAAATATTTTTGTGAATAGAGCAACATGCGGTACCTTATCGAAAGCTTTTTGAAAATCAATGTAAACAACATCTACAGGCTTCTTATTGTCCAAAGCCATGGTAACTTTGTCATAGAAATGTAATAAATTAGTTGCACAAGATTTGCCTTTCGAGTACCCTGAGTTACAATTTGATCTAAAAAACAGTCACCAATTACTTTCAAAAATTCCTCTTCTCTGCTATTACTATGGTAAAAATTATTCCAATCAATTCCTGGAAAATTAAAATCTCCCATTATAATGACTGACCCCTTGCTTGAAATGTCACTAATAATACTAAACATCTGTTCATCTTGACACTGGCTTAAGTTGGGTGGCCTATAAATGTTCCCTAAACGTAGTTTATTTCCCTCATTGCTTATCAACTCCAGCCAAATCATATCAATCTCATTAAGTTTATCATTAATTACCAATTCATTGCAAGTTAAAGTGTCTCGAACATAAAATAAAACCCCACCACCTCTTTTACCTACTCTATCTTGTCTAAACAAATTATACCCAGCAATAGATAATAAATCATCATCACTTTCGGTAGCCCATGTCTCGGTAACTCCAATAATATCCAACCTCTCATCTATAATTATGCTTTTCAATTCTTCAATCTTGTTTCTAATACTACGAGCATTTGTATAAAAAACCTTAAGTAAGCCCATCTTACTTTTATTTAATGCTGCACGATTATTTGAATCCCAACTGTTAAAATCTTTTCTCTTATTAGCTACCCTATTTCCGTTTCTACTAAAATCCAAATAGTTAATACCCTTTCGAATTCTGCTCCTTAAACCATGCCCCCCATTCCAACTTAATTTTTTGATTCTGAAGGCTCTAAAACCAAACCACTAACCATTTTGACCCCTGTAGAGCTCAGATGCAGGCCATCCCTAGCAATCCAATCGCATTTACATTTACTCCACACATCAATAAACCTGATACTACGCTTAACGCAAATTTCCTTGAGTACCAGGTTCATACACCTAGCCCGTTGGTTTAACCAACTCCTATGCACTCCATACCTGGGAAGCAAACCAACCACTTGGACATTTGCCGAACAATTGGTTGCTTTGTCCAACAGTTAATCCCATTCCTTTGTAAACTCATCGTTGTTACTATGGCCTACATCGTTAGTTCCCACCCACAAAGTAACTACATCCTCTTTATTAAATACCCCCTTTTTTTCAGCAACCCTATTTACATCTCTCACCCGAGCCCCTGACAAACAACATCTAGCCACCTTACGTCTAACTCTGCCTATTGAGTTTCCCACCTTACGCACCATTGAATCTCCCAAAATTCCCCCCCCCCCTTAGTTTCCCAGTCTGTCACCTCAGCAATAGCTTTCCCTTTTATCTCTGGAATTTTCCCACTATCTAACACACAGCTAATGCCCACCTCCTTTTTACTAACTTCCTCCTTTACCTCTGGAATATTCCCACTATCTAACACACAGCTAATGCCCACCTCCTTTTTACTAACTTCCTCCTTTACCTCTGGAATATTCCCACTATCTAATACACAGCTGATGCCCACCTCCTTTTTACTAACTTCCCCCTTTCCCTCTGGAGAGTTTACCCCATCTACACTCCTACAGCCTAATGCTAACTCACTCTCCAAAGTAAGCATCCTAACTCTGATTTCTGAGAGTTCAACACAGTTAGTGCAAATGAAATCCTTCTCAGACTCATCCTTCCCCTTAAACAAGCAGAACATCTGACATAGGTCACAATAAATCCACTTGTCCCCTTTACCACTTTTAACCTCCTTCATTATGCATATAACCCCCATTCTAGCTCAAAATGATACACTTAAAAGTCAATACAAAAATGCAAAATTGAAGAAATAAAACTAATTATTAGAATTAGAAAGCATTTGAAGTAAAAGGTACAAAAATTACAAAATCCTAAGAACCTAAGACAAGCAGTAAATTAAAATAAACAAGTTACACACTAACAGAGCACTCAGGCTTAACAACAAAAAATCAGCACATTTTAGGCTTAGCTACAAAGAATAGAAAAACACTTTAAGAAAGCAAGTAAATCAAAAATAAGACTTAAAAGCACAAAAGTACTTAATTATATGATAAAATACAATAAAAATACTGAAATTAAAGCAGTAAAATAAACAATTACAGTAAAAAATCACTTATCTCAGGAGCAGCAAAATATCACCCCAGCAACACTAGCGCCCTCTATCGGCGGCCTGAGTTTTATTATATATTAATTATTTTAGTTGATGAAACATGATCATTTCACAGAAGGGGTTGGAGTGGAGGGGGGGGGGGGAGAGTCGTGGATTTTTTTTATTCAACGAACTTCCCTTAAATTCTTAGCATGGGCATCGCCGTGCGGGTACTGCTAGCAGTATGTATGAAAGCCGTCCAAAGATAATAAAAAGTAAAATAACTTACCTTCACATTTAAGTATTTGTTTAACTAACTCATTTTAAAATGTTATTATACTTAGCTTATGTAACATTTCTTTAAAACCTGGCAAAGTTTTATTTTATTTATTAAATTATTTTTTGTAAAAATAAGAACTCACCGGTCCGTGAAATTTTCTCACTTTTTTTACTGGTCCGTGTGTCAAAAAGGTTGAGAAACGCTGGTCTCGATCATATTCGGAACTGCGCTGCCACTTCCGACTAAAAAAAAAAACGACTATTGTTACTATTTTAAAGCAAAGGCATTCACATTTGATATTTTTCCAAAGTTTATTTTCGCCAAAATGTGACCCAAATCGACTATTTTGGGTGTTTTTCAGAACGATTCAGAGTTTGGTGTCCTGACATTTTCCGTTCTATTTAATGTTGAAAAAATTATTTTTTCGGCATTGTTCAAGCATGTACTGAGGCAATGTTTTACATTAAATTCATTACATTCAGTGCTTTTTTTCATGGTAGTAAATCAATAAGCCTTTTCAATTACTTTAGTCGGCTATTAATGAAAATTTCCTTGTCCTGACTAGATAGTTCGCATAAACTTTATGTTTTTGTACGCTTTCAAGCAGCTTTTTATTTTTTATTTTTTGTGCATTAAAGAAAGAAGTAATATTTGTTAGTTAAACGCAACTGAAACTGATTTTACTAAATTGCTGATCTAACATTTCAAAATTTCAATGTAGTTTGTGACCTTAAGTGCAACTTATGGGTGTTACCTCAAAGAATTAAACAGTTTTTATGCGCAAAATATTTCTTTATCGTAGCTAGCAACAGTGTTAGGGAAGTCATATTTGTTTCTTAGCATGTGTAAGTCTAAAAATGGATATATTTATTCCTTATTTATGTTGTATATTGAAATGTACAATTCAATCTGAAGAGTAGTTTAATCATCTCTCATGAGTGTTACCCATTATTTTGTTAAAAAAAATTAAGTACAGAAATATGCAATTAGGCAATAATGTACTTTTTGTTAAGGAAACAAGAGATCTAATTAAATTTTCAAAAACACCGATAGATATTCCAGCGAAGAATTCTTCTATAAACCTCATGAGTGTTACCGCTCATGATTGTTACTTGGAACAGGTAACATTCATGAGAAAGGAGTAACACTCATAATAAAAGAAACCCAAATGATGAGTAGATCCACATTTATACACTCCTGTTTGTGAAAATTGCAATACCACGAAGGACTTACGCGAGTGAGCTGAAAATTGCAGGAAATGTAAAGTAGGGCATGATATGCAAATGATTAGAATTGCAGACCGGTAGCGCATGCGTATGCTGAGCAGCTCCCTCTGAACGGCAGATCGAACCGAATATAAATAGACGGCTATTGCGAGGCGTGTATGATTATTGGTGGTTATATGCTAGAGTAAACGTCAACTGAATCTTTACTATGCCTCTTCGACGAAAGGAAGCGAAATATGAGCAAATTTCGGAGTTTAAACGGGACAGAATCGTCGGCCTTCGTGAAGCTGGATTGTCTTATCTTGCAGTAGTGCACGATAAAACATGCTGGTGTACAGCGTAACAGCAGCAGAATCATGCGTGTTTGGAAGCAGTGGACGGACGAGTGTCGGACAGCTCGGAAATCCGGGAGTGGACCCCGAAATGTGACGTCAGCTCGCGATGAGAGACACCTGGTGCGTATGGCGCTGACGAACCGCACAGCTTCTTGTAGACAATTGGCAGCACAGTGGTCAACAGCTACAGCTGTTTCATTGTGTGCTTCATCAATTCGGAGACGTCCGCTGCAGCGTGGGCTACATGCAAGGATTCCTTTATACAGAATTCCTCTCACGCAAAACCATCGCCGCCTGCGGCTACAATGGGCCAATGTGCATAGGAGCTGGCGTGCTGATTGGCAGCAGGTCGTCTTTTCTGACGAATCCCGCTTCAATTTGTGGCACCATGATGGCCGAATTCGTGTCAGGCACTATGCCGGTGAACGGCACATTCTGGAGTGCATTATCGAACGCTACAGTGGAGGAACACCCGGAGTTATGGTCTGGGATGCCATAGCATATCATGGGCGACCACAAGTGCTACGAACTGTGGGCAATTTGAACAGTACTTGATACATAAACGAAGTTTTACAGCCCCAAGCTATTCTTTTCCTGCAAGGATTGCCAGGGGCTGCATTCCAGCAGGGTAATGGCCGTCCACATGTGGCCAGGATTGTCAAATCCTACCTTGATTCGCAGCAGGTACAGCTTCTTCCTTCGCCTGCATATTCCCCGGATATTTTACCGATTGAACATGTGTGGGATTTCGTTGGGCGGCGTCTCGCTCGTGATCCTCCTCCTGTTGCTTCGACAGACGAACTTTGGTTGCGCATACGAACAATATGGAATACTCTTCCGCAGGCAGATATTCAAACTTTGTTTCACTCCATGCCGAGTCGTGTAACAGCCCTTATTGCGGCGCGTGGTGGCCACACAAAATACTAATTTCTATCTCATTTTATTGTTTGTTTGGTTTGAAAATGTAATCATTTATTTGTACCATTACCACTCAACTGTGTATTAAATTTCATTCAACTATGATGCTTCCTTCATGGTGTTGCAATTTTCACAAACAAGAATTTAGATAGTATTAACTTTCTCATACTTTTATCAAAGAGATATATCTTTTCAAATGAAAAAATAATAAATTCACATTTATTAAAAATTGAAGAGTGAA
The DNA here is from genome assembly GCF_026930045.1 of Uloborus diversus. Lineage (NCBI taxonomy): Eukaryota > Metazoa > Arthropoda > Arachnida > Araneae > Uloboridae > Uloborus > Uloborus diversus. Next base: position 61,844,963 of record NC_072733.1, read on the forward strand.
CACTGACACGAAGCTGATGTTTGCAAAAATTTAATTTTGAGAAAAAATTACAATAAGTTATTTCATGAGTCCATCTCTCATGAGCGCTACCGTCTCTCATGAGTGTTGCTGTAGCTAAAATTCAGCATTTGTAAATAAATTCAATCTTTGAAAATTGGTTTCAATATTGACATTTTTTAGCTTTTCATGGTATTTGCAATGAAAACATTTAATGTTTATTTTAATATGTTTTTATGGTAAACGTTACCCTTTATTTAGGAAACAAAGTAATACTTATGAGAAGAACAGTTACACAAATACTTAAATTTTCCTAAATAAATACATATTTATACCATTTTGACTTATTATATATTATTTAAGAGTGTTTAATTAAGATTTGTTAGATTATTTATTTTTAGAATAGAAATTACAGAATGTTTTATGCAGGTAACACTCAAAAACGGTGACTTGCCAAGAAGTTTTTTTGGAGTTTGTAAAATCTAGGCAAATTAACTCACAAATAATCGCCTGGTTAGAAAGCTATAAATTGGAAGGAATTCATACCTAGAAAAGTTTTTATGTTTGTGATAACAAAATTTTTCACATTGTGTCTAACCTAATGTGTTAATGCATTTGATAATCACCCTTTTGTAATCAATTGTAAAAACACGACGACTGTTTTGGAGAAAACTCGACTAAAAAACATCAAAACTCCTCTTTTTTCCTAGGACGAAAAAATTGTTTAACCCTTCAAGCGGCCGTGACGTAAAATTCCTTCACCCAGCGATGTATCGAAGAGCGGCCATGTCGAAAAATTTTGCCATGAATATTCTTCTATAGAATTTTACGCCGCAGCCGTTCTCAAAGCAGAATATTCAAGGCCAAATTTTTCGACACGGCCGCTCTTCAATACATCGCTGGGTGAAGGAATTTTACGTCACGGCCGCTTAAAGGGTTAAAAAAAAAATGAAAATTCGCTTAAAGTTTACCACTTACTTTCCAAAAAAAAAAGAAAAAAAAACGGAGACGTTTTACCACGTTCATTTTTTGAAAATGAGCGTTTTAAAAACTAGGAAATGAAATGTAACAAATATATTCATGATCATATATGTGTCATGTTCACATTTTTTCACGAAAAGTTTCGTTTCTGCGATCGCAATTTTCGTAAGGCCGGTTTCTTTTTGCAATCATGATTTTTTGTAAAAAGTTAGTTTCCACTGCTACTATCTTCATTAACTCTTGTTCGCATTTTGAATGAATGCCAATAAAATTTACTTTATAATTGCTTGCATCCTTGTTACATTCATTTTTTTGAAAACGAGCTCGAGTGATTTTCACTTGATCAGAAATATTGCGAATGCGGCATTTTTTATACACTGGTGTAAGAAATTAAGAGAATTTTCAGATTTGGTCAATTATCTCCAAAATTACTGGACCGATTGTTATGAAATTTGGTATGTACATACATTGAAACAATACAAAACAAATATCAAACTAAAATTTAAAATACATAAGCATGATCATAAATAACACTCGTTAGAGTCGGATGGTATGAAACAGGAATTGCAAAATTGAAAAAAAAGGGGGGGGGTAGTAGGGGGTACGGTCCTCTCTAACAGACATGTAGGCCTCGCAGTGTGACTCCATACTTGAAATAAAGCAGTTCACGGGATCCTTAAGCAAGTATTTCCATTCGTTCCACAACGCCGTTCTCCAGCTATGGATGGTCCCCGGAGGGGTGTTGCGAGTTGCTATTGCCCTCCTAAGAGCGTTCCAAACATGGAGCCTGTTTCTCACACTCTCGATCAGGGAGCGTTAGGTCGACCGACGAGCGGTTCGATTCTCCTCTTCGGATCGACTCTGGCGGTCAGAGCGTTTCTGAGCACAGCTGAACGATGCTCTCGATGGAAGGAGCGACCGTCGATCCGCACAGTAAACTCCGCCCTTTTCCTTAAGTAAACCGATCTATCTCAACCAATGAGAAGCCTAAATCGTTATCGGAATCGTTTTTATCCCATGTGCGTCTGTGTAATGTTGTTAGTGTGATTTTTGTTTTCAAAGTAGTTGCTAGCTGTTGCAAAATGTGTTCAAAGCAGCGCTCTAGACCAATGTCCTCCAGCCAAATGGAGATTATTCTTCAATTTATGGAAACAAATAAGGAGTTTTCTCTAAACATTTTAACTCCTGAGATGACAAGTGCCAAGAGAAAAGAGCTGTGGGAAATACTTGCACAAAAATTAAACGCTGACGGATGGGGATCACAAAAAAGCAGTGCTCAGTGGAAAAAAGTAAGTCCGCCTATTTTATTACATTTCCAAAAAAAAAAATTTCCCTCATTTAAATGAGTATATGCATTTCCATGAATCACTATTCACGGATGTACATAATCCAACGTGTTACAGTTTAATTTGTAAACGAAATTTTTGCCATATAACTTTAAACAACTGCTATGACGAAAAATATAGTACACTGTTATAACCAGAGGTTCCAGACGAGTGAATATATTCCCCCTAAGGTGAAAGCATGGTGACCAAGGGTGCCATACTGGCCAGGAAGTAAAGCAGAGGTGCGAAAGTAGCAGACAGTCGTAGACAGGGGTGCCAAAACAGCGAGCAATCGCTAAATGACTTGCTGGCGCATGCGCTTCCGGCATACATTCACCATTCAACCACTTCAATATGGCGGACGAATGATAGGTTGCACTACGCGTGGCTTCTACGTCTTTCACATTGAATGAAGTACACTATTGGATTAAATCTCAACTTTTGTAGGATAATTCTTTAAAATAACAAGTAAGTACAGCTTTTGATCACTTTGTAGCTTTTAGGGCTTTCAAACATAGTTAAAAGTACGTTTAATGCTTTTCAGTTACCATTAGTCCGTTACGATACCGTAGTACCGTTAGTTGTTTATTTTCAGGTTACCGTTACTATCGTGAAAATTCCATCATTCACACAAAACGCTACTAAATGTATCTATCATTATTTTCTTGAGTACTCGATAAGCAACATTTAATCACCGAAATAGTAACCGCAATGATATTTTCAATAACCAACAAGTGAGAACCGAAATAAAAATCATTCTTGTGCTTCGTGTAGCGAGTGCAAAAAATAAAAACGAAATCTCTCTCCGTCTATCTTTTTCTTTTGCTTTTTCGTTCAAGTGTTTGAATCATTTCCTGTTAGCGGTTATTCGATAGTGTTAGGAGTTTCTTTAAATTTTTAACTGTCGAAAATTTTTATGCGCATTTTATTTTATTGTTATTTTGATTGAAATGTTGAACGTTTGAGAAACGATTTTGTTTTATCGTAACTTTAATATCCCAGAATATTTTTGGCTGTTCATGTAAATAATTCATAAGTACATCTACACTTTACTTTCGGTGCGGTTATTTCTCACAAATGATCATTAACTTAACTATGATTATTCAAATAATTACTCGTCTTTAACTTTAAATATATTTGTGACAACTCTTTGATACCAAATAAAGTCTGTAGATATTTATTGTTTTATTCATCTTTAATATTACTTTGTAAAAAAAAAAAAAAAAACTCATCAGTACGCAGAATTTTTTCACAAGTTTTTTACCGCCCCGAGAGTTATTATAATTATTATTATTTATTTTATTTATTTTTAAGAAAAGGATAAAAATTTCACAGGCTCGCAATGTTTTTCATTTGTTTTTACCGACCCGTGGGTCAAAAGAGGTTGAGAAACACTGATGTAGAGAACGATCAGATGAATTAAAGCAATGAGCACTTCTTAACTATGTTGAAAACTCTGAAATATGGTCAAATGCTGTAATTACAAGTTTTAATCATTTCCAGTACTGAATTTATGCAATGTGAAAAGTGTGCAAAACGTAGACTATCATGAATCAAAACAAAACTATTAAAAAAAGAAAAATACACAACTGTATTCAAAAACGCACACAATACGGGGGAGGGGGGGAGGATCTACAGTAAGGGTGCCATTTCTCTCTCCGAAGGTTCATTTTTTTCACCCCGGCTGCCTACTTTTTGAAAGGTGCCTGTTTTTCACCCTAGTTAGAGGTGAAATTTCGGCTCCGTATTGGGTGCCGCTGGTGAACAAGCGTTTCACCCCTGAAAGGTGCCGAATGCAACCTGTAGTTTTAACAGTGTAGTGTTAGAGATTTGAAATGTCAAATTTAGTACTGACCGATTTTCCCATTCTAAAACAGTGGAAACCTAGAGTATCATGTGAGCATACTGTATTAGAACAAAAAATTCTTACATTTTATGATACAGTTGCAGCTCGATTTCACAGTACAGCCCCCACCTTGTTAATTCCAACAAACTTAAAATGAATCCTGCCTACACAAAACTACATTTGTGATTCCCATTCTATTTATAAAAAGCTGATACTATTTGTTGTTTTTTGATTAAGGCAAACTAATTCTAAAGGTCTTGTTTAACAAGGTTCAACTAGAAAAATCTTATCTTATTTCCTCCATTAATGTCATGTAGAGGACCGTATACACTCTATAACAAAAGTAGCATTTGCATATCTGGTCAAAACACTCATTCATACAAAATTTCAAAGCAATCGGATGATTGCTTCTTGGTTTGTCTTTTTTTTTTGTTATAGAGTGTATTCAGCTGTACTGCAGGTAGCTAGCTGAATTGTTTGTTTATTGTATGATAGGTTGCATTTAAATATAGCATAATTGTTTTTACTGCCATGCTTACTTTTGCACAACTATCTCTTATTTATTGTTTTAATGTCTTGTTTGACCTTTTAGATTATATCTGATCATGTGTGCAAAATATCTGGAACTATATAACTCAATCATTAATGAATTTTTAAGAAAAAAAGTCGATATTTTATAAAGCTATTTTTCCTGGACATTATCATATTTTTTGTATAACACATACTGGTTTCCTTGAAATAACAGTGCAATTTTTACAATGCTGCATTTTAAACCATTAAAGATTGCTTACTTAAATATCCAAATTGCTTAGTCCAGCAAATTAATACAGTAATTATGTGATGGATATAACTTTCATTTTGGATATGCTAATTTTTCTTCTGACATTTTTTTTATTCTAGTCTTGGACGGATTGGAAATCCAATGTGAGGCACAAGGCCGCAGGAATTAATAAAAAGAAGCAAAAAACTGGTGGGGGGCCTCCACCCAATGAAAAATTATCTTCATTAGAAGAGAGACTGCTATGCTTGGTTGGATGGGGGTCGTCTGCCCTTGGAGAGACTACTATTCCGGAAGCAGGATTGATGCATGTGGTAAGTTCAAAATTAACATTTACGTTACTTTAATATTTTTTATTCAATGTTTATAACATGAGATCTATGAGGAAAAAAAAATTCCCTATCAGTTTTTAATACAGTCGGATCCCATTTAACAAAGTTTGAAGTATCGGAAAGCTCATTTAGACGACTAGCTGCATTGCCCAGCTTTGGACAATCCATCTCAAAAATAAAAGTTGCGTCAATGGATGATGTTCAGCAATGAGGCAAAAAATAAATAAAAAAATAAAAATTCTTATGAATGTGTAGAAAAGAACAATTTTCTTGCTGAAAATTTAAATCTAACCATCTTTGGACTGTTTAAAATCTTTTTTTAAATATTAGTAAAGATGTTAACAGGGGGTTCGTACGGGTCATGGAAAGTCATGGAAAAAAAATGAGCGAATTTCAGACCTGGAAAAGTCATGGAAAATTGAAATTTCCATTGAAAGTCATGAAAATTTATTTCAGGTCATGGAAAAATGTCTTGGACAGAGATAAAGTAACAGTAACTAAAAGAGCATTAGAAATCTTGAGTGATTTAACAGTATAGCACATAAAAGCTATTAAAAGTGGCAAATTGAAAGATCCCCAAAATCAAATCTGAATTTTGAAATCTCATTGTATCCATTTCTGTCGCAGCCGCTTGCCTTTTTTGCGATGTGATTTTACTATTTGGACATCTCTTATTTTGAATTCCTGTTATTTTCAACACTTCTGATGTTTCATATTCTGTAGTAGCGAACTTGCATGTTTTTGGTTTTGCCACGCCCACTCAAAAAAAAAAAAAAAAACAATTCAATTGCATTCAAGTTCGATTCCATCACTCGTAACAACTTTATTTTTAAATATATCACAGTTTATAATAATTTGTTGAAAGTTTTAGATCTTTAGTCAGGCAATAGAATACAGAAAAAGGGGAATTCTAATACTCTAAAACAGCAGTGCCCAACATACGGCCCGCAAAACTAATCCATGCGACCCTCTGCTACGTTCAATGTCAGAAATCACACATGTTCTGGAATTTCTGAATCTATTAATTTATATGCATTTGAAAATGTGAAAATAAGTAAACAAAACAAGTGTTTTTGAATCAGAAGATTGATTCATTACTGTATGGTATTTTCAAAAAAAAAAAAAAATGTCTGGTTTAGAAACATAAAGAACTAAACATTGTGGTTTTATTTTAAACCAAAATACTGTCAAGTTACGTGAATGATTAAATACACTGTTGACACTAAAAGGCAACTTTTGAAGCAAATTTATTGAAACTTAGTGATGACTCATTCAACCTTTGTCCCATTCATTATCATTCTGCCTGTTTATAAAAAAAAATTAGACATTTAAGCATCATAATTTTTGTTTCACTGCATTTTTACCTTACTTAAATTTAAATGATAAAAAAATAAACTTTTTTTATTTGTCTTCAAGTGTACACTTATATTTTTTACATTACGAGTAAATGCTTCAATGAGGCTGTGGCAATTATGTAGACATTTTGCTAAAGCTCATTTCCAAAAATTAGCAAATTTGAGATTAAATAATGCTATTCTCTTCGTAAACAAGGTCATGAAAATTTTTATTGAAGTCATGAAAAAGTCTTGGAATTTTTTCATTCAAATAGAGTATGAACCCTGTGTTAACATTTTATAGTATCAATTACTTAAATTTCATTACAGTAAAATTATTTTGCTGATCTCGACTTCATTAAAAAAGGTTTTGACTGAATTAGAATTGTTATTACTGCTGCATGTGCAACAGCAGAGTTGGAAGGCATCAGGCCTGGAACTGCATACCCGTGTGGGGGGGGGGAGGGAACATCTTTAAAAAGGTCTAATGAACTAGAAATTAAAGAAAAAAAAAAGCACTAAGACAGATTTAAGTTGTCAAGAGACACTACTCGCCATTGAGGGTTTATTTTCCATATTTGGTTTTATGTATAGTTGAGTAAGAAATCTTTGCTTGGGCTGCAAAATTCAAAACCATAGGCAATCTTTTTATATTCTCAAAATAAGTGTACTTTATATTTAGTACAAAATTACGAGTACGTATAGAAAAAATATAATGCAGGGCCCCGCTGTTCTGCACATTGGTAACTTAACATTTCTGCTGTTTTATGTGTACATTGCACCAAGGACGCAACCAGAATTAGTTGTGTAACGATTTTGTTGTGGTTTTTATATATTATATACCCTTAGCCGTTTTTGTCTTCAACTGGACAAACAGCTTGAATAATGAACCTGCCTGGTTGCTCCAATATATATGTATATATAGATATTATTTAATGTATTCTGCTAGTCCAAGAAAAAATATTAGATTTGTAATAAATACTTTTTCTTGACAAACTTTATATAAAAATACAGAAGCTCAATGCACATAACTGTACAATCTGTTGGTAAAGCATTTATTGGTAATTTTAAACAGCTTTTTTTTTCATGCATTTTTTTAAGGAGCAGTTGAAAGAAAAAATTTTAGTTTAAAACAAACACTTTTTGTCCTAGAAGCAGCCTTCCAAGACAGCACTCCTTCTGCCGAGTGTTAAGGAGAATATGAAAGATTTGCAGTCAACTCCTTCATGCTCGAAATCTAGTGATCACGGTTATGTGAGGCGATTAGAACTGGAGGATGATTGGATAGAACTAACACAGCAGCCTTATGACGTGCCTGAAGCAGAAATGGAAGAGACAGTAGTGCAGACGACAAGTTTAGAATCTGATGATTCATTGCTTGAAGATACTCCTTCCGGAAGGCTTTTGAATACGTCTCTAACAGGTGCATATTCAATGTGTTTCGATTTCTTTAAATTCAGCTATGCTAGTATATTTGTGCAACTTGAAATTCTACTAACCTTGTAGTCACAATGATTGTGGTGGAACTCTTTCAGGTATTATGAATATAAGTTTCTGGGTTGTTAAACCTCTGACTTATGGCATTTTGCTTGCATCTAAGCGATCAAATAAAAAAAATTACGTACAATGCAAAAAACAGCAATTGTTAACTTTTACTTATAAGTTGTTGTGTATAGAGGTTAACCTAACTCGAAATTCAGTTGCCCTGTGAGTGGAACAAAAATACTTGCTCAGTTGCAGCATTATCACTAACCTGTAGTAGATACTAATGCTTTCAGGACAATTCAGTTCATATGCAAGTTATATATTCCATGTTCCTTATTTTTAAATGCGTATTTTGTGTTATGACTTCGCAATTGATGCTTTGCTTTTCATTTCTAGAAAGACGCCAAAATCAAGGCCAGAAAAGGGAAAGGGCCCCAACCGTTGCACAAAGGTCGGAAGCAGCAAAAAAAATGGCGCAACAGTTCACAAATTCAGAAGAAGAGAAAATCGGTGTTTTGCGAGACATTTCCAATGCATTGTGGTTATTAGCAGAAGAAAGTGCAAAGCAAACAACATTGTTAAATCTCCTCTTAGAAAAAAAATGATAAATAAAGGAGTATGAGTAACTTATCTTGTCACAAAACATTTTATTAAGATCACATTGAAAAAAGTTGATTTACATAACAGAATTCATTACTTAAACTAGCATAAACAAATCATGACAGAAGAAAAAAAGTTTCATCATTTTGTTATGATGAAATTTAGGGCGCAAAAGTCAATCTTTTATAACATATGAAAGATAATTAGTTTAATACCTTTGTTGGAAATTCTCTTTGTTGGAATTCAGTCAAAAAGAATGAAATATGCTTAAATTTCTGTTTCAGAGAACACATTGTCATTCTGGCTTAATCCTCTTTTTTGTAGTGTACAATAATAGAAAATTACGAGAAGGGGCGAGAGAGGAAGTTTGAGTTCAGATATCACTAATTTTTTTAATTGTTTTTCTGTAACATTTTTCAGACTGTAACACAATATAGAACCAAAACGTAAGAAAATGCATTGAATAAATTACAATGAAGCACCATATATACGTTTCTGAAGTGATCGTATGGAAAAAGGGTACAAATAAAAAAAATCTTATAATAGAAGTACGTTAATATGTATTAAACTCTGCAGAAACCAAATTAAAAAATGCATAATTGGTAAAAACTTATTAACGGTGCTTCACTGTATATTAATGTTGACGGATATCAATTAAAATAGCTAAAGACATTTAATATTGAAATAAATCAAGAAAACTAATACAATTATAGGTCTCTTGATCCAAGAATATGATATTTCAATGCATTTAATTTTCAGAGCAACATTTATAAGACCAAAAATATCAAAAGCAGTAATTTCTAGCAAAACACTGATTTAAAAACTAAGGGGAAAGGGTAAAATGAAACAAGTTAGAACAGATATTTCAAATTACATGGATAAAATAGAAAATTGGTTCTCAAATTAAAAAATGAATAAAAATACAGTGAAACTTTGATAAGTCGAAGTTCCAGGAAATGCAAAAAGAAATAGAGTTGTCGAAAATTTATCCAACTGAATACGAAAACAAAACTAGAATAATATTAAGTACCACCACTGACACTCATTACATTTATAATATGAGCAAAATAGTGATGGAATAATGTATCAAAGATAATACTACACTGTCACCTCAGAGAAACAGTAGGATATCTTAGTGTTATTCCTGGGATTAGCTGTCTTACTGTTGTTCTGAGGCACAACATACTTGACATAATTAATGTATGATATGAATTCAAGAGTTTGAATAGGTTGGAAAACTAATTTATAGCTTCATGTCAGATATTACAATTTTTACTTACCAGAAAAAAAAACATACTTAAAAAAAAAAAAAATCTGTTATCAAACATATCTTTAAGCAGAAATTTGTTCTTTCGTTAAATGGTCCTTGGAACACTTTTAAAGCATCAGAAAGGGAGCACCGCCTATTGAATCTTTCTTTCGATTTTTTTAAATTGTTGAAAACTTAGAGTTACATCCAACTTCAATGAAATTTTCCTCTTCTTTGTTACTGTTCCAATAAATTCAACTTTTTCTTGATAGCTTAAAATTTTAAATATTTTCTTAGTCTATTGTAAAGTTTAGTCCCAAACATTCAGGCACAACAAACATTAACTTTCTATAACAACGAAAGAAAAAACCAGTCTTGGAAAAACTAGCAGCATTGTAGAATACTGCAAAATTCCAACAAATAGTACAGAACTCTCCCTCCCTCGTTTCCATTAAAAGTGAAATTATCCAAAATATACTCACCCATCCCTATCACTTATTAAGTCCCATTTCTGGGCTGTCCTTAATCAAAGCCTTGGTTTCCGCATAGCAGGTTTATCTTTTCTATGGAAAGAAATGAAGTAAACAATTTAAGGCAAAAAGAAAAAAAAACTTGCCAATTTATGTGCTAATAATCGGCTTCAGAGATTTATTTGATCCATTTTGTCTACATCCCTTTCGATGCAATGCCAGATGCCGATTTCTTTTTTTTTTTTTTTGTCATACTTTTTGGGGGATAAGAAAAAAAGTTTTTGACTAATAGAGTTACATTAACAAGGAAATTTTGATGACAGTCAATGAAATAAAATTCGACTTATTGAATATTTCGACTTATCAAATTCATCTTATCGAAAATATATAACATTAGTACTCCCTACAAGTAGGCGGGAATTCACTTCGACTTATCAAAGATTTTGGCTCATTGAAGTTCGACTTACCGAAGTTTCACTGTAATATGATCAAGAAAAGAGGGAGGACATGGTTCATCATCAAAATTTACCTTAAGTTGCTAGCAATGCGGTCTCTAATTCTTTTTGCAACCTGTAAAACATTATTTGGGGCAATGAAAGTAGGGGGCGTCGTATCAGGTTGTACACTATTGTCTACATCAGACTCTTCCCATTCAACATTATGGAGCATGCACATGTTATGAAGAACACAGCATGCCAAAATGATCTGGGAAGCAATGTATGGCTGATAATGTAGTGTTCTATGGTTAAATAGGCATCTAAAACGAGCTTTTAGGACACCATTACACCTTTCAACACAAGATCTAGCCGAGGCAAGCTTGCGGTTGAATCTTGTTTGTCTGGCAGTTTCTTCTTTTGGATATGGTGTCATGAGCCATGGTTCGAGTGGATAACCACTATCACCTGAAAAGATACAATAAAAAAGAAATGATGCTGTGCAGGATATTGTCAGTACAGTGCTTCATTTCAATAACAAAAAAGAAACATTTTTCACATTTCTACGAAAGCTTGTATGCATTGAAATAAAACTTGATAACCATCTTTCAAGATCAGTATCTGCTCTTATGTTAGTGTCAATTGTTTAACTCCCCTTTAAGAGACTACAACATAATTTTTAAATAAACAAATATGGCAGTAAATGTCTTCATAACCAACAGATTGAACATATGCTACCCAAATTTTCCAAGAGTTAAAAACACCTGTTTTCTCCTCCCATAAAATAATTGGGATTCATAAACAAAAAATTATGAAGAAGCGTAGAAGACCATTTATATAAAAACTGTAGCATTATGTAGTTCTTTACTTTCATAAGAAAGTATGAGAAGATTATTTAAATTATGTTTTTTTTTAGTTTAAGAGTTTTCACTTACAAGTTTTGAGATTAATATTTTTGTAAAAAGTGTAGCTGGTATTCAAACTATATTTTAGAATACATATTCTACTCCCCCAACATATTTTTGATTCTATTTAGAAAATCATTTCAAATTCTTAAAAGAAACATTATAATTGGAATGACCCCATGGAATTCCTTATACAGTGAAACCTCTTCGAGCAGCCACCCCTGGTCAATTTTTTGCAGCACAAATTTTTTAGCCCATAGGCTTAACATTAAAAACACCCCTGGGAACGGTCCCTAACCCTTCTGAATAACCGCTGAACAGGTACGTCCATTCCATACTTGTCAGGAAAATCTAACTTCTTTTTTATAATCCAAAGCCTTTCAGTTCAAGGAGGAGAAGTCTTACTGGCTCTTAACGAAGTCCGAGAATTTTGGAGAAAAAATGTCATTTACGCTTATTTTAGTAGTTGCTCAGTGTGTGTGTCTGTGTTGCAAACAACTGTCGAAGATCATTTCTATGAATTTCGGACAATGTATCTAACTACTGAGCAATATGAGAACGGAAAATTGGTAAGATAATTAATAGAATATGATTTCAAATTTTTTATCGCATGAAACAGCAATGGAGTGCTGTGATAATAATTGCAAAGCCAACTTATAAGAGAAACGTCTTCCAGTTAATAAGTCAGCGAAAATAAGCGTTTTTTAATCAAATCAATATTAATAGGAAATTGTTTTAAATTAACCAATTAGTTTGCTGTGTGCATTATTAACGTTTTTATAACAAATATGCTTATACGTTTTGTAGTTGGCAACAAGCTCAACTTTGAACTGAAGTGATTTTTGGGATAATAAATAAAGTCATTGGAAATTCGGATAAAATTACAAATAAATTGGTTAGATATTTACAGTTAGAACTGAAAAGCAAATTTGAAAACAATTGTTACAGAAAAGAGTAAATATTTGAGTCACAAATTGTACTTTTCTTTGAAATAAGTAACCAACAATTAAATAAAATACCCTGTGTCGGAACACTGATAACATATTTTACATAATTTATGTATAATAGAAATTATATTGCCACTGTAACGAAAACCCTTTAAAGCGGTCACCTCTTCTGAAGGGCTGAAATTTTACAGAATGGAGGAGTGGCGGCTCAGAGAGGTTTCACTGTATACCTTGAAGTAGTATGTCACAAAAATTATTTTACCTATTAACCACAGGTTGCCATCACGCCTGAACTTTTGCTCTAAATGTGGACGAATTGAGCTGCCCCTCCAAATGAATGAGTCGTGGACACTTCCAGGAAATCCAGCTCTTGCAGCCAAGATTAACATGGAGGAATCAACAATCTGAAATAAAATTTGAATCATGATAAACTATGCGAGAAAAACTAAGCAGTAATTAATAACTTCAATAGAACTACACACTTTATCAAAAACAAAAAAGCAAAAGAAAACAAAACATTGGTAACCGTTGTTCTCTCTGTTAGTTATTGACACATCCATCCCTCAGATCCAAATAGGGGGCAGAGTGCTTTTAAATAAAAAGGTTCTTAAAGACAACTTTTAGCGGAAATTTGGTAGTAAATGAGGTTTTTTTTTTACTTTTTTTGTATACCATATACACACACAAAACACAAGTATTTTCCCCCTTTTTTTAGTAGTAAAAAACAATTATACTATACTACACTAAGTATACTATACTAAGAATGCGTCTAATAACTTTTAGAAACGGAAACCTCGATCAAATGACATTTTGAAAATTTTTAAATTTTACACATGACTAGAAAGAATTTAAAAGCATTAGCCTAGCCAATATTTGGTTATTTATTAGCTAAACCATTAGTTGACTTTTTGAAATTAAATCTTTTTTTCAAATTGCTTTTTATGCAATTTTAAATCGCCGACTCACAATATTGATCACACTTGAGGGCAAAAAGTAATATCCTGAAACTAATTTAAAAAATGTTTTACTTTTTCCTTATTTGTTTCGCATTCCCATCATTACTACAAGCTTTACGCTGGCCATTCAAAACAGATTCCTACCCTTTTCCCCATCCTGTATATCTCTATATTTAAAGTTCTAATTTTTTGGTTTCATCAATTAGCTAAAAATGAAAGTAACATTTCAAATGACTTAATAAATATAATCATCAAGTGTAATTATTTTTAGGTGTAATCATATTTAGCGATGAGTTTAAAACGCACCAGAGATAGTCTGCAAACCAGTAGATATTCATGTTGACTGATCACAAGGACCAGTTAGTATTTTTTATGGATTTATAACTCTGAATGTAAATGCCATAAAATTAGGAAGCAAATTGTAATGCAGAATCAAACAATTAACAATTACGTGATTCCAAATGAAATATATCTAAGTTTCTTACCAGCTGCACATTGATGGAAAAAAAAACCCTTCCGATTAAAATAGGCAGAGCTATTCTGGTGCCTCTTGTTTGGAGCAATAGTGGCAATATGGGTGCAATCAATTGCCCCAACAACTCCAGGAAAACCAGCTGCATTGTAAAATCCTGCTTTGATTTCACTAATTTCTTCTTCAGAATCAGGGAAGCAAATCATTTTGGGCAGCAGATATTTAATGAGATGCTTCGACACAACTCTTATGCTCCGTGAGACAGTGGGTTTGCTTACAGCCAAGAATAAATCCATTCCAACAGCCCTCTGATAGCTGCCCTCCGCAAAAAATCTTACTGCTATCAGAATCTGTAATAAAAACATGCTATGAATGTATCATATATATATATAAATACAAATTGAAATCAAAGTATTTATATGATTTGTTAGTAGCAGAAGGAGCTTCCGTATCAAATGCGACAAACAGAATAAACACACATTAATGACACATTGAAGAATAATTCAAGGGAAAAAATATTTCAATTCTAACTTTGCGACCAGTGATGTGGATCGGTTAAATACCCAGTGGGTAGGTAAATATTTGATCTAAGTCTGGATAAATAACCAAAAACCGGATAATTTGGGCAAAAAAAAAAAAAAAAGTAAAATGTGAATAAATGATGAATTTATATATAAATACGAAATAAAATGTGCAAAATTCATAGATATATGTAGTTTTTAACACTTTTCTATTGAAGGCTTTAATGAAATTATTGAAAAATGAAATGTGCTAATATGGTGGAGAAGAGAAGTTTATGAGGAACAAGTGTTGAAGTCAACAATTATACTAAACTAAAAAAGGGTAGACATTTAAGTCAAGTATAGCATGAGGACGCATGATGTCGTATAACATTTGTGTTTCTTGATTTATTATTTTTGTCTATAAAATTAAATATTTATAAAGAGGGTTTAAACATTTAACTTTTCTTTACATTCAATTACATACTTACTATGAACATATTGCATTATCATTGTACAAAACTGTGGGTATTTCGTGTCAGGAGTTCACCGGAAAATAAATACCCAGTTAAACGTGTCAAAGAACCAGTCTAAAATTAAATACCCATTTAAATACCTATTTCAGGTATTCACCAGCAAAAATAATTACCTGGGTATTTTATACCACGGTTTACGACACATCTAATATACTTAGAACCAGTGCAGTAGTAGGTGGGGGAAACAAAGAATATTTGGTTGGAATCTTACTGCATGGTCAATCAAATTACTAAACATAACTTCTCTGCATCTTTACAATGACAACGCATGATAGATATGTTACACAGTTCTGCGATGGTGTGACTAAACCAGTAAATAAGCCTCAAATTGAAACGTCACACAATATGCACATTTGTAACAAGGAACTCCATTTTAAAGTAATCAATATTTGCTCAATAACACTGAAAACAAAAACTGTTGTAAATACTACTTACTCGAATGTAATCGGGGATATCCGACGGCGGGAGTCTCAATTCCAACATCAATTGATGTAAGATTGATTTGGATATCCTGAACTGCTTCTTGAATATATCATCTTCTAATTTCATCGGGTCAGTTCTATCCCGAATGACCCGCCTCTGAATTGGAGCTTCTATTTCTGCAATTAAACTAATTATAAAGTCTCTGTAACTCATTGCCGCCATGTTGGATCGACACAAATTTTGCTCTATCACCAGTGGATCGGCACCTCCGGAGAACCCGATCAACGATCGCGACTATCGATGGCGATCTACATCGCTCAAACTGTGCCAGAAACGCTCTTGATCGACAGGTAGACGAAAACGTCAGCAAATGACGTCAGGAACGACAAACCACGCCCTATCGACCGTGATCGACAGTGTGAGAAACAGGCCCATGTTCTACAGGATTGGAGTCTAGAGATCTGCTTGGCCAATTCATCGAGTGAATATCCTCCCCTTCCAGAAATTCGTCGACCAGAAGAGCTGTATGTGGTCTTGTGTTAACATCCATTAAAACTAACTCGGGGCTAACAGCGCCCCTGAAGCTGAAGAGAGGATCTTATTGCTCCAAGACCACACAATGTCTTGCAACTGTCACAGAGTCTCTCTCAAAGACATGGAGGGGTGTGCTACCATCCAACGTAATGTCATCCCAGACCGTCAAACCACCATTGCCAAAATGGTCGATTTCGCGGATATTGTAAGGCAAATAGCAAGTCATTTCAGCTTAAACGACTATTCTTGTCCTACATTTACATGGATAGACGCAAGAACCTGCTACCTACCCTCCAATATCGGCGAAATCGACCATTATGGCGGTGGTGGTTTGATGGTATGAGCAGGCATCATGTTGGATGGCCGCACAACCCTCCATGTCTTTGAGAGAAGCTCTGTGACAGTTGCGAGATATAGGGATGTGGTCTTGGAGCCCTCACTCTAAACAAGTTCAAGTTAACTTTTTCAATTTTACTATAATTTTCTGAAATTTAAAAATTGCATAACAGAAAATCCTTGAAACTTTTCTATAACATATTATTAAAAATAAGAGGAAAACAAAAACAACTTTCATTAATTGATTTTGTAAAAAGCATAAAAATAGTTATTTACAACAGAAAAAAAATCGATCGCTGTAAATGATGCAAGAAAGATTGTGCATAACGAAATATAGGTGAAACAGGTATGAGAAATACAACGCAAAATAAAATTTCTTGAGCAAAATAAATAATTGCTAAATATTTAAGAAATGCTTGAAACGACGAAGGAAGGGGGTGGGAGGTGCGGGTCACTCTCTGATTTTGGAGTAACTCGCAACATTAAGCTTCGGCTCTAAATTCGGCCTTATTTTTTCAGTAAAGAACTGCTACCGCCAACGCCTCGGAAGAGTTTCTGAATCTACTTCAGCACTTCCGAAGAAAAAATTCAAAAGCCTCTTTGATTTCCGAATTATTTCACCATCCAAAATGTCTTTAATCAATTTCTTACATTAATGCTCTAAATTCTTCCTAAACAATAGATAAAGCTTGAAAAAAAATCTCTAATTTTATGAATGGCGTTAGTTTTAAACAACTCGGAAGTACAACTAGAGTTAAATTTCAGAATTAGATGAAGGGGGAGGAGGGGGGCACGCAAGTGTTTTCGGAAATTAAAAAGTAGTCGTAAAAAATGTAGTTCAAAATAATCATATACATTGGGCAGAAAACCCTTTTAAAACTTGCACCTCAGTTTGTCTTGACGTGCAGTGGCGGATTTAAAATATCGCAAATGTTGCGGTTGCGCGAGAGGCCCCATAATCATAAGGCCTCCGTAGGAGTTACGAAAATGCCTATGATAAATGTTTTACAAGTTCCGTGATAGAGAAAGAGGGCCCCAAAAGGTATTTCGACGGGCCACTCCGCCGAAGCGATACAGAAAAGACTGCATTACTATGATTCATATTACAAATATCGAGAAATTAAAAATTACCGTCGGTTCAACGGGAATCTAACAAAATGTCACAAAAACTGGTTTCGTTACCTCATATTTGTTTCTAAGTTAGTCTCCAATTCGGCAATATATCTCCAAATGATCGTCAGTCTAAGACGCGCATATTAGTTTTGCATTGAAATAAGTAATTAATAGCCACAAAAATGAGTAAATATGTCTTTTAGAATACACGATTGAAAACAAAAAGGGAAGTGCACAACTGGAACATACGCAGACCCCACCTACGAAATGTTAATTTTCTACAGCTTACCATTTTTGAGTTATGACTTATGAGAGATACATAAGTACATCCAGCCACAAAAAACGACGCAAATATTAACTTGTTTGTGCCAGAATGCAGTATCAAAAATTCTTTCAGGGGTGACTAAAATAGAAATTCATACTGAAATTTAAGTAAAAAATTTTATGTGAAAACAATAACTACCTTTACTTTGTATTAAAAAGTAAAACAGCAAAGCTCCCCACCTTTTTTTCGAAAACATCAGCCAATTCCATCGGCTTTTCGATGATTTTTAGGCCGATGAGCCGATGTTTCCTGCAAGTTAGCATCGGTCGCCGATGCCTTTTTTTAAATTATTGAACCATCGGCGTCGATGTCACTTGTCACTGTTGAGGGACTTTTCTAACATGGCGAATTTATTTCATGGTAATCAGCTTTTTTTTTTTTTTACATGCAATTCACATCAACACATAAACCACAACCGCTAGGGTCTAGTGGGGTAAAGTGGTTATAAAATCGTAGGTTTTCAACTTAGGTGGATAATAAATACAATAAATTCTTTAAACACTTCAACTTTTTTTGTTGTTATTTTGCATTGCATTATTAAAGAACACGGTACATTGAATTTCAGGAAAAAAATATTGATTTATGTAGCTTTATAGCACTTTCATTTCCCTATGTACTTATGACCACTTTACCACATGGGCTGGGGGAAAGTGGTCATAGCATGGGGTAAAGTGGTCATAATTAAAAATAGATGCAAAACCATTATAAATAACACTAATTTCGGCTATTTTTAAAGTTACGAGTATATGTCTGAGTATACACGAGTATATACGTGTCGTGTAAACCGGAGTAAACACGTTCATATATGAGTAAATACATGTATAAATCAGAAACATCAAGTATATACGTGTATACACGAGTACATAAGCATGTATACGTGATTCACTACAGGAGTCTATCCACGTCTACACGAGTATATACGTGTTACGTATGTATACTAGGGTGGAACGAAAAAAACGAAGTTTTTATTTTCGGATCGTAATAGTGCGGAAAAGTTGCGATTGGTGAAGACTTACAAAACAAAACAAAAATTTTAAAAATCGGATAATATCTTCCGATCCCGCAACGAGCCTGAATATTTGAAAAAATGGAAAATTTCGTGTTTTCTTAGTGATTTTACAAAAATTTTGTTTTAATGTTTCTTTTTAAGGCTCTAAGACGGAAAAGTTACGATTGGTAAAGCGTTCAGAAAAAAAAAATTGAAATCGAATAATACCTTCTGATCCAGAAACAAGCCAAAAAAATCGAAAAAATTGAGAATTTCAGGTTTTTTTCCGAATTTTTAACATTTTTGGTTCAATGTACTTTTTCAGGCTACAGAACGGAGAAGTTACGTTTAGTGAAGACTTCAAAACAAAAAAAAATATATTTTTGAAATAAAACAATATCTTCCGATCGCGCAACGAACCTACATGTTTGAAAAAATGTAAACTTTAAGCCGTTTTTCAGCTTTTTTTTAAATTTTAGTTTAACGATCATCATAAGTTCGGTATGAAATACTAGTGGAAGAACGTTTGTTTATAAAACAAATGTGATAGTTTAGTATTAGCCTGCCTGTGAAATTGTTCACATGGCCCTTTAATCCCGCGAGACTTATACTATTTGTTTATGCTGCTCAGTACAGTGTTATGCATCTTATACGCCCCATTAGCGCCTCACGATCTTGAATTTATGAGCTTTTTAGTTGGTTTGTGTCTATAGGTATCTTACTTAAATGAATAAAGCAGGCGTGCTGGCATCAGTATTTCTCAATGTTTCTAATGTGCGTCGATTGCTCTGCTAAACGTGTTTCCAACATGAATCCATCTTTTCAGAAAAGAATTACGAGAAAGTCCTTTGAGTGCCCTATATTTGGCCACCCGAGAGATTTGCCGGCAAATAAGCTCCCTACTTATGAAAATGTACTTCAAAGTTGCTTTCAAGAGAGATTTGAGTTAGCTAGAAAAGTCAATAACACGAAAGTGAGTTCTTCCTTTGTTAAGGACATAGTGGCGTAAAAAGTTAAATGTATCTTTGATAAAGCCTCGATTCCTACAGTTTCCCTGAAAAGAATTGCTCAGCTCATTGATATCTCCTACAAAAAATATCTCAATTTCATGAGATCTTACAGTCGAGACAAGGATAAACCAAAGTTTAAAGAAAGGATTGATAAATTTAAAAGTGAAGCAAGGAAACTCTTTGACGTCTCTGCGTGTAAGTGCGTAATGAATGTTATTTGCACTTGTAAAAAGACCCTAGACATTTGTGAATGTCCAATTTACATGAAATGTACGTGTGAAAAATCTAAAAAGATACCGATCTCTGAACAAAGATTTCTCTATCTTCAGAGGAAACATGGAATAGGAAAAATTGGAACTTTGGACCAAAAGCCTATGCCATAAAACGAAAAGTTACTGAGTGCGTTTCAGTCATGAAAGATGAATCTGATCTTTCAAATGAAGAACAACCAAGTTGTTCAGTCCAGAGAGAACCTGATAATGATTACAAGTCAACCGACACAGAGAAGAAAACCCGGTGGCGGATGAGGATTAAGCTGAAAACTACGGCACTAAGTAGCGATCGTTACGGTGCATCTGATCGTGCAACTGCTGCCATAGCATCCAGTGTGCTTCAAGATGTTGGCTTAGTGACTGAAACAGAGACTTCTAAAGTTGTTTATAGACAAAAAATTAGGAGAGAAAAGAGCCAAAATAGAAAAGATCTGCAAAGTGGCATTAAACAAGACTCCGTTCGGGGTATTTATTTTGACGGAGAAAAGATGATACTTTAAATATAGATGATTGAATCAAAGCAATAAAGGCGAATAGTGAAAGAAGAGCAATATTCTATTATCAAAGAACCTGATTCCGTTTATATTGGTCACGTGTCTCCAAACTCTGGATCAGCCAAAAACATAGTGAATAGGTTTCATATCTAAATGAACAAAGAATTTCACTGGATGATTTAGCCATCGTAGGTTGCGATGGTACTAAAATCAATACTGGGTGGAAAAGTGGCGCGATTCGTCAATTTGAAATTTATATTGGACGACCATTGCAATGGGCTATTTGTTTATTACATTTCATTGAGTTGCCTTTTCGCCATCTTTTTCGGTATTTGGATGGTGGAACAACTGGCTCAAATTCGTTTTATGGACCAATAGCTGAACAACTCAGAGGTTGCGAAAAACTGCCAGTAATAGATTTTCAAGCAATTGACTGTACAATTCCAGATGTAAACAGAAAGTGCTTGAGCGAGGATCAAAGATATCTTTCAGATATATCTCAGGCAATAAAGGGTGGCAATTGCCCAAATGATTTGCCAAATCGTGACCCCGGCCCACTCTCACATTCCAGATGGCTCACTTGTACAAATAGAGTCCTTAGACTGTACGTAAGTGTATCGATCCCATCAGGTGACTTAAAAGACATAGTGACTTTTATTTTGAGATGTTACATGCCGGTCTGGTTTGAAATAAAGAACCGCAAAAATTTCACAGACGGTGCCATTCATGTTTACAGAACAATTCAAACCTGTTGATACTTACCTGACAATCTAAAACAAGTTGTTTACCCTGTCATTGAAAGAAACTCTTTCTTTGCGCATCCCGAAAACTTATTAATGGCAACGGTGTTTGATGAAAGGAGGCACATAAGAAAACTAGCGTTTAAAAACGTCTTAAAAACCAGGGAGTCTGTTTCTAAAGGCAAAAGCTCATTAGAAACTTTGTCATTCCATCTCTAAATTTCGAAGCAGAAGATTACACAGAGATTATTAATTGGAACACGACAAAGCTATCTTCTTCACCTTTTCTTCGGAAAGTTCCTAACAAAGACATTGAAAATCTTATTGCAACAGGCACTATACCCGACTGGGGTATCAAATTATTCCCCTGCCATACGCAAGCTGTCCGAAAGATGTGTGAAGCTAGTGACGGAGGCTTCACTCAAAGTGTGTGGATTTAAATCAAGAGATGGCTACATAAGAGCAACATTGAAATCTAGGTCAATTGCCCGAATTTTCCAAAAAATCTGATTATAAATTAGCTTTAACAAGTAACACTTAAAACAATAAGATTTGTATACTGGATTGTAAATTTGGTAAATATTTTATAACTTTTTATTATTTGAAAATGTTTCATTGTTGTAAAGGATGGTAGTTTTGCATGTTTAGAAGATACCTTAAAAGTCAAGAAATAAATTAATGTTTATGTGTAATATAGGGTTTTTAAAAGGCTTTTCCCTGTAACACTGGGGGAAAAAACAAGAACAATTTTATTTTTAATCACTATAAGAAAAGATGAAATTCTCCCTTTTTTTACTTTTCATGCTTGTTCCTGGACCAGAAGGTATTAATTGATTTCAATATGTTTTTTTTTAATTTCTGAAGGCTTCGGCAATCATAACTTTTCCGTCTTAGAGTATTAAAAAGAAACGTTGCAGCAAAATTTTTAAAAAATCGCTAAAAACACACGAAATTTTCCATTTTTTCAAATTTTTAGGCTCCTTGCGGGATCGGAAGATATTATCCGATTTTAAAAATTTTTGTTTTGTTTTGTAAGTCTTCACCAATCGCAACTTTTCTGCACTATTACAATTCGAAAATAAAAACTTTGTTTTTTTCGTTCCACCCTAATGTATACCTGTCGCGCGTATATACGAGTACATAGACGTATAAACGAATATCATATGCGTGTATGCACTTGTATCTCGAGTATGTACGTGCATACCTGAGTATATACCTGTATAGTAACGTATATACGCATATATAAGTGTACATACATATACGGGTATACGCGAGTTAACTCGTGGATACATCCAGTGCGTGTTTGAACATGTCTACTCACGTATTTGGAAGCACAAGCATATGCGTACGTATACGTGTAAACACGATTATATACCTATATAGACGTATATACGTACATTTACGTGAATACACCAGTACATGTATGTATACACGAGTATATACGCTCACATACATGTATGCCTATAGAGTGAATCCAAGCTTTTGGGCAAAAATCTAAGGGGTGTGAGAGGGGAGGATAAGAAGCAAAGAATCATAAGGAACTTATGGTCGCTGACGCGCTACATGCACACAAAGCCAGAAATTGATGGATGCAAAACAGGTCACAAATTCGTTGCACAAAGAGGACTTTACCCAACATTTTAGTTTTTTAAGAAATATTTAGAGCAGTTGTTAAAAGTTACGGCCTGCAGTAGCTTTAATGCACGCGTCGCAACAAAGGCGCAGCGACTGATGAAAGTTATTCAAAAGTCTCGTTATTGCAACAGAGGGTGCTTTGTGATTGCGACGCATGTATTACAGCTGCGGGCCGCAAATTTCATCAATCGCTATAAAACTTTCTTGAGACCTAAAATGTTACGTAAAATTGTATTTGTGTAATGTGTGTGTGAATTTGTGACCTGTTTTGCATCCATCAAGTTCTGGCTTTGCGTGCATGTAGTGCGTCAGGATTGTGTTTGTGACCATATGTTCCTTATGATTCTTACTTCTTATCCTCCCCTCTAACACCTTTTAATAATTTGAGCAAGAGTTTAAACTTACCTTGTATACTTGTATATCATATACTTGTATGTAAGTGTCTACTCGAGTACGTACGCGTACATACGTGTCTACCTGAGTATATAAGTGTTCGTATATATACGAGTATAAGCGAGCAGTGGCGCCCACAAGGGAGGGGTCCAGGGGGTCCGGACCCCTCCCATAGCTCTTGCATTTTTCTTATTTCAACTGATTATGAGTCCATGTACTTTATACACAAAATATTTCCAAACAAAGAAAACAAGAATTTCAGTTCTATTAATAGGGAAAAAAATCCTCTTGTTAAAAGATTTTTTAGAAAATGTGTACATTTCTTGTAACGAATTGCACAAGCGAGAGATCTTTCTCGACGTTGAGAAGGCTAAAAACAAACTTAAATAGTACTATGTATAATGAACGTTTAATGTGTTCTTGTACTGCTGAATTCAAGCAATGTCACCATCACACACTGAGGAAGTTATAAATAAAATCGAAAAATGAACTAGAAAACTAAATTTTATTCTACGATGTTTTGTAAACCTATAGAGGCAGACTATGGGTGACTGTAAATGAAAACAGAGTAATAATAATGTTTTTAGTTTTGTAATTACAGGTTAAATTGAGATTTTTCTTGTTCTTCAGACTTGATGCTTCTTATACTTGAATTTGGGCATCTGTTTTCATTTATGAACAATGATAAAAGTAAATACATTGCATAAATTCGTTTGCTTTCTGGTAATTTAAATATCTGTTATTAATATTTTTTTTATTAATTAGTGCTAATTATTTATTCAGTAATTTATTTTTTACTGTTTTTTTTCTCAAGAATCAATAAAATCAAGTCAATATGTTTAACGGCATATTGGGGTATGATATGAAAATGGGACTTTTAACTATAGACCCTCCCCTTGCAAAATTCCTGTGTGCGCCATTGTAAGCGAGCATATACGTGTATAGTCGAATGTATATCTGTATAGATTAAAAATACTTGCTGATACCTATATACGTATTTATTGGCGCATTTATGTGAATACGTCTATATACATGTCTACACGAGTATATGCGCATGCATACGCATATCCTCATATATTTAACCGTTTACCTGTAAAAATAATACATATTAAGTGAATTTTTTATTTAGTTTATATCTGCCTTGTACTTAAAGATTAAGTGACATTAGAAGAACAGTATTCGTTAACCCTAATATTATGACCACTTTACCCCATCTTACTTAAATTGTTCTAAAAAATTATCTAAAATAGATTCAGCTAACTGTGAACGAGTAAGAGTTCTTGAGACATGTAGGAAGTTTCCTGTGCAGTCAATCTGTTCATAATTCTAACAAACAAAATTTCCCAAGAAAGTTAAAAAAAGTGTTTAGATTTTAAAATTTTTCATATTCACACAAAATATTTTTTTTAACAAATATAATTTTTCCAGTTGTAAAATTTTGTATTCAAATAGTAGTTTCTAACTGCTAGATTGCTACAATGGCTACCTGCTACAATGGCTAGTTTCTAATTTTTATTAGACCATCTACCAAACCTGCTACAATGTCTAGTTTCTAATTTTTATTTAATTTATATCTGCCTTATACTTAAAGATTAAGTGACATTAGAAGAACAGTATTCGTTAAGCCTAATATTATGACCACTTTACCACATCTTACCTAAATTGTTCTAAAAAATTATCTAAAATAGATTCAGCTAACTGTGAACGAGTAAGAGTTCTTGAGACATGTAGGAAGTTTCCTGTGCAGTCAATCTGTTCATAATTCTAACAAACGAAATTTCCCAAGAAAGTTAAAAAAAGTGTTTAGATTTTAAAATTTTTCATATTCACACAAAATATTTTTTTTAAACAAATATAATTTTTCCAGTTGTAAAATTTTGTATTCAAATAGTAGTTTCCAACTGCAAGATTGCTACAATGGCTACCTGCTACAATGGCTAGTTTCTAATTTTTATTAGACCATCTCCAAACCTGCTACAATGGCTAGTTTCTAATTTTTATTTAATTTATATTTGCCTTATACTTAAAGATTAAGTGACATTAGAAGAACAGTATTCGTTAAGCCTAATATTATGACCACTTTACCCCATCTTACTTAAATTGTTCTAAAAAATTATCTAAAATAGATTCAGCTAACTGTGAACGAGTAAGAGTTCTTGAGACATGTAGGAAGTTTCCTGTGCAGTCAATCTGTTCATAATTCTAACAAACAAAATTTCCCAAGAAAATTAAAAAAAGTGTTTAGATTTTAAAATTTTTCATATTCACACAAAATATTTTTTTTTAACAAATAAAATTTTTCCAGTTGTAAAATTTTGTATTCAAATAGTAGTTTCTAACTGCCCTACTGTATAATAAAATTTTAACATTCATTCCAACGTTTATTTCCTAGCTATAACCATTTATTTGACGTATGACCACTTTACCCCACTGAATACTTTCCCCCATCAGACCCTATAGTCTTCTGCATAAAACAAAAACAGCGGCACATTATTTCAAATACCTGATTTCTAAAAAGTTACGTTTTTCGTAATTCGAAACTTCATGCGAACATATTTACTAGAATTACGTAGCATAAATGCCGAGTCATGTTAATGAAAAGTCAAACATTTTTAAAGCTTCTTTGGGGAATGAACATAACTAGCAGGAAAAAATTGCCGACAATCCGGAATAGAGCAGAATTTCTTAATTTATTTGATAAGTGGAATCCATTACTACTATTTTTTGAACACAATTTTATGAAAATGGTTTCCTTGCAATCAAAGTGAAAATTGTTTCAAACGATGTTTATTGTCTTCAAAGAGTAACTTCAAAAACTAATACAAAATGCCTTTAAACAACTCGTTTTACACAAAATACTAAAATTAAAATTTTGATGAGCTTAATTGTTCTTGTTTCACCATCGCAGATATAATAAATGTAAAGTTTACTCTCATGTCAAGGTTAGTAATTTTGCTACGATTCTATGTTTTGTTGACTTATAAGTTGAGTTTTGATATTTTCTCTGCAGTCCATTCCGAAAATACTGAAAAAAAAAAAAGCTTTGTACAAACCATTTTTAAAAAATGTTTTGCAATTATTTATTTGAATTCAAAAAAAAAAAAAAAAATGCAAGTTTTGTGGAACATTTGAATAATGTTCATGGAACCCTGGAGTTCTGCGGAACACAATTTAAGAAACGCTGGTCTAGAGTATTTCATATATAAAGGTTCGGCCCAAAACCTCTCTTTCTTCCGTTCTCTCTCTCTTTCTCGCTCGCGTTTGTTTTAGACTCATAAATTGCTTTTCAAAATCAAGAGAATATTTTGACCCTGTTTTATGACGAAAGTCGTTTTCTGAATTAGATGCTACTATGCTGCCCTCTTGCGGCTTCACTTGCCCTGACGCAATCGTTGTTTGCACTTAGTGCATGGCGGTCGACTCACAACTGCTGCTGATGGTTTGATTAATGAGCCAGTAGCTGTGTTTAACGCTTCCACCAATTTTCAGGTCAGTGCCTTTCACACTGTTAAAAAATGAAGCAATAGGAAGAAATTTGTATATCTTGCTTTGTGGCTATGCGATCCGCTCTTTGTCAGAAAAAAAATATCACATGTTTTAAACTTTGGTAAGAATATTAGTCATTTTAAATTTCCTAAAACACTTATCTGTTTTATTATACAGTTCATGAAACATAGAGCTTTTATCTAATATTTTCTTAAGTTCTTGTGTGTGTGTGTTTTAATTGTGGCGTTGCACTGTTAAAAGTTATTTTCAAAATAATAATAATAATAATAATAATAATAATAATAATAATAATAATAATGAAAATGTGCACAAAAGTTAAGTTTAATTTACATTCAAAAAACTAACTTGGTTTAGTAACAATAGTAAACAACGTAATCAAGCCCAAATTTCAAGCCAAATTTGGCAAACTGATTGCACTCAATATGCTTGTTTCTGCTTGATATTACGTTGCTTAATACTGTTGCACAAAGGTATTTATTTATTTATAATTTGGTTTATTAGGTTTTTAATTTTTTTTCTATATGAAACATCTTTTTAGAAGTAAACTCAACTTAAAGTATAAAATTAAAAAAAAAAATGTAAGAGCATTGATAACTGATAAGAGAAATTTAAAGATCACACTTTGAAATATAAGCATGAAAATATGCTTTTAACATGGAATCTTTCCGAAACTCATCCATTATATAATCTGTAAGAAAATATATTGAAAATCATGCAGAATAACTTGACAAAAACAGCGATTTGAAAAAAAGGTAACTTTTGTAAGTATTAAGAAATGAATAAAAACGTGTGGTTTGTATATATTTGCTTCAGTATGAAAAAAATGTATTCTTACGTTATTGATGATAATAAAAAAAATGGAATAGTTAATAAAATTTTGTTTTGAGATTTTTCATTACGTTTATTTTGATTTCGTCCAAATTCACAGTTCTGTTGGAGAACTGAGTTGAATTGTAAAAAGCTTTTGTTTTATCTGAAAGGGTTATTAGGGAAATATTTTGTTCTTAGCAAGCGAGCAGTTTTGCTGAAGAATATGTTAATTATATAAGGAAAACATTGATATAGATATTAAAATAATAATAAAAGTTTCACATTCATTCAAATGACATATCATAAGAAGAGAGTTAGTACAAATGAAATATCAAAAACATTATATGTATTTAATTATCTAATGATGTTTCAAAACTATAGACTTTTTTGACAAGTTAATTGACTTCATATTATACGATAGTAAGAATGTTTTAAAAAACTGTAATATATATTTTAGATAACCCTATATGAAACAATATTCATCAACTTTTAAAATTTAGAAATCAAGAAGAAATAAAAGTGTATACAATTTTTTTTCTCTAATACAGCATCTTCACTATCAATGTTTTTTCTATGTAAAATGTTTCAATTGTAATGAAATATTTATTGAAAATGCAAATAAATGTTGTTTTTGTTCAGGTCTGTCGCATAGAGTCGTTTGAAACTTCCCGTGAGACCTATGTGTCCCTGCGGTTGCGAAAAGATTCAAAATGTGCTTGATAGTTTTGGAATTAACCAAGTTAAAGTACCATTTGTTAACGTGTCGAAAAACAAAAATAAAATACTGAAATATTTAAACTCCATCAAAATAAACATAATGATTTTGTTATAAAACAAATATCAAGTCTTTCTTGAAATTTTCATGCAGCCAAAATGTGATTGTCACCTTACATTTATTAAAAATTCATGTCACATAAAACCACAATTTCTACTATTAGGTAGTAATTATAAATAAAAATATAATTTCAATAAGTTCAGTTCTGGTTTAAATGACGTTTTTTCTATCGATTCAAAGTGCATTCAATGCATTGATAATTATATAAATACATTAAATACAAATATTGAGAACCCTTATTCAAAGAGCACTTCTTTTGTTACTTCACGTTTCAACACTTCTTTTGCGTAAAGATTGCTCTTTCTTTTCATTAAGAATTTTATTTTCAATTAATTATTAGATTGTGTTTATTATCATACTTCAGTAACCATAAAAAATATTGACTTTTGTAAGATTTTAAGTGAAATTCACTAATACAAACATATGCTTGAAACCGTTTTATATTTTATCACAAGGTGGGGGGGGGGCTTTTTTAAAGCAAGCTGCTGGAAATTTTTTTTGTTGCTCATAAAAATGTCACTCAGTTTATTACATAGAACATTGAATACAAAATATATTTTGAGCAGCGTATAAAAATGGTTAATCTGTTATTGATCTAAAATTTGTTTAAAAAATGCAGTGTAAACAAATTTGACAACTTTATTTCAAGGCTACGATGGAGCCCCTTCGTCAATATCAGTGATTGTTTTTACTCGCCTATTATTGCTTTACTTCCCTTTCTCAACGTTTCGGCAAGCATTTTTCTGTAAATGGGCTTACACTGTAAGGTTACCCTTCTTGCCGTGAAGTAAAACATGTGACGGAGAAAAGGAAATGCATTAAAACTAAATTACAACTAAATTAAACATTAATTAAAACTAAAATACATTAAACTACAACTTGAATGCAGGTAATTTGATATACTCTGTGTCTAATGTGAGAGAAGTTTTGCCGTAAACCTTTCCCCGTTTATTCTTGCTTTTTTTTTTTTTTTTTGAAGTGAAACTTTTTATACGACGGCTTTGAAGTTTTGATCCGCAAACTTTTGTGTGACAGAAGTTGTTTTTGGTGTGACGAAAAGGCGCACTTGTGCTCTTCTCGCTTGCTTTTTTTCTCGTTGTCCGTGGCTGTGTGTATTTCCTTGAGTACAGCCGTTGGTTATTAATAGAGCATCCGTTAAAACACGTGTGTATAACCAATGCATTTCGAGCATTGTTTAGTGCTCTCGTTGTTTATAATCTGTATTCTTTATTAAAGTATTCAACTTCGTTGAATATTTTATTGTTAATCAGATCGCGCAGTAGTATGTGTGCGAAAACGGTAATTTATCTTCTTGAGAACGAAGAAGATCATGCACAGTGACACATATGTGTATATAATTTTATGTAAATAAATTCATTATAAACATAATCTATGCTATTTCAAAGTAATTGATGAATAATCAAAATATTTCCCTGCTATACAAAAGTTTCACTTCTATTGTGTGTCTAAACCACGCACCTTTTTTTTATTTCTTTCTTTCCTTTCTTTTTTTTAAATGTATATGTATGATGAGAATTTGTAATTAAGACTGGAGAAGTTTATTTTATATATTCAAACAAACTCAAAGAAAAAAAAAACATATTTAAGCTAATTGTTTTAAAACTGCATTCTTTATATCCTACATTCATTACTGCACGCATCAATGTTTTTTTTCTGTATTAATTAATTTATTTTTATGATTTTCAAGTACGCAAATATTGGGAGACATACGGGGTTAATATGTTACTAGAAATAAGTTTAAAAATAATAATAATATTCTAAAAATGATTCCAAGACAAAGTACCTTTAGTTTTTTTTTTGAAAATGATTCGAGTTTATTTTAACAAACTAAAATATATTTAACTGTTTATTCCCAGCTTGAGAAAATTCAGTTTTGATTTCGTCATAAAATGCATGTTCTTGTGTGAAATTTATGCAATTTAAGAAACGCATGGCTCTATTAAAGTAATTTTTTAAAGCACGAAAAGGAAGCTGCATTCGGGAAGCTGAGAATTTTTTTAAATCGTTCTGAATGTTGTGACTCAAGAAGAGATTTAGAGCTTTAATGCCTAGAAACAAAAGAAAGCATAATTCATTCATAGAAGTATGCTCAAAACTAAACGAACCTATATTCCCGTATACTTTGATTTTTTCTTTCATCAGTCGAACCTGTGGCTTAGTTGGTTTTGGCAGCAAATAATTTCAAAAATTCCTCTTTCAACCAGAACAAGTTTTTCAAAACAAAATACACATTTAAAAAAAAAAAAGAAAAGAAAAGAAAAAAACACTGATAGCTGATATAAAAAACCATTAGCATTTTATTCTTTTAAACTTTTTTTTTTTAAATAAGGCTTAAAAAGTTTTTTCAAAAGTAGTAACGTTCTTCTATACAATTTCAAAAAAGAAAACGACTACAATTTATTTTGATTGAGCTCTGGTTATAGGTGCTCATTTACTCTATTTCTGCACTTTTTTTTTTAAATCTTGAAATAGATATTACCCATGATAAAGTAGGTCAATAGGGAAGTTTTCGATTTTTCAATTTTATTTTTATATGATAGAGTAACATGTATGAACATCATAGGTGAAAAAAATTTTGCAATACGATAAGTAGTTTTTTTTTAATTAATTTTTAAAGTTCAACTGCTTGTGACGTCAAATGGCATAGGAAGTGACGTCACGCCCTCTTCCGATAGGGCAGAAGCCGAAGGTCACGCATTCGACTTCGAAGACGAAACGTAAAAGGCTTATCTCCTCGCATTTAACTCCTCGCGTTTCTGGAACATTAAACCTCTCATCCTCCCGGAAATATTCCAATAAAATCATTGATGTTACACGAGGAAGATTATTTAGATTGTGCTTTAACGAATCCGGTCTCCATAGTGTGTTCAAAAGGATTCTTGAATTTCTAAAAAATAAAAATATCAGCGCGCTCAAAATACTCCTAGCGAAAACAAGGGATCTTCGGCGGAAGGCTGCACATTCGCGCCCTGTGACGTAGGCTCGTGACGTTTCAGAAGCGCGCACTTTTGCGCGTGGATTTTTAAAAATTCATTAAAAATCAACCACGGTGTTTTAAAATTCGGTGCTGGTGAATTTTTTAGTTTTGAGGGTCAATTAACAATATACAATAGCCAAAATATGAACATTTAATAGGTTGCAGCTCCCCTATTGTCCCCTCCCCCTCTCTCTTTGGGAAATTAATATGTTTGGTATTTACATTTAAGTGGGCGTGGCTTTTGCTGTTTTTCGCTATAGGAAACACATTATTGTTGTTTTCTTCTGCCAGCTAGACTGGTTATTTGGGGTGTGCTGCTTCACTTTTTCGACTGTACCGTTATTTGATGTGAAGTCCGATTTCTACAGTACACACATACCGTAAGGACCCGTTTATAGTAGGAAACCATTCACAGCATAACAACACATTCACACTAAGAAAGGACAGGAGAGAGAAAGTACATCCATGCCCGAGCTGGAATTCGAGCCCGGGACCTCCCCATCGCAGTCAGACTTCTCTGATTACTAGACAAGACGGCCAGTATACACTTTAAATACATAGTGTATATACTTTGCCCCCCTTCTCCGGAAAAATTTGAACTAACGGGCCTGCGTTTAGCATTTTTCTTATTAGTGTTCTGTTTATGCATCTGTAATAATATGCCCTTGATTAAAATTATTGCACGTTGAAATCACATTTTAATTTATTATGCATGTTATTATTCACTAACTCAATTGAGAGAGATACACTCTCTTGTAACTGTAAGGGTTTATATTAAAAAATCATCAGTTATCCTCGCATAGTTTAATTTCCCTACATGAAAAAGGGTTTTCTTGTGACTCCTAACATATGCACTTAATTTTCATTTAAAAATTTGAGCCAAGCAAAGTTGGGTTTTTCAATGTAATTAGTTGGATCAACAGGCTCAATCAGTTTGCAAAGTTTTGACAGATTAAACCATTTTTTTCAATATCAAAACTTTCTAGCAGGGACACTAGGATGATTTTGACTAGAATGGTTGAAATTCGACTGTCATGTATGTCGATGCTGAAAATTATTTATTGTAATACAGCTTTTGAAAGCTGTACTTCTGAAAAACGAGCAGTGTCCAAAATGGTGGCAACTAAGCATTTTAAATTTTTTGAAGGGAAAAATTTTCCTTCATTTTACACTTTACACTGTTTTCAACAAATATAATGTTGAATGCTTTTACTTTTAATTCAGTAGTTATATGTACACAGAGAGACATGAAAGATAATTTTGATACTGATCTTTATTAAAATTATGCTCAGTGACTGAAGCGAAGACTTTGAGAGAAAATTTTTTAAGTATCATTCGTGGACTACAAAATAACTTGTTGAGGAAGCTAAGTTTTTATGAACCTTTGAATTGGGGAAGAGAGGACGAATAACGAAATGCATGAGAGATGGGGAATTTGGTTTTCTCACTGGGAAAAACTTAGAAATTAAAATTTATTCCCAAATCTCTCAAACATGGAAATATTTTGCGTATAAGTTTCCCTCTTATAAAACATTTGCCAAAACATTTTTCATTATATTTTCATAAAGATTTAACTTTAACGTAACTTAACTTAAACTTGACAGTTTTTAAAGTTTAAGTTATGTGTATGCTACTTAGCTTTTTAACTTACTCAAGTCAATCTTGGGGGAGGGTGGGCGGGGACGGTTCATAACAAATGTATTAGGGTGGTTCAAAAAAACTTTTTTTCAGCTAAAGTCCAGGACACCCCTATTTTTTTTTAGACTTAGTAATAGTTTTATGCTGTAAATGTTTCAGCTCCTTACTCAAATTTTAAGACTGTGCTCAATGACTCCTTCATTTAACATTAGCAGTAGCATAGAAACTGCCACAAATTTAGGAACATTTAATTTCCCCAGCTGTTTTTTTAAAATAATTATTTTATTGCAATGTATATGCTTATTACTAGTGTATATTATAATATGTAGCATTGTTTTTTCAGTTCAATGTATTTTTTAATCCCCCTCCCCATACTTATGAAGTTTGGGGGAAGGGGTTGAGCACCCTCTTTCAGTTGAAATAAGTAGCTAAAATACTTCCAGTATATTACTATCCACAAGTCTAAAAATATTGAGGGATTTCTTGTCATCTAGGAGAAACTTTTTTTTTACATGTATTTTTGAACCACCCTGAAGTATTTATACGTTTTCTATAGCATTCTTTTGTGATATCCTTTTTTTCTTAAAAATAATATACATTGGCTCTTACTTCTTTCTTTGAAGTAAAACGCAGACCAAAATATCCGAAAGCTAATGATATTTCCCCTCTCTCAATCGATATCAGCCAGGTGTTCTCCGAAACAATAAATCTATTTTTAACAGGAACTTAGTTTTTTACGTCTATTTTGCTGTTGCATTTATTCATTATTGCAAATCATTAAGTTCAGTATTCTGTTCTGTATTTTTTATACGATTTTTAAAAACCGCAGAGCCTTCATTAAGCAATTAAATGCCAATTTATGATATGAGGCAGTGCGAAACAAAGGTATGTAAGTGGACGTTTTCAAATTTTTTAGTAAAACGCGTTTAAAGATAACATCCTAGGTAGGCTTTCAATGATTTTTTTTTCTAAATCATGCTATACAGCAGCACCTACCAGAGTTACTAGTATTCTCTCTTGCCCCAAGACAGAGGGGAGGTTCCCCTACTATTTGTACTGGTTGTCTTCAAATTTTCAATTTTGCCACTTACATCCCTTTGCTTCTCACCGCCGCATATATCGTTTTTCTTTGCTAGTGATGATTTTAATTTCATTCTATTTTAATGTTTCTTACCGTAAGCCTATTTTGGTGTTATTTTTTATAAATCTTTGCATAACTTATTCGATATGAATTTGTTTTCTAGAATTCTTATTAGTTATCAGACTTTTGTTTTGTCTCTCCTACGTATTTTGTCATTAATAATTTATAAGAATAAATTGGACGCACTTCAACTGTATAAAAAATATAACCTTCTCGGTAACGCAATTGCTTTAATGCTCGGAAATATTATAGTACTTGGTAAATGAAAGATGTGCCAAAATCGCTTAAAATGGAAGCTGTCCTTTTCTTTTGTTGAATCATAATATCATCACAAAATATGGAATTCTTTTAATTACTTTCTTTAGTCATCCAACACATTTGTAACCTTTTAGTTCATTCCTTTTATTTTTATGCATTAAAATGCACTTTGACTTTTTTTCCATGGTGGGGGTGTGAACTTTTGGAAATCTCATTGAATCGAAATGAAGTATATCTTCTTTACTCTGAAAGCTTGACCTTTTAAAAGAAGAAATTTTTAAAGATTAAAAGACCAAGTTTTGTAATTTTGTGACACACATACACAAGCAGATGATATATATATATATATATATATATATATATATATATATATATATATATATATATATATATATATATATATATATATATATATATATATATATATATATATATATATATATATATATATATATATATATATATATATATATATATATATATATATATATATATATATATATATATATATATATATATATATATACAGGGGCGTACTGGCTGACTTTGGCACAGTCGGCAAAAGAATATTTTGGCTCACTTCTGTAAATTAGTTGAGCAAAGACATTAAACTACCACTAGTTCCTATTTTTCTTTAAGTTCCTGAATCAAGATTTAAAGTTCTAAAATAGAAAATTGTGAAACGTAAGATATAGCTAACACTGACAAATTTTTTTATGTGCCTTCGAAAGGATACTTAAGGTATAAGCCTGAAAAGGCACATCTTTAGGGTTCTATACTGACAACATAGGAAGGACACGAGGAAAGGTATGAGGAAGCAGGTAAATCCCCCTCCCCCCAGAAATTTTGTGAAATTGGTTGATCTATATACGCCTAAGAAAAGAATCGGGACACAGGGTTCTAGTCCCCTTCCAAGCGATATTTTCAAAGTTAATGTCAAAAAACGCAATTTTACAATTTTGGGTAGCGTTAAAGGAGAGGGAAAACAAGGGGTTCCCCCACAATTTTGTTTTCTTAACTTTTTTTTTTCAAAATTTAAATCCATTTTAGTCTATCTTTGTTTACAATAGAATGTCGGGGGCTCTTCCCAGAAATTCTCCGAAATGGGAAGTTTTAGAAATGCAATTTAAGCTACCGTTAGTAAAATTAATGGAACAGCATAGGGAAAAACTCTAGAAAAACGTTTAGAGTTTGAACTATATATTAAAAAACGCAAAACTAACTTTGGTCACGTTTGAGAGAATAGGAGGGGTCAGTGATCTCATTTGGAAGCATTTAAAAACTGAAGTATACTTAACCCAATTTTAAACTACATTTCATTACTAGAGGGAATCTGGCGGCTCTCCTTCGAAATTTTCCGAAATTGAAATTTTAAAAATATAATCTTATAATATGTTTGGAAATAGAGACGTACCGAGTAGCACTTTGACCGAGTACCGAGTACTTGGCCTTTCACTACTCGGCCGAGTACCGAGTTACCGAGTACCGAGTTCCAGTTATGTTTTAAGAAGAACCACCTTCACACCGGTAACGAATTTTGAACTCATTGGAATAGTAGTACTGACCTCCATGTTTAAATAATAGTTTTGAAAACAAAATTCCAGCTGAAATTTAATTATGCATTATTTAAAAGATTTTGTTCGTGTCAATAATATTACAAATAAGTTTTTTTTTTAATTAAAAATAAACAAATACATAAAAGGTAGGATTAATCAAGTGGGAAACAAAACAAATTATATCAGTCTATAATTTTAGTGCGCCAAACGTAAAGAATCTTTAAAAAGCAAATAAAACAACGTTAAAAGCACAAATGTGCAGGAGCACTGCAGATACGTGTTTCTGCATTACAAGGAACATCTTTTTCAGTGCATAAAATGCAAGCTAATGAAAGTAAAAAAAAAAATCCGACTTTTTTCCGA
Organism: Uloborus diversus; assembly: GCF_026930045.1. Classification (NCBI taxonomy): domain Eukaryota; kingdom Metazoa; phylum Arthropoda; class Arachnida; order Araneae; family Uloboridae; genus Uloborus; species Uloborus diversus. Next base: position 61,881,479 of record NC_072733.1, read on the forward strand.
TGTCTTTAAATCCAAAAGCCCACATTTTGTGCATTGAAAAAAGCATTCCATGTAATGCCAAAACACGTGTCTGCAGTGTGTCCGACTTTTTTCCGATGTCTTTAAATCCAAAAGCTCACATTTTGTGCATTGAAAAAAGCATTCCATGTAATGCCAAAACACGTGTCTGCAGTGTCCCTGCAAATTTGAGCTTTTAAAGTTGTCTTATTTTTTAAGAAAAGGTATTTTTATGCTTCTTATGAATAATTTTGTTTGTGGCAAAATCCATTTAATAATATAAAAATTTCACATTTTCTGTACTTGCCTTTTTTGCCCCATTTTTAATAAATAAGTTTCATTAACTTTCGGGCATTAAAATATAAGATTTGCTCCATTGAAGCATACCAACTTCATTATTCTCAAAATTTAAACTGTAAATGATGGCAGTCTATTATAAGCTTGCACTTTTTTATTAATTGTAAAATCGGCTTTGAACAATATTCAATTTTTTACAATTACTCGGTGTTGGCCGAGTACCTGATCAAAATTTGGCCGAGTACCGAGTACTCGGCAAAATGGCCGAGTAGGCCAAGTACCGAGTAGTTACCGAGCACTCGGTACGTCTCTATTCGGAAACATTGAAAGGAAAAGGTTTCCCCGAAGATTTTTTAGAAGGGCGCCGTGACCTCCCGCTTTTAAGCTAACCTTCGACCCCTGTCCTTGAAACGTCATTCTTTCGTTTCAATCATCTATCCACAAGAATCTTATTAGAATATATTTGAATGTTTTTTGCATTACCTTTAAAACTAAACATCAAAAAGCTTTAATATTTTAAAAGTAATTACTATCGAAAACACTTGAACTTTGTATGTACCTAGTATACCAAAAAGTAAAAGAAGTGCCTTTTTTATTGAACAAAACTTCTCTACCCTTTTATCTCTTTTATCTGAAAGCGCACTGCCCCTTTTTTGGTCTGGAGGAAACACTAGTTCTCTCAGGGCATTTTTTTCTGAAACTGAAAATAATTTTTGGTTGTATCTTCAAATAGAAAAAAAAAATGTAAATTTCCCTTCTAAGAAATCAGTCCTTAAAGGAAGAAAATGGCAAATAAAAAATTATCGAATAAATCAAACGCAATCTTCCTGATTATCTTCTGCTGCCAGTACAAAAAAAAAAAAAAAAAAAAAAAAGAAGATAAATCTCCAAATAATAATCAAAAGGGGAAAAGTACCTCAAAACAAAAACAAAATTTTAGTTAATCACAGTCGAGAAAAAAAAAAGTGGCAATCCTCTGAATGGCTTTATTCACGTTAATTTAAAATGAGATCGTGCAAACGACAATTTTCCGATATGAAAATGCTGTTCCATCAGGCTTAAAAATGCTTTTAACTTTTTTTCCAGTGATTTTACAGCTGTTTTTTTTTTTTTTTTTTTAAATTCAAGGGAAGAAAATCAATTCCAGGGGTATTTTTTGCGGGCTTTCGAAAATGGGACCTGAATTAAGAAAATCGGATAATTATTTCGGGTAGAAAGAGCCATTTGATGCCATTTTCGGGCCCTAAAATTAAAATTTGAACGTTTCGGTACTTTTTTGTGCTTGAAAACCCCTCTACGTTCCTTCTCTGGTGCCCAAGTACCTTCCTGCCAAGTTTGGTCGGAAGTAAATTATGGATTTGTATAGGGATTATACATACACACATATATTCTCTGTTTTATTTATATAGATTTCGAATAATCTGAACGTTTTCAAATTAAACTCGAATTAATACATTTCCTAGGCACAAAAACACGACCTAGTCATTCCTAGTCATTAAAACACAACTTACGCTTGTTATTTTTCAACCAATTATTTAGCCCACGTTATTTTTCAATTTCAAAATAATTAAAAATGACTCGAGGTGTTTCTTTCTAAAAATTACAAACGAGTATTAAAAGTGACAATAAAGTAAACAAAGAATGGAAAACGCAAATACGTAGTAGTTATTTTATTATAAAACGGATAATCACATGGTTCAGAATTAAATATAGTGGAAGTATACTTTGTGGAAAATGGATTCTCTCAGTTTTTACTTTTTAACGCATTCCCATCTACACAAAAACAGTAGTCGGGGGCAATTACCTTTCACTTTAAGGACAACGCCCAATTGGGTCTCGGGCGCCAGTTAAAAGCTTTCTCATTGACTTTTAGTGTTATCGTATTCCCTCGTAGTTACTTTGATACATTCATCTCCGAAAAATTACATTTTATCACTTTTTGAAAAACCTTGATTTTGCTGAAATTTCGTTGCAGTGTTTGAAAGCAAACGTGGAGCATATTTCGAAAGGAAATGATTACATAGAAAGTATCACCAGTGAAATCTTGAAAAGCATGTGAATCTTTTTCGTTTATACATCCCGGATTTCATGCACTAAAAGCCCATTAATATATGCATGCAAGCATGCACTAAAATACCTAAAACAAGTGCTAAAAATGAAAATATGAAATTTTTTTACTTGGGTCAAGTAAAGTTTTTACAACTGCTTAAAAAAGAAATTAGCATTTTTATTTTGCCTTAAGTTAATAAGGCGATAAGCATGCATTAAACTAATGCTTCAGGCAGAAATGGTACTTTTGTTAACTCTAACAAATCACAATATGTTTGTCGATGTTCTTTTTTTCTTTTTGTAATATTCAAAAATTGCTTTATTGTTATTTAATATCGTTTGTGAGAAAATGTTCCTTTAACTTCTATGAATGTTATTGGGCACTGTTTGAAGAATTAAACTTTGTCTCTAATCGTGGAGATACCGGTTGAAAGACTCATGCCCGTAAAATTTAAAAAGTTGTCAATCTCTTTCACTTAAGGATTTTTTTCGCAAAATATGTTTCAATTCTACGACTTTTCCCTTTTTTCAGCAACAAACTACATTTTTACCTGTTGTAAAATACATATTTATCTGTTACTTTTAGTTTAGTGGTACTTTTGTAAATTTTTAGTTACACTTTTTCACTCAATTACCGAGAAAAATTATAATACTTATTCCAAAAGATACGTTATGATTTGGAAAATCAAACTTGGGTGTCTATTAGACCCTAAATGTGTCCTAGACAAATATCCAAATTATGTATTTTCCTCCTCTTTCTTAGAAGGTACTGTCATATTTGGTGACTTTACCCTAAAAGTACATGTAGCACACTCCAAAAATGGTCTGTCTTTACAAAGATAAGTATTAATCAAAAAGTGTACTGCATATTTTAGCTGTTTTCTTTATCTTAGCTAGTCGAGTATTTTTCGAAAATTTTATACTCTTTTCTCTTTATGCACTTTTTTTTTCTTTTGTATGTTTCTTCGTTTATATTTTTCGCTATTTACGTTTTCTCATGTTTTACCAATATTTGTTTCTTTTTTTCACCACTTTATTTAGCTTTCTCTTGTGTATCTTTTTAGATGGCAGTTATTTATTGTACCTACTGCATGTTTGATGAAAGAAAAGAAAAAGAAACAAATACATCATTTTTCAAGAAAATAGTGAAAAGGCTCATATTTTTAAATCTCCAAAGAACTATAGTAAATGGCTTTAAGCTCAATATAAGTTTTGAGATGTGCTGTTTGAAATAAGTACGTCGTACCTAATACCATAGCAACGAGCCAGAGACTGACAAAAATTGTAAAATATTTGCAGTCAGGGAAAAAATTTAGGAGTCCGACAAGATTTTTTTCAGAGTTTACTGGAAACTTTGAAGTACCATTGCTTCTGAAAGATTCTTGCTGTGATAGAACTAGTTATCGGGGTATTTAATTTTTTAAACACGCCCGGGCGACTTGGCGACCAGAATTTGCCTGACTTTAGCAATTAGTAACAGTACTAAAAATTCTTAGCATTAGCATCTATAAACTTAAATGGTGGTAAGTTATTTCAAAAGAAAAATAATCGCTCTTTAGTGGTTACCAACAAAAAGATACAGGTAGTTATCAAAATAATGGAAACACTCTGTGACAAGAATGTTGGGAATCGCTACTCTGCCATAAATGTTCTGTTGATAATGGTGCCTTCTGACTCTAATCACTCACGCTAGTGAATCCAGATGGCGATTGAGTTCTTTGGTCACTTTTGCTGATATTGTTCGCTTTTTAGACATTAAAATCCTCTTCAATAGCCGTCGGTTTTTTTCACTGAGCGTCTCTTTCCTTTCATTATTTTGTTTTGCCGAGCTTGTCTTACCGTGCTGTGTGTATGCTGCCATGACTTTAGATACAGTACCTTTAGAAACACCAAAAAATTGGGATGTTTCAGTTACACTTGCTTCAGCTAGACGCGCTCCAACAATTTGGCCTCTTTTAAAATTTGAGAGGTCTGATATTTCAAGCGCTTGAAAAAAATCCAAGACTTCCAGAACTTCAATTAAGCCACCATATACTACCAAAATATGTACATTGCTATTTATTAAAAAAACTCAGGTAACAAGTTTTATTCTTTATTACGTACGAAGCACATTCAAAAATGTCACTTTTATTCACAGGTGTTTCCATTATTTTGATAACTACCTGTACTTCATGCAAAATTCACGGTTGCTTCATTCAAGAAATCTGGTGTTCATATGTTTTAGAGTTCTATACTACGTACTGATGATTGTTTTTCTGCCCGTAAACGCTAAGTGGTGCTACAAATAGGTCATCGATTCATTATTCCACACTAGACCGTTGCGTGCATATAGCACATCAGCAATCACGACTGCATTTTCGGTCCGTCAAAAGATTACTGATTGTGTCACCGGACAAAGTTATGACGGCGGCTTGGATTTTTTAAATTTATTGAAGTATTCTGAATTATTTTCAAAACCATTGACTAAGCCTAGAAAGTGCGCAGTTTTTTCTGAGAAACGATATAACTTATAGCGTTTTTATGTTTGTGACGCTCAAAAAGTTTAGCTCAACAAGTGCAATATAGACAACATAGATATAGAAATGGATAGTTTTAAAAACTCTGTCATTCAGAAACAAAATAGAATAGTTTAAATCTTCATACATCATTATCATTAAAAAATCATAAAAAATATACCTTAGTTTTAAGAAATAATATTAAATATTATTTTTAGCTATGCTCCAGTAATGGGCATACTAAATAGACGGATCAATAATGGGCTCTCCAAAATTAGGCCACTTAAATATACCTGCCTAATACGAAAAACCGCTACTATATCGATATACATTAAACAGTCTAGAAGCATTATCATCACAAAAGTGATAAAGCAGTTAAGTTAATCACTTTATTTTATTAGTATTAAGCTACAAGTGTTTGTCAAAAATGTATCAATCTCATGCTGGGGTGGTCTATTCCTAGTTCTGCAGATACAAATTAAAGTTAAGGCATGTAAAAAGTCAACTCAAAGCCTAAACTAAACAGCGAAACGCCGGAACCTGCGTATTAGTTTGTGTTTCAGAACTGAGCCAACAAACCCATTGATAGAACAATCGAACAGTATGTTATGATCCTAAATGAATAACAATTTAAATACAGCTGGAAGCTTATTCTTTGCTTCACAAACATCACTCACAATGTGTAGTGAAGCATAAAAATGTATTCCAGTTCAAAATAAATCTACATTTTTTAAAAGCAAAATAGCAACTAGAACACATATTTACCTCTTACAATGATCTGCTAAGACTGGCAAGAAATATCAGTTCTCAGCATTACTTAATATAAACATTAGGGTGTGTCTTATTTTTGAAGATGTTATTTTTTCATGAGGCACCCTCTCATTTTGTTCCTTTGGATGAAAAAAAATTTATATATCATAAAAATAAAAATTGAATAAAATTTAGAGGTTGCTACTATTGTTGCAAAATTTGAAATCTATTTTTTTTTGTATCTTTTATTATAATATTTATTTATGTTAATTTTCTGTCATTAATTTTAATTAGTAATAAATTCGATTGTTACTGACTTTGAAATTATTTCATATTTTATTAAATCATGTTATTTAACTGTAGCTACAATCAACTCTCAACCTCTTTACTAACTGTTGGTTAGCATCTCAAAAAAACACAAGTTTTCAGTTAGGAACTCAAAAAGAAAATTAAAAGAGTTCTATTTCAATAATCAAAAACAACATTATTGGAATCCATCATTAGATTATTTGCTTGACCTTGCTCTTGCTGACGATACTTTACGCAAGATTTCACTTCCAGGCGAGAAATTACTTCTAACTGAAAGAAAACTAGGAGGACAAGGCGAAATTGGTAACAAATTAATATCTTTTAAAATGGCAACAGAACTTGCGTGAAAAGAAGAAATTTTGAAAGAAAGAAAATCATGAAGAATCTGAATCAACTGTAGTGAAAGTATTATTATTATTATTTTGCCTCTATTGTAACTGAATGTACTTTGACTAATTCTGAAGAACAAGAATATGCAATAAAGTTTATCTAGATTTGATCTTTTGTTGTTGAAAAGCATTTTCACTTACAAGAAAGAAACTTGCTTCAAAAAATTTTATTTGACATCTACGAGTCATTTCTGAAGAGACAAACTCCAAATTGGTCTCTTTCTTAAAGATACTTAAAAGAACAACTCCTCCAATGAAACGCTGAACATCAGATGTTGTAGAACTAAAACCAAAGAAAAAAAAATAAAGGATTTCATTACTAACATTCAGATTTTTCACCATTAAGGTCTTTTTATCAAGTTTTTTTGAAGAGATATTATCAAATAGTTTGGATGATGAGTAGCAATCAGAAAAAGGCTTGTATATTTCACATTACTAGAAACAAAGGGGGAAAAATTACAATATTGGTGAATGTAAAAGAGTGAAATTGTAAACCAATGATATAAATGGCGTAGTGGAACTTTTGCATGATTTTTGTTTGACATTGTTACACAGCATAGCAACCATGAAGTGCTTATTATTTTTTTGTATGCATAGGAAATAAGTATTTGGGTTATGTTTCTACCTTAACCAACCCAAACTCATGTTGATGTCAAATATTGCAATAGAAAATTGGGAATATTTTTTTACTCTATTTTTTCACAATGAATGTAATTTTAATCGCTGGTAGCAACCCCTAAATTTTGTTCAAATTCTATGAAACTTTTAAGTGAGTGTTTTTTCATCAAAAGGAAGCAATTAAAGGAGTGCCCCATAAGAAATTCAAAATTTTTTTTTAAAAAGTGCATCATAAGACGCACCTTAATAAACATATGTCCAGCTGATCTACTACGGGTAAATTTTTGTTTTTGTTTTTTGTACATTGGAAAGTGTTTTTATACAATGAGCTATAATTATTTCATTTTAATGTATTAGGATTCAATTAACTTATTTTTCACCAATCAAAACAGATGATCTACTGATGGTACATTGCATATTAATGGTACATTTAACCTAAACTTTTTAATAATAGTTAGTTAAAAATATCAGGGTCATTATTCAAATAATTCTGTATGACTGTGAAAGTCTTCGAACACAGATTTGACATATTGTCACTTCAGAGCAACAGTAGGATATCTTGGTGTTATTATTGGGATTAGGTGTTTTAATGTTTCTCTGATATGTAGATTCAAAGTGATTTCGACACTCAAAAAAAAAAAAAAAAAAAGCGGCAACTGCAAACCTGTTTATAACAAATCCCATAGTAACGAATAAATATCTTTGTGCTGAAAATAAATGAATCAATCAACCAAAAATTTCAAATTACTGCAGACACGTGTTTATTGTTATAAGGAACACCTTTTTCAGAGCAAAGAAGTGTTAGTTTCTGGATAAAAAGTCATCCGAGGAAAGCAACACGGTGGAACAGGAGACAGTATAAATACCAAAAAATAGAATTCAACAAAACAAAAAAGACAAAATGACACCTGGAGCTGAAATTTACTATATAATTCCATCAGGAAAAAACCGTTAAGTAATAAATTTCCAAGAAACCCATAAACAATGCAAATTGTCCAAAAATGAAACCACTCCGAATAAATCAGCAATAAATTTACCGACGAGAAAAATTATGTACGGAAGTAATGTAACAAATGGAGGAATGCAGAAAAAAAAAACAGAGTGAAGGATAAACAAATTGGAATTAGTTGATCACAAAACGAAATAAGAAGCAAAAAATGAAAAAGTAAAATTAAGAAATGTACAGACCTTTACATAAAAGTAACAGAAAAACTAAACCAATTTTAAAAATATAGTCCACACAGAAGAAAAATACGGAATTGCAGTGAGATCGTTAATTAAATTAAACCGGTTCCTCAGGATGTGGAAAGATTCCCAAAAATCAAGATCCAACGAATTGGGGCATTTTTGGATTTTTATATGTTTGGAAAAAATGCAATTCTCTTTGCGTTTAAGTTTTTTAAAGGTTCCTTTCTTAAGGACCTGAAATTGCCGTTTATTATGATTCCTCAGTTTTATTGGTACGTACTCATTCCTTAGTCTTCAGCATAACTAGTCAAGTAAAATTAAGCATTTCAGTTCCAAGCACATATGACCAGAATTGAGTTTTCGGACATTCTTACTCAAAAACGTCATTTAGTATAGTTGCTAAAACATTAGATGCATTTGGTGAGATGATAAATAAAAAATACAGTAGTAGAATAGTTTTATTTAGTATTTTATTTATTTATTTTCTTGTTTTTGTTGTTCAAACGGACTTTTCAAAAGGGATTCGTCAGTTATCCATTTTTTTAATTTTAATGCTACTCGAATTGGTAAGTTGAAATTTCATAATATTATTAGAAAAAAAAAGTATTTTAATATAGTTTAACACTTTTTTTTGTGCATTTTTAAAACACTCTTTCTCACAACCAAAAGTAAACGTTTTGTTGCTTATTTTTCAAGGGGCATCACTGCCTTTTTACTTTAACTGCCAAAGGGCCTGGAATCACCCAGGTTATTATTTGTTGACTTCTAATAAAGTACACACTATATACGCAAGACGGCACATTCCAGTCGAAAATGAGATTTTGTTCAAAATAAGCAAAAATTAGTATTAGTTGCGATAATTACATGGCAAAAACTATTGCATGCTAACACTTTTAGTATGAAAACAAAATGCAAAGAAGTTACTTAGTCTACTTTATATTTTATAATGAACTAAATTAAATTGGTGATTTTTTTTAAATTTCAGTAACCGACATTAATTCAATTTAATTTGCTAAAGAACAAACTTTGGAGGGTAATCTCTGAATCAATAGGAAAATCATACAATATTGAAAATAATTTAGCGAAATCTAAATGCTTAGACAACTTGATTACAAGTTGTCAAATCTGGAGGCTACTTTTTAAGAAGGGTCAAGAACCTCCATAAATCAGTCTCTGCTATATTCGGAAATGAAATGTGAAAAACCTAACATTTTTACATATAAAAGAAAAAAATTAATATTTAATTCTTTAAAAAATGCATAAAGTTTGCCGTTCATACGCTTCTCCTTTATATACTCACAATATTTCTCTATTTATACCTGGGAGGTAAAAAGCACTATGTCACAAAATTTTCAACAGGTGGAATATACCAGCACGTGCTGTTTTCCATTATCCACCTTGTTTACTATGATGAATTGGTCTTACTGCTTTATACCTTTGAATAAAGAATAAAATTTGAGTAATACACTGCTCAGAATCTGATTTTCAAAAAACGGAAATAGTGCCCCCCTCCCCCCGACCAGAACAGATATGAATTCAATTTCTATCATGCTAGCATCAATTTGAAGCTTATTTTTAATTTCGAGATTTCCGAACGTTTAAAATTCAAATCTTTACTGTAGCGAAATCAGAAAGGTTTTTCATTGAAAATTATTACTTGTGTCGTGCGTTTTTTGCATTCAGTTTATTCTTTTTTTTTTTGGAAATCGAATTGATATGATCAGTGCTTAAAGAACTCAAAAAGTAAACACGATAAGTTTAACAAAGTGACTTTTTTACATGAAAACTTATTATCGTATTTGTTGAAAATTATACTTTTGCTGCGATTCAACCAAGAGGCAGGGAGGGCTTGATGTCTAATATGGCGTCCAATATGCCTTTGCATCGAAAAATGACGGACTTTCCGTGAGAATTTGTATCGGAAACGACCACACCTCAGACACTAAGTTCAATCTTTTGCTCATTAAATGAAGGGAAGTGAAATAACGGACGAAAAAGACGAAGTCCCCAACTCTGCGTGCAGAATTGAAGCTCAGTTGCACGACGCGGAAGAGCACCTCGACATCATCAAACTTGTGCAACATAATGTGTCTTGAATTTAAGATTTTGACCTCATTTAAGGTTTTTAACCTTACATTCCTTAAGATTTAATGAAGTCAACGAAACCAATGGTTTTTTTATCTGCTAGTATACCTAATGAGAAAAGGGATCCAGAAATAAAGTTTTTTTTTTTTTTTTTTTACTCTTCGATTCCATCAAGGCTATCACTGGTGATTTATAAATAATGATAACTGTGTAAAGTCACTGACGACTTTATAAATAAGTTTTCAACTTCTAAATCAAGTTCATAAACAAGATGATGTTAATTCAATCATCGTTCGTACAGCACAGGTATTGGAAGCGAAATGATGCTGTTTTCAAAACGCCGAGTATCGAGGTATGGGCTTCAAAATAAAATCAACTCCATCAGCTCGTATATACACACATGAGGAATTATTGTAAGTGACAAAATTAAAAATTTAAACAAGTACAAATAACCAGTACAAATAGTAAGTTAACCTCTCCTCTGTTTGAGTGCAAGAGATAATACTAGTAGAGAGCCCTGGTACACTGCAAAAAAAATGTTGTTTTTATATTAATATACTGTTTTTTCTTACAGTTTAATACTGCTCTCTGCTAAATAACAGAGAAAAACTGTAAAACTGTTTTAGATTGCGCAAAACGATGCGCAAAAGGTGTTTCTTTTCATACGGGAAGAGAAACTAATGAATTCAAGGTATCGACAGCCATGTTAGTTATTTTTCGGGGTGTGCTGAGACAGGATTGCTCAGCTGTAATCCAAGTTAAAGGTAAGTGCTAGTTATATTATTCATTCCCTTTTCCTCAAAATGTAGTTTTCTTTATCATCGATAATGTATGTAAAATAAAAGTGTTTATTTTGAAATCATAAATCGTATACCAATATTCGTTGATGTTGACTTTGGAATTTCTTTTAGTTGCTAAGTTGTAACGATTGCTTTATAGCAAAAATCCGAGTAGTTATTGTGATTCTGAATATTTCACTGCACGTATGATAGTTTTTAAACATTTTGTGAAACTCAAATTTGATTTAAAAATAAATCAATTCCTTTCTTGATCGTATTTAAAGTTATTAGAACATTAGACTTTGTTTACGATTATATTTTGTGTTATATAGGATGTGAATACTTAAAATTTAAATTCTTATGTTTTCTAGTAAATTTTTAGCGTATCGCGATTGACTTCTTTCTTCTGTTTTTTTTCTTATGTTCAGTTTTAAACTCTTTAACAGTTTGCATTTAACCATTTTATTTATAAACTTCTAGCGTCAGAAACCTTTATATCCTGTACATAATTTGATGAATAAAATGTAAAACAATAAAATAACAACGTAACCGATAGACATGTAAACAGTATCAAGTTAACCGATATTTTTGTTGAAGAATTTGCCATGGAAATACAATACTCTGATGTCTGAACGATTCAAAATTCTCTGAAATCTGGAGCCAGCTTTCATACTTATCGGACAAAACAAAAATAATAATAATTAAAAAAATCATCAATGAAGCACTCCAAAAAAACTGGAACGGGAAACAGAGGTATACAGTTTTATTTCACTTCTGAGCAAATCTGAAGCAGAAGAAAAATATCCTGAAAATCATAAAATAGCATGTAGTGAGAATTAAATGGGTTAAAGAAATGCTAAGACAAAGTATATATTGACACGACGGTTCTAAAGTCCGATTTGCGAAGCCGAGGTTTATTGTTCTGAAAATAACATTGAATATGACCCAAAATATTTTGATTTCACTTGTGATGATAATTCAGGAAAAGTATCAGATTTTGATGAAGATAGGGGGATAGTTCAAGTAAACTAGAAGCTAACATTTCCGAAGATGTAATTCCTTCGAATTTGAGACAAAGTTTGAGAACGCCAGAAAGTGAAGATTGGCAAAACGCAACAGAACAGACGAGCAGAACGAAATAATGCGCTTTAAGGCCAGATTGGTAATTTTAGGTAACCACCAGCTAAGGGGGCGAGGATACTTCTCGCAATTGTTCTCTCCACTAATTTCCTTTCTTTTGGTTGAGGCTTTCGTTTCAATTTTTGTGTATTTGCTACATTTGGTCCATTTCCAAGCAGATGTTTGCAATGCGTATCTATATGCGGAATTAAAAGAGGAGATTTGTGAGACAACCTGAAGGGTTTGTCGATTCCTGAAATCTAAATTTTCTCTGTAAATTGAATAAATCATTGTTATTCTGATACAGATTACGCCTCGAATCACGACAAGCGGATTCCAATGGTGGAGGGGGGGGGGGCGCTTGTAGTGTTTTTGGATACGGTACGAAGATATGGTGTACATTCAAACAAAAATGCGTAGCACTGTCAACGATGGAAGCGGAGTATATTTCAATTAGTGAACAATCTGAGGAAGTTATGTGGATCAAAAGAATTTTAAATGAATTGGCCACGAAATTTTAGAATTTTAGATTGAATAATAGTACTCTGTACTGTGACAATCTAGTTGCGATCGATTTTTCTAGTTCTGCAATAGAATATTGCAGAACTAAGCAGATTGATGTAAGGTACCATTTCCTAAGGAATTTGTTTGATGAAAATGAATTTGGAATAAAATTTGTTGAGAAACTAAAAATAATTTAGCTGATTGTTTCACAATCAGCTTTCTGTAGGGAAAATTTACGTAAAGCTTGAATTGCAATGACATATTTTTCGAGGTTTTTTTTTTTTGAAATGTTTCAATTATTCCATTATGTTTAAGCTATAAGTTGTGCACACAAACGGATGGCCTATAATATATTTTTTATTTATGTTTTGAAGTATTTCCTTTTTTCCGTGTGCTGGCGTGCCAAGAAGGGGGGAATTTGCTAGCGAATATTTTGTTCCTGTCCCTCCAGCGCACGGAGGAAAATTCATTGTAGTTCATTTCATTTTGAATTTGTGCCCGGTGATATGGTTGCGGTTAGGTATTTCGGAAAAATTTAAACTATAAATTTCACTCTAGCCATCTGAATTTACTTCATTTAAATTTACTCACTAATGCAATATCATTTCTTTGAGTTTAGTGGTATGCAAATATAAAGAACTACGTAACTTGTGACTACAATGATGAGGGTGGTCTCATTTTTTTCTCTTGATCGTTCAAGATGGCAGTTTCCACATTAAATTTCAAAGAAGCTTCTAATTTGAACGATGTTGCGATGATTCACTTTCTGACATAAACCACCAATGCTTTTGAGTTTTAGAGCGTTCTTAGCCACTGAAGCCTATCCTACGGTCTGAGTGCCATATTGGGATCCTGAAGCTGATTTTTGTGGCCCGTTGTCAGGTTCTATGTTAAAATCAAGAACCATGTGTTGGAATAAGATACACTAAATTTTATTTTGTTTTGATTGAAATGTGATCGGTCATACAATTCATTTAAGTCTGAATTTTTTAAATTTGTAATTCAATATTAGATTTTACGGGTAGTTGAATATTATCACTTCAAGAATCACCGGAATATAGAAATTTCTATTGCTAGAACTAAATTACACGTACATTTCTTTCATTATTATTTTTCTAATTTTCCAGTAAATTTTGGAACACTGATTCTTAGTTTTTCGATGTTATTAAAATCGAAGGAACCGAAGCAGAATGCTGAAAGTACGATGTATTACAGCGTATGAAACTTTCTTCGGATATTCAGACTTGTATGACACTTATCAAACAAAATTATAGATTATTTTTATTGTAATGTAAATAAAAAGCAGTTATTTTGCAAATGTGAGCATGTTTAAATCTACAGTTAAAAGTGGTGCGATCTTCTGGCAAAGCATTTTCAAGAAGAGTAGCATTGTTTACAATAAGGACGGCGGGCCAAATGTGGACTTACAATTTCTTAATGATTAGAACTGGCCCTACCAGATTTACTCCTTTTTTACTTGTTTGACGATTATTATTTTGTTAAAAACATTCAACTTTTCTGACCGAATTTTCATTTTTTTACTGAATTGACTTTAACTAAGCCATCTTGATTTTGGGAATATAGAATTGTTCCTTCAAGATTTCAGGTAAATTCTGAAAAACTTAAGATAAATTGTCTAAATCCTGTCAAAAGAAGTGTCACTTAAAAAAAAAAATCGCTGGTGGTATAAATGGGGACATCGATAGCTGTTGAAAACGGGGGTCTGGGCGGAGGGCGTCCCCATTTTGAAAGAAGACATAGAATATAAATGAGACATCTTAAATTATGCTTAAATATTAAGACATATATAAGATAGAATGTTCTTACGGTATTATTTTATTTCAACACAAATGACTCTTTTACGTGATTTCTTAGTACTTAAGAAAAAAACTCCAAAAAATTAAATTTTAACAATATAATAACACAATTATGGAATAAAATGGATGGAAAAAAATATTTAAAAAAATTAAGTAATATATTTTATATTAAGTACAGACAGAGTTCCAAATAATTATTTTACGTCACACTTTGTTTCATATTCAGATTTATAATAATGGGCAGAAAGAAAAAGATGAAGCTGGTATCAGTTGAACATAGCTCGAGCTGTTAACAAGTGTTGAAAAGCAATATGGGTTACAAAAAAAAAAAAAAAAAAAAAAAAGAAAGAAAGAAAGAAAAAACATCTACTGTTTTCAGTGCTACTACAGCAATTCGGGGAGGGGGGACTAAAAGAGGCTAGATACAGTATTCATTGTTTTAAATGAATACCCCAATATTTCCCAATTGGTTGTCCTAAAAGTCAACCTTGCTCCATTTTCTAAAAAAATAATTCTCTATCTCATCCTAACTATTGCTTTGAAGTAAACATATTGCAAGTCGATAATCTGGAGCCTATTATAAGAAGGAACTAGTTTCAAGTTTTATCATCCTTAAAACATTTTTATTTTTTTCTTTGGGCCTAGATGTTAGCTTTCCCATTTTGGAGAACTTTCCGCTGCTTTTTTTTTTTTTTGAATTCTTGATTTATAGAATAAGTTATTCTCCCGATCACTTCAGTTAGCCGATCGAAAAAAATAAATATTATTCTTAATCAACAATCTCATATGTAATTACGAAATCCTTCAAAAATACCGAAAATTACAAGGATTTTTTTTTTAAATTGTATTTCAGAAACCAGTATAAGTGCATTTCTTTACATGGAAGATAAAATGTAAGACATTATTTTCTTTCTTTTTTGAGTTCTTATGTAAAGTATCCAGATTAGGTCTACTTTAAACAATATATTTAGCGCTTAACTGGTTCCTGAACAACCGGTTCCATTACAATTTAGGTATATGTTGAGCGGTTTCAAAATAAAAGCAACTCCCAAGGCAATTTCAGACCATTCAGAGTCATAATTTTAATCATTTTAGTGCGTATTTTTATACTTACGTAATTTTATTTTTCCATGTATGTTTTTTGGTGTCTACAATTTTTATGAGATTCCAACAATTTTTATTTTGACAGATGCTTTCATAATATAAGTTCTAATGATGGCACCTAAGTCAGCAAAGATGTCACAAAGAAGAATCAAGTTTGTGATGTAAAAATGTTGACCTTGAAAAAATTAGCATTCGATTTTAAATGAATTTCTGCAATTTCACTGTAAAAACGACTAATCTATTTTTATAGGTAATGTATACGAAATAAAATAATTTGGCATTTTTTAATGGTGTGAATGTTTCGTTTTTTCTCATGAAAACAGTATAAGAGAATATAAAGTTATATAATTTTTGGAGTAGTAAATCAAATTTTTAACTTTTAATACAAGTACTCATAAACGTAACAGATTTTATTATACCGAGTGAAAAATTGTTTCTGTTTATTAGCTCTGGAATTTTGAACCGTCACATATTTATTGTTTTCATGTATGTAAACTTTAAAAGGTTAATAGGATAAAGTATTATCTAATCTATAATAATCAGTTTACAATAATAATCATTCTGTGCAGTCTAAATGCTGAATACTGCACCTATGGTGTGCAATCAAGTTAATTTGTCTGTAGTACTTCTCAAATAAAGTATAGGTCCAAGTGCAACTTATAACATTGAAAAAAGAAGAAAATCATGAAAATAATCTGTTTTACCAGAAAAGAAAAATAAATGCACAGAATTGCCTGTATAAAGTTAAAATTAACTTAAAGGTTTAATGGATTACATATTGCAAAACATTTCCCACGTTATGCTGCACATTTTAGCAACTCAAGTGAAAAAGGTACACTTTTAGTGAAGATATGATGTAGTATTTTCAGTTATATATAAAAAAACCTTCTCATTTTTACTACCTTCATGGATCAAAAAGTTTTGTTTTATGAAAAGGCTATAACTATTCTTAAAATAATGTTTCAGACCATATTTTGCAATTTCCTACTATTTGTAAATTTTTAAGTTTGCAATAGAGCTAAAAGTTTTTTGTAGAAATGAAAATGCGCCACTTTTTCTTCTTTAACAGGTGTTTATAAAATATAGAGATGGGGGGGGGGGCATTGATTTATTTAGTGTACAATGAAATTAATATCAATAAAACATATATTTAGCAGCAGTTAACTATTTTTATGTAAAAGGCTTTTATATTTCTTTAGTTGTCGCTTTTCATAGCCTGAAACATTTTTGTTGTTGAAAAACTTTAGAAAAGGAACAGATTTCGTATGTAGGCTAATTTCTACAGAGTACATACAGAATCAATTGCTTTACTTTTCTATATTGTTCTTCAGCTGTAAAAGCAGTGAATTCGGCTATGAAAAGAAGCAACGATAGGGTAACTCTTTTGCATAAAAATTGATATTTAATTTATGGTTTACTGCTGTTAATTTTACTGTACAAATCATTTATAAAACCGTATACTACTGCTGCTTTTATGGCGCAATTCAGATTTCGCAGCGTAATACTGCTAACTTTGCAGTTTGATACTGTTAATTTTGCAGGGCAATCCGTTGAAAAACAGTATAATTACTGTTAATTTTACATATTATCTCTGTTAAATTTACAGGTCAAGTCATTCCTAAAAGAGTATATTGCTGCTAATTTTACAGTTTATCGCTGTAAATTTCACAATAAAAGTCTCTTATAAAACAGTATATTATTGCAAATTTTACAGTTTAGAATTGTAAATTTTGCAGTTTTTCTTTGGAATGTGAGCTGCCAGTATCATACTGTAAAAACAAAAGGTTTTTTTTTTTTTGCAGTGTAGGTGCTGCTATTGATTTAGAAAAACTTTTCAATGAAGGTCTACCTAGAACCGGAACTTTAAACGTGTTTCACTCAAAACTTGAAAATGTCCTCTTACATCCCTTTGCTTCTCATTGCCTTATATGTACTCAGTATTAGTAAACGAACAACTTGCTAAATGTTCAAAAAAATGAATTAATGTAAAATAGATGTATAAAAATTTCAGCTAGCTTAAAGGGTGTGGAGTTAAAAACTTTCAACGATCTTGAATTTTCCGAGTGCCGAGTTGATGGAAATGACGAGTTATGGGTCATTAACATTTAGTCATTAAGTCTATTGTAGTATTTTATAGTACGGGAATGTGGGGCAAAGTGAAATGGTTAGGACCACTTACTTTTTTCAAAATGAACAAATTGGAAATTTGTTTTGAAAATTACGGTACATAAAGAAAGAACACTATATTTTGTAAGAAAACTTGCACTGAAACATTATTTTTTTATTAATAAAACAAGGCGGAAATTTTCCCTTTTTTTTCATGGGGCAAAGTGAAAAATAAAATATTTTTTTAATGAAATATTTTTTATTCGATTGTTAAAGATATTTTTGATAGAATAAATGAGTGAATAAAAGAAAGAATGAATAAATGAAAATAAAACGAAACAATAAACGAATAAATAAATATATAAATAAGTTAATACGTGAGAAAAATTAAATGTTTGCATAAAATAGCGAATGTGTGTGTGAAGAAGAAAATAAGTGAATGAATGGACAAATGTAAGGGGATTTTTAAATGAAAGAATGTGAATGGAACAACTAATTTTCTAAAACGTAAATGATTTTATAAAAGATTGAATAAGTGAATGAAATGGATTGTCTTTCACTTTGCCCCATCCACTTTACCCCGCATGCACTTGACTAACTGTACAAAGCATTTGAAATACAAATAAGCTTAAAATTAAGCAAATAAATACTGCACCGTACATTAGTAGGTCTCAATAAATATTTAAAATATTAATAACAATAATTTTATCATTTAATAATAACAAAAATAAATTTTTGACTTAAACAAAATATTACAATATGAGTATCAATTTTTGAAAATTGTTTGCATTATCAAATTGTTTGATCTTTAGAGGTAATTTTTTCTTAACTGGAGTAGACTACATGTGTTACTACATTGTTAAATTTTCACTAGGCAGGTGGCGCTAAAAGCAGAGTAAATATTTGAACATTTCACTCTGCCCCGTTATTTCACTTTGCCCATGTTCCCCTACGCTAGGGCGATTCTTTCGTTACGTGTGTTACTTTTGCACAACATTGTTCAACTTTAATGCCCTTTATAACAAACTTACTGGCCTCTTTTCATAGTTTTCTCAACTAGTTGTTAAATCTTCGTTCGTTAAAAGTATGTAAAAAAAAAGTTGAAGATTCATTTTAATTTTTTGTTGTAAAAAAAATTTCTGAACTTTCGTTACGTGTGTTACCCTTTATAAAGCTAGATATTTGAAACTTTGTACAGATACTTTGAATTCTGTGAAGTATAAATGAGTAAAATCAAGATTTGTTTGTTATATAGAGATACATTATCAAAGGTGTGTTTAGGGATCTTTTAAAAAAATTTTAAGCTCTAAATATATATATATATTTTTAATTTGGTGAAATTAGTGCGTTACGTGTGTTAACAGAACGCTACGTGTGCTATCCTTTGTGAATATTATTGCTTAATGGTCACAAATACTGCACAAAATAATTTGACATTTTTTGAAGGAAACCAATTTATTTTAACAATTGAAGCAGATCATGGTTTGGGAAGACAATTTTACCGGACTTTTCCACTGGGACGTGTGTGACTTTTTGACGCTGTTTCTTTGCAAACAACAATAAAAATTTCAATGAAGTTTTTAAAATGTGTTTTATTTCCTTTTAGTATGATAACGAAGAATATCAAGGGTTATTTTAATGGCAATATTTTTATTGTGGATAATTCTAAATTTCCTCATTAAATTTTAAAGCAATATGTTTGTGACCCAAAAAATGAAATAATTGGAATGAACTGAAGCTTTGAGAGTAAAATGAATCTCATTTTTTTGCATGTGTATTATGTGTTTCATGGGTTAATATTATTTGTAAATATATTTTTTTAAGCTCTTACGTTTCCAGTTCAAAATGAATAAATACTCTGTACAAATGTGCCTGAAAAGTATTACGAGTGCGGTCGCAAGTGAAATTTTTTTCATTCAAAAGTCATTTTAGTACAAAAATATGGTTTATTTAAGTCAATTTCAAATCACGTAAATTAAAAGTCCCCAAGATTGATGACTAGGGGCTCTCAGATAATTGAGTATTTTAGAGGAATGAATAGTTTAGAGGAATTCATTTTATAGGTGATTTTTTTAATGTCATTCGAGGGGCAGAGAGTTGCCCTGTAGGATTCCAGGGGGATGGGCCATCTTCTTTGGAGAGATGGTAACCTTTGTGGTAAGTTATGTGGTTTGGATTTTTCCCATCCATATAACACCAGAAACCTACTTGTATCTCGGTAACAGCCTTTGTTTTATTTGGTCAATCATCAAAAATCACTATCAAATCTGGCGCAGATCATCTGCACGCCATAATTTTGCCCTTCATAACTGACATGACACTGGAGTATATTTTGCATTTTTGAACAGGTTATCTTCAAGTTACTACCAACTTGATTGAATAAAAGTACTTTGGCTGAATGTGTAGGATCCTTTATAATATTAAGAAAATCAGTTGATGGCTGAACGCATTTATCGATTTACTGATACTTTTCTGCCTAAACCAAAGATTTTACCTTTTCTTTCACTGTGTTACTAACCTCTTTGCCATGCATGTGGATAACAAATATTTAAATAAAATTTTTCTTTAGATATGGAAATAATTTTCCTTTGGTTCTATTCTCTTTCTTAAAGTACAACGCTTTTTAAGCTCATATTCATACATTAATAATTATTTGATTTTTTCGCTGACGCATAGTTTTAAAGTCAGCACACAATATTTTTTGATGAATCATTTAAAACAACCTCACCTTAACTCTCAAATGTAAAGATCCAACATTTGAAGAAAAGCATACAAACACGTTACGTGTGTTACCTCCTTTATGAAGCGCTAATAAAAATTTTCTACCAAATGTAGAAAGATGAACTTCAGTTATCTGACTAGCATATCAAGTTAATTTATTATATGAGATATTTTTCTTTTAGCCCGCCAATTTAAGTTAGGACAAAAACTGTACTACTTTACGCGTTACGTGTATTACCGAAAAAAAATATGATCTGAGTATTTTTAAGGTTGAAAGTTTATTACAAGTCTTAATTTTAAGTTTTTAACTCTGAGTTCTAGTAGAACATTTGTTTTAAAGTTATTTCATAAGTTTTTCAAGAAAACATTAATAATTAAGAAAAATATGACTTTTAAATTTATCTTTATAACTATGCATTTTTTTTTTTGGTGCTGTCTGTGTGCTACCAAATATGGCCAAAATCTGACATAAAAAATGCTTTTATCATTAAATTGATGCTGAAATTAAAAGCAATAGATATTTTTTAATCTAAAAAAGGGATTTGTTTTCAATTTATGTGAAAAATATATTTCAGTGTGTCAGGACCACTTTTCGTGGAATCGCCCACTAGTTTATCAAGTCTACTAAAGCTATAATGCTCATTATTAAGAAGTATATCTTAAAATGCCGAGGAGAGATTTTTTTTTCATAATTTTTTTTCTTTTTTTTGTCTCTTGCTACTTGTGAATAGGTTCAAAATTCTATCAATTTTTGTGTTTTTTGCATCTAATCACTTTCCCCTTTCCCAATGATGAAGTTTTTGAAGAGTAATGAAGTATTTTATCGTTAATGTTTAGATGACGCATTTTCACAATGCGCACCAATTGCTATTGAGCATTTTTATGTTTCCCTAAATCTGATATAATCATTTTCACAATTTTATAAACTGCAAATAATCCCTAAAATTCAGTTCAATAGATGTTTTTTTTTCGGTCATTTCTTATCATTTTTTAATGATAGGCTTTGAAATAAATTTATCAATTTCCTTCCATGTCTTAAAACACTTCAAAAACTCGATCGCATTATCTGTACTTGTTTTACATATTTGTTTTGGACACGTTTCAATATGATTGAATTTAATCTGACTAGTTTTGGTCTGATTAATATCAATGTGAGTAATTTAGTCTGGACTAAATTAATCTTTTCTCGGAGAGTAATCCAATTGTTTTGAGCTAACGTTGGCTATCGTCTGAAAATGAATTGAGATAGATTGAAATCAATCTAAACTAAATTTAAGTACAGATACTGCTTTAGTGGATTGAAAACACACTGGTGTGTGTATGGTTTAATTTCTAATTTTGCAAATCATGTCCTATATTTTCTCTAAATTGAAATACAAAAACGAAATCCTTATCGTTTCAATTAATTTTGTCTCCCGTAACAATTAACTATGGAGTAAAATGTCCTCCATTTCCAGAGACCATCATATAGAATATAATCAACATTCATGTAGACTATAATGCGGGAAACTTGTTTTTCCATTCCAATAGAAATTAGAAATCCCTCCCATAAATAGGAAACAGCATTCTTTATAAATAATCGTATCTTTCACCTACAAAAATATTAATGTTTTTTTTTTCTTCTTTTTTTGTAGATATGCATTTATTGGTGTAATTATTTCCTAATTGACATCATGTACCGTCCTATGTCAGCTCAGACCAGGAATGAGAACTTAATGCGTGCAAGTGCGACTCGTCGCTTGGCAAGAGCTACGGATCCAGTGGAAAAACTTCGTCTTCTTTGCTTGCAAAGAGGATCCAGTGGAATACTCGGACTAGGCAGGTAAGAAAATTAAGTTGTGTGTGGGGGCAGGGGAGAGCTTTTAATTTGTTTACTGTATCTGAGAAATTTGTCTCACTCAAATTGAATTCAAAATTCATGCATCAAGCTTTCACTTGATATTGTACTTGATCTTACAAATTCGTAGTTTTAACCACAAGTCGACGTTTTCAACAAAGATTTCAAACGAAATGTAACAAATATGAAAACCTTAAGAAAATAAAACTCAAATAATATCAATATTCTTTCTTTTATCATCATTTGGGTTTGCGTTTGTTTAGTCTTTTTCTCAAATGTAGTTCAAGATTAGCATGTTTTAATGATTCTTTTAGTTTACAAATCCCCCCAAACGTTTTTGAAAAAGATATTTGACAAATATAATATCCGACCTGCCTTTTACTTGTGTTAGAACCGTCTTCTACACGTTTCAATATATTCAACTAAGACAAGTGAATTTGTAATTGTTATCGTTCCTTTTAAAATGTTCACTTTTCGCATATAAATCAGTCAGTTATACATTATACGTAGCACATCCTAACCTTCTCTTTTAACAGCAAGCACTATTCAATCTTTTTTCATATTTTTTAGCACTATCTTCTTTTTCGTATGCAATAAACCGGGTGCTGCATATTAATATAGGGATGCGTTCCACGTCTCCTCGTACGCAGACAGTTCTTACATGAGGGAGGGGGGGGGGGGCAGCTTCCACCTCACTTTCAAAAAAGTAAAGGGTCTTTTCCCCTCCACGTATCAAAGTTCAAAATTAACGATTGGTCGAAAAATAATAAAATCGATCAAATCACATGTTCAAAGAAAGAAGAATTGATTTTAAGAATTTGTGTTCCATATTTTTTTTATGTATTTTATTAAAATCAAAATGGAGCTTTGAAACGGGAAGGGGAGGGATGAAGGAGGCTACTATGTCCATCTGTCTTGATTTTTAAGATCATGTCCGGATTTTGTTTCGTTTAACCTGAATGACGTTAAAATTCAGTTATCCAATTCAAAAAAAAAAAAAAAGTGCGTCACGGGACGTTCAGCAGAAGTGATAACTTTCATAGGATTAAATTATTATCGTTATTTAATCCTATAAAGTAACAATTGGTTTATGGTAGCTATAATAAGCAACGAAATTTTTGCATTGCATGTTATCTAAAAATCTTGCAAATACTGCATCAAGTACAGTTCCGTGACTTGTAGTGGTTTCTTCTGGCTTATTAATCATTTGTAACTGTAATTTGGATTGTAGAAACGATACTAAATTTTTAGCTCGATCAGAAGCAAAATTAACAATAAAATCTCCGGTTAAAATTAAAGGAATTGTATAATAATCGTCATTAACTAAAGCAGAACCTTCTTGTGTATAATTTAAAAGCTGTTTATGAATAAATTGAATAATACTTGAAATACTTTTGTTTGGAGATACAGTAGACCCTCGTTTTACGTGGGGGTTACGTTCGACGGAAATGCCACGTAAATCGAAACCGCTTAAATTGATACCTAATAGTAGCGTTAAAATAGGGGTTGGGTTCCGTAGATAAAAAAATACTTCATTCCAGTGATGGCTAATTGTATCATAGTTTAATATGTACTTATAGCGATTTTTATGCACAACATGCATAAAGAAAACAAACTAATTTCGTGTTCTGTTTATAAAGAAGAGCTGGCTATGATAGTCTTTTGGCAGTCATTAAGAATTTTTCTCTGTAGTTCTTTGCAGAGCATTAACGCATCCATGATCACTTGCGTCATTTCCATGATAGAATGTTCTTTCACTAACAAATCAGAAAGATCATTTCTATTATCTAGGAATGGCTCAAAATTTTCAATGTGAACGTTTTTGGTTGTGTGTCACCAAAGTCGGTATCCTCGTTCGTGTTGGTCTCCTTTGTCACTTCTAAAAGCTCTTCCTCCAGTGAGTTCAGAACTGTGTGAGTTTAATAACTTTACTTCTGGAAAGAGCTCTGGAACCAGTAGCATAAAATGTCTCCAAGGGCCCAAGTTCGGTTATTAGCACGCCAAAATGCAGTTTATTACGTGTAATCTGCAATCTTTAGGAGTTTGGATTTTATAAGAGAGGAAAATGTTTTCGGTTTGCAGTGCCGCATCAGTGTAAAACCGAAACGCATCCACGTAAAATGAAATAAAGGTATCAAATCTTAAACCGCGTATAATCGAAACCGCGTAAAATAAACCCGCGTAAAACGAGGGTCTACTGTATATATATGTTGGCAATAATAATTTGTTGCTTTGCTTCATTGAGACATTCCACTATACACATTTCACCAATATCGTTTTGTGTAGCCGTATTAAAGCTTGTACCATTATTAACATGTAATCCTATATTTGGGGTGACGATATTTATGCAATCAAGATCATTCTGATAAACTGCTACGCCTACTGCTCTTATATTTTTGACGCTTTAATTGCACAATAAGTTTAAAAGATGGAATAATTTTAGTATCATCATTTTCAAGCCATGTTTCACATAATAAAAGAATATTACAGCGTTGAGAGACCGAATCAATAAGATTGAGACTATGAGCTTCAAGGCTTTGACAATTAATTGAAAAAAGTGACATTCCTCTTTTATTTGAAATGAACTCAACGATACTTTGATCAATCGTTATTAATGCGTTTAGAGATAATCTTTGAAATTCTTCTCGTAATGCTGTTAATGACGTATCGTTTCTTTTTCCATGGTAGAAAGTGAAATCACTATTCAGCGTAGTAATGAAGAGACCCTCAATTGTAGGAACTCGAGATAAAGCAACGTTAAGTAATTGTTGTGGGTGTGATTTTTCATAGTCATAAACAACGACTTCCGTTTGAATAGCCCCAAAATAATGATAAATATTGAACGTTTGAATACGCAAGAGAGAGAGAGAAAGGTGCTTGATAGTTAGATTTTTTATTAAAAAATTTTTTGAAAAAAAAAAGAACCGACTTCAAAATTGCTGTAAATGAAATAATTTTATTCTTTGATCACCATTCAGGCTACTTTTAAACATAAGTTTCGATGTCGGCGCAAAAACAACACATTAAATGATGCGTTGTTTCTAAATATTTCGTTTATCAGAAAAAAACACTCAAACCCGCGGAACATTTTAGATTTTACTCTATGATGAAGAAATTAAATGTTTATTTAGTATTTTTGTTTTCTTGGCCGTCCCCAACCCCCGCGTTACGGAGTATGCGGTGATGAAGTTCGTTTAAAATATGTACACCATATCACAGTTCACAATCCTAAATGAAGCGAGATATTTTTAGTATAACTAATCTCAAAAATGTTTTTGTTTTGAAAATAAATTTAAAGATTAAATGGTGTTTTGAATATATATTGTTTACAATATTATTGGTATTATATTATATTATTAAACTCACCTTTCGTTAGCAGATTGCGTAATGTTGCGACGATCATCCATCTTCTGTTAGTTTCATTACTTTTTCTACTATCACTTAACGCTTAAAGCTGACCCAAAGAGCAAAGAAACAAAATTTCCCCGACCATGCGCGCTTCTGTCGTAAGCGCGAACGAAAGGAATGCCAGACGAGAGTTGCGCCGTTACGCGCGTTATGTCACAAATCGGTTTATCCTCCCATAAGAAGTTCTTCATAAGAAGTTCCTTCAAAAAATCAGTTTTGGGGGCACCACCAACCTAACTTGCTCCGCCCCTTTCCGTTCCCTCACTTACTTTGACACCCCTCCCCCACACACTTTTTTCCCCACCAGCCTCCTATGCTCTCGTGAATGTGAAAATTTCGCCTTGTGAAATAGAGTATGTACTTCTGGAAACGCATGCAAAATTATTTTGGACGCCAATAACCATTCCTAAAGTTTTAAACAATTTCTTAACATTTTAAGATCATTTCCTTTACTATATATATATATATATATATATATGAAAGTTAGCAACGTTGATCACCATTATACTGTACAGTATTGTAAAAGCGCATGATTAGTGGTCAGTTGGACAGCCGGACATAAAGTAGGTGAAGGTCGTGTACCTTTGACAGTTTTTTTTTTTCATTGCTAATTTTAGGCATGCTAACAAAATATAAAACAAATGGTTCTTGATTATACGAGTCCTTCTGCTCGTTAGCTTTCTATTTATTTTTGAAATTTCGAAAAATTTTGATTAGTTGATTTTTAATGAATGTTTTTCTAAAGAGTGATTTTCAAGGTACACTCAAGGGCATGCGTTTTTTTCAGTTGGGAAATCGAAGAAAAGTGGGGAAAAGGTTCCCAAAAAATGTTTTCCGTAAACTTTTATTTCAGAATATATTTATGAGTAAGAACTAAATTGCAAACAACAAAAGACATTGAACAATACATTGGATCACAAGAAAGTTTACATTGCTGCTATTTACAAGTCTTTAGAATAAATTTAACTTTCAATAGAACTTTTAAATTCCTTACGAGAAACTTAATATTGTATTCATAACAAAGTCTTCTGTTTATCACAATACAGGCGTCAAAACTAGACTGAAACTTGAATCTGATTATAGTAAAAAGAGAAAAATGAAGTCTACTTAACTAATAGAAAATTAAACGAAAATCAGCATTTGTTACGGAATAAACCGGTCAATCACTTTTTGTGATTTTATCTAGTATTAAAGCTAATGAATATTGATCCCATCAAAAGTAATGTTAAATTGGATCTCATCTCGCCAGTGGACAAGAGGATGGGGTAATACTTTTATAACATTTGCAACTCTCACTCTACAAATGTCTTCAATCGAAAGATATATAAAAATATTTTTCTGCTTTCGTAAAAATTTCACAGTCATTTGCTCGTTCTGGTTAGCTTCAAGCACCTGACCCTCGTTAAATTTAGGTACGTTTGCAGTCAAGAAAGATACTAGAACCCGTTTGCCAATGTTTTCTGCTGAATTGATTAGGTAAATCCCACTCCCCCTCGATCCATTCGTCCTGAGCCTGTGCTTTCTGACTTTTTTCTTCTGAACTTTCCTCTTCGTTCCTTTTCTTTGATCTCTTCTTGTCACATTTAAGCTTTTCCTTCGCTACTTGGTCTTTTTTCTTCTTCAAACAGCATTTTCTGGCTTGTGAAGCTTTCATCGTATCATTTTTATCGGGTATATCAGTAAGGATTCTTGCAGTCTCCCTCCTGCAGTCGGGTATATCAGTAAGGATTTCTCCAGTCTACCTCGTCTATTTTTCCTATTTTTTGATGCAGATGCTCTTGATAGGGGGGCACATTTGAAGTGTGCTTAAAAGTTGTAGTTATGAAGGTGTCTTATACCGATGTGGTTGTATCTTGAGCACCTACTTAACCACCTGTTTTGGATGGGCAAGGTACAAGTAAAATATATAAACAAGGTACACGAAAGTGACTTTCAAAATATTTTTCAAAAAAACAAAAAAATGTTGTTAAGAAAACGGAAAACTCGATAGCACATCATGAAGCGCGCATTTCAAAGTGTCGAAATAATCTAACACTGAAAAAAAAAAACCTTTCCTCTCACTAAACAACACAGGTGAATGGGCGAGAAAAATTTACTTCCTAATACCACTAGTCTTGTTTCTCATATCACTACACAAAACTGAAATGGCGACCGATGGAGCAACTAAAACACAGGAACAGGGTTGCCACAACATGCATGTCCATTTTTCCGCGCACATACGAAGTTTCCTTTCCAAATGACAGAGATAACCCAAGGTACACGACCTTCTTCTATAGTATGCAGTAATAAAAATAACGTTCAGCAATTTTATCGTAATACTGTCCTGTATAGTAATAATAATTATAAATGTGAAGGATTTAGATGATGATAGGTGTTCTGTGTGTATAGTTGAGAAGCTTGTGATTAGCGTTCTTACAGAGTCTACACATCAGGCAGTTCGTCTGGAAGAGAAAAAAGACAAAGTGACCACTGGGCAATTGAACTTCTGCTTTTAGGGGAGATTTTTTTTGTGTATCAGACCTATTTACCATGAAGGATATTATTTTTGGTCCCCGCAGTCTTTTCAGGATAAAGTAACCAATCTTCAGTAGCCAATCACGAAGCCGATACTAAACTCCTCACTTCCTTTGAGATAAACCTGATGGTGTAGGAAAGGAATTCTCGTAAACTCTGGGATCTGTTGAAAATCTCGCTTAATTTTCATTTCGCACAGATAGATCACATCGTAGTGCGAGATCTATTGTACTAGATTTCAAAGACATTTTTTCGTCAGCTTTTTTAGAAACGTTCAAAAATAATTCTTTTATCAATAACTTAAATGCTTGGACATAATTTAGGAAAAATTAAAATAAATATATTTTGGAGAAGTCTAGAATGGACATGGCTTAAGAGGGTGTTGTTTTCTTCTACAGTAGCAGCTTCAAAGCACAAGGCAGGATATACGTTTGTTTGTCTTTTTGCGATTCCCAATCGAATCTATAGCACCTTCAGTCATGACATTTAACGCAGAGCTAATGGAGGTATCCACCTTGTCATTGTTACTCTTTCCACATTTTGATATTAAGCTATTCAAATAAACGCGTAAACAAGGACACGAAAAATAACATTTTTCACATTTATTTCTTTATTTTAAAGCATCAGATTTTCTTTCCAATAATCTGCGGGGTAGGTCGAAAATTTAAAAAAATAATAGTCTGCAAGATAAACAGAAAGTACTCAGAGAGATTAGTATTGGACCCAATGCACAAATTTCTCTGTCTCAATTCATCCAAAAAAGAGGGATGGACCTAAAGTTGAAGCATGGAAATTCTGTTTCCCCATTACCGCAACTGAGGATACTTTATTTTATTTCCATACTAGCCGCCTTCGGCGACCAGCTGGTTCGCCTTCTTACGCCATTCACCTTTATATGCAAGCAGCCACCTACGGCGGCTGTTTGTCTAACTTGTCATTTACCTTTGTACTTGAAGTTTGCCGCCTTCGGCGGCTGTTTAAAACAAATTTGGCTGCAGTATTAATCAATCCATCTCTATCTTTTTTTGTGCCATTCACATTTTTGCGCCAAGATTGCCGCCTTCGGCGGCTATCTACCTTTACGATCAATCTCTAAATTTTCTTTTACATCTCTATATATTTTAACCTCCCCACTCATTTCCTAATAAAAACAAAGATCACTCAAAAAACCGCTTTTTTTTCTTTAAGTAGAACAAACAAAAAAGTTATCTCCAAAACTCCCCGTAGTGTGCAAAAAGTAACAAAGTAAAGTAAGTGACAAAGAAAAAAAAATCTCGCTGTTTTTATTGAATTAAATGCGCACAACTATGAAATGTAACGTAACATCGAAACAGCATAACGTCCAGCTTGGGGGGGGGGCGGGGGAGGAGAGATGGAAAATAAAATAAATGCATTCCCTAAATTAAACAAAAAAAAAAAGAAAGAAAGAAAAAAAGCTGCCGGAAAAACACGTGGTCATCACGTCATAAAATGTAGAAGTAAGCTATATAGTAAAAAAAAAAAAAAGATTAACATTGTTTGCGATTAAGATTCCGTCGTAAATATCGAATCGAAATCCAAGTAGTGACGTCAGAGGCATAGAAGATTGAAGAATGCGTTTTTCGACCGATGCGTAGAAAGATATGATGTGTTCAGCATTAAAAAAATTGTTAAAAAAAAAAAAACTATTGCGTATTTTTAAGAACTTTTTTCTTCTGAAGAGGGCAAAATGTTTTTACTATTACCAACTTAAATTTTAGAAATGAGGCTTTGATACTTCTCGCAGGATGATATTAGAAAAATGTAAAACCCAGGAAAAAATGCAAATTGAAGGTTTTTTCAAAAATTCATAAAAAATACAAAATATGCTCTATCTTCAAAATTTTTTCATTCATCATATTTAAAATTAAATTTCCAACACTATAGTACAAAAATATTTGTGTGGTGCGATTGGTTCGGGGTCTGTGAGGTAAAAAGTACTAAAAAGTGCAAAAAAACACATAAAACATTAAATAACTTTTTTTCTAATTAAAATATCAAAAATCGAAGCCCGAGGTGCACTTCTTCGGCAGAAACTGTACCTGTATACCAAATTTCATCTTTCTAGGCCTTACAGTTTTCCCAAGAAGCGCGCCACACACACACACACAAACATCTTATTTTATTATATGTATAGATTTTTATTTATTACTTTAAAGTTTGATCTCAAGTAGCGAAAATACAGCTTTCAGTACTTGAATACTTAATATTTTGAACTACGGACCTAAGTACTCTCATTCAAATTTCTAATGATCAGGGAAGGAAAGAGGATTTGAGGAAGAATAGAAACAATTACGTAACGGCAACTAGGCTAAATTATGTATATTTCTGCTGATGTGATTCGGAAAATGAAAAACCATATTACCAACACAAACAGGAATAGCTCTAATGGCAACTAAACTAAATTACGTATCTTTCTGATGAGGTACGTTTAGAAAACTGCAAACCATATAAACAACGCAAACAAGAAAAACCCCTTTTGCTAATTAAATTAATTTATGCTTCTTTATGCTAATGTTCGTTTAGAAAAACATTCAACCAACTGGAACAGGAGTAGTTCTGGTGGTAACGAAATTAAATTATGCATATTTCTGCTGACGTACGTTTGAAAAATTGCAAAACATGTAACCAACACAAACAGGAATAGCTATAATAGCAACTATAATAAATTAAAACGATGCATCTTCCTACTGACGCACGTTTGGAAAATTGCTAATCATATAACCAACTCAAACCGGAATTGCTATAATAGCAACTAAATTGAATTATGTACCCTTTTTGCTGACGTAAGTGTAGAAAATTTATGAAAAAATATAAAAAATAGCCATTACTCCGAATTTTTTTCAAATTGGTATTACAAATTTGAGTCATTTCCAAAATTATTTCTCTGCCCTTGAAAAATCAAACTATTCTATGTAAAGAGAGAAGATTCAATGTTACTTTTGCGAAATCTGTGTCAGACAATTAAGTCCTAGTGGCTTTAACCTCACGAGGATTAATATATCTATATGCTGCAATGAATGAATCAGCATCGATCCCCCAAAGACTTATTAAATCTGACAAATGCTTTGGGAAACTATAAAGCATATCGTTTCCACGAATATAGAGCAAATTTATCCCGCTATAACTGCCGGTATTCCAGTACCCTTCGATGCATCGTTAATGGCTTTAAATTTAAAAAAAAATCACATTTTGTAAGCATGTGTCAAACACCTTGTGATTCTTTGCTTGCCCGGTGGGTAGTTCAGAGCCCTACTGTGGAGACACACCCCTTCCTGGATTACTGCCAACCTTACTTTTTAAATTGATCTATCTTGTCATCGCAGGATATTAATTTTTGGAGGTACGATGCAGAGGGATTCGCCATAAATCCATTTTTCTGATAATTCAGCAGAATTTATTATACTTTATGAAGAATGTGTATCCGTTATTCAAAAAATTTCGTAGAAATACGTTGAACTTTCATTTATTGACCGTTTGCTACTAAATATTTCAAGCATTTTTAGCCTCTTGGTATAGTGCTGCGAAGTAAACATCTGTGGCTCGATAAAAACTTCCCGTAGATGTCGTTTGATATTGGTCGTCATTTTAAATTTCAACAAAAGCAAGTTCTTTTGTCTTCATGATCCCAGTTTTCATAAAGCCCGAGAATATTAGGATAGATGATTTTGTAGCGGCTGTATTTTTTTGATTACATTTAACTGTTTGGTAACAATGTAAATTACCGGAGCAGCGTTTAGCAAAAGTTCGTCGGAAACGCTTCAATTCATTTCGAGGATTCTAAAAATAAGGAACTACTAGCTGATCTACTTGAAGCATTCGCTCTCAAAATTTGTGGCTCTGCTGTAAAAGTACCGTAGGTATTAGGTAAAGGTATATATTCGCCAAGTAGAAAATTACCGAACTCGATTACCCACGAGCAAACTTAGATAGTGCATAAACCTTTCAGAGTTCTGTGTACTTATTGTGTGTATAAAGTTTTAAGACGTTATCAAGACGTCAAGACTCTTTAAAAGAGTTACTACGTAGGTATTTAATTTTTAATATTGTTAGCCTACTAGGAAATAAGAAAATCATAATGAAACATGTATTACGCAATGAAAAGTTAAACAATTAAGATGTCTACACGAAACGTAGTTCTAAGTATGTATAAAGCATTGAGACTGCTCATGTTAAAAGAGTTAAGTAAAGTACTGAATAGAAGTATTTTTATTTTGATAAATTTTCCCGCAGCGATATTACTTTTGCCGTCATTAGTCCTCTTTGATGATGGTACAGGCCTGCCTTTCAGTAATGCAAGCAGAAGTATGCAGTCGATTCAAACGAATTCCTCAGAAGTCTGTTCATCTATTTTTCGCACATAGCAGTAAAAAATTCTTTAAATTATGCCGTATTTGTGAAGTTTGCTGCCGTAAAAAGGAAGTTACGGCAACCCTCAGCAAACAAACTTGAGAAATATTATATATTATCCAAAACCTTTCGTTGAATGTAGAGTTGCATGGATAGTAGGTTGGTGTAAAACCATTACGGCTTAAATTTCCCCAAACAAATCCAAGTTGGTCAATTTTGTCGCACGACTCATTTTTTACTTACTGTAGAATGCGTTCCATGTAATTCTGGCTTGTGTAGTTTCACATTTGAATCTTAATGTGTTATTTTTTCTCACTAACCTAAAACAGCTTTACAGGGCGATTCTGTAAGAAAATGTAAAAAAAAAAAAAAAAAAATTTAAACAAAAAACCCGACTGCGTAAAAACCAAAAAAACTGAAAAGAAAAAAAAAGCCCAATAGTTTAGAATGTTATTAAGTACTACTGAATAACTACGCCATTGAAATAGTTTTATAATCGACACACACAAAAGACACATCATAAATTCAAAAGCAGAATAGAAAGATCAACAGTCGGGGCCCATTCAAATTTTACGGGGTTCCTTGATTGGTCAAAAAGGAATGGGCAAGGAACCGTTAAGCTACGTAAAAAATAACAGTAAAGTTACAAGAGATTTTTTTTTTTTTTTGCAGATTTGAAAGTTGCAGCATTTTTGTCCCTCTCTTCCATCATCTGTTTACAACCATTTCCACTGCTTGAAATACATATGTTTACTATTTGATATATTTCCTCGTTTAGGATACTTTTTCAGGATATTTTTTCTTTCGTATTCGTGGCATTTTCTAGAAAAAAAAACACAAAATTAAAAAAAAAAAACTAGATCAACAAAAGTTAATGATTATTTTCATTTCTTAATAAAATATGTATTGTATTATTTAGACAGTTATTAATTATTTATGTATATAGTGCAGTATTCATCAATTTAAATAAAGTGGTAAACATGGTTTTTACTCGAAAATGTTTTTTTAACATGAAATGATACGGAAGGTTTCCTGGCACTAGCGTGCTTAAGTAAGCTTTTGAAAAAAAATGAAAGAAAGTTTTTGAATTAGTTTCATAATCTCTATTTTGGTTCATGGAAATCCTTCTTTTGTAATGTTGTATATTACCACATTAGATTATTTGAAAATATAATTTAGGTAAACATAATAATGTATACTAACTCATACAATTTTGTAAAATTTAGATCATTAACGTGTTTTTTCATTGCTTAACCGAACAGTTAATTGTAATAAACAACATTAAGAGAGACTAAGTTCTTCAATAGTTACTCATTTAGAAAACCAAAAAGAGAGCAAAAGAGAATAACATCAGTTCTGGAGTTATGGGTCATGTTCCATTCCTCTCTTAATGATAGTGTCCCATTCCTCCAGCAGAAGGACTTTCTGTTTTTTTAATACTTCTAACATAAAGCTTGGAACATTCAAACCCAATTTGATAGTTTTTCAATGCTATATCTATGATTTTTTTTGTTCAATTATAACATTTTTATTTCACCTAAAACGCAACTGGAAAAATGAGGTGCAAATTTCTTCGAGGTATAAAGTACTTCTGATGTATAAAATTAAGGTTTTTTTGTTTCCACCACGAACAATACCGAACTTCGTTCAACAATTAGCACCAAGAATGAGTCTATGGGTCAAGTCTAGTGGAAAAAGGAAAACAAGTCCTAACATCTTATTTAGACATACTTGCAGGCGTCCTTATCTTCCCGAATTTCTCTCATTGTTTCAATAACGGGTTATGTAATCGATAAAAACAAATACAAATACAAATACAAATGTGACGACCAGCAACAGGCTCTGGGCCCAGCTAGGCTGGTCCTAGTCAATTAATTAGTCCCCAATGAAGATCAATGGCCCTCTTAAAGCTATCCACTTCCTTGCTCATTACCGCCTCTTCCGGTAAGCTATTCCAAGTGCCCACGACCCTGCTAAAGTAGTAGTTTTTCCTGATTTCCAAGTTAGCCTGAGATTTAAATAGCTTAAAACAATGACCCCTTGTCCTGCTTTCCCCGCAAAAATTTAATCCATCTACATCTTTTATTTTGATAAATTTAAATAACTGAATCATGTCCCCTCTGACTCTCCTTTGCTCCAGGCTATACATGTTAAGCCTATTAAGTCTGGTATCATAATCTAAATCTGAGAGTCCCCTTACTAATTTAGTTACCCTTCTTTGAACCCTTTCCAATACAAAAATATCTTTCTTCAGATAAGGCGACCAAAACTGAACAGCATACTCCAAATGAGGTCTTACTAAACTCCTATATAAAGGCAGAAGAACTTTCTTAGATTTGTTTGAAATAGATCTATTGATGAACCCAAGCATTTTGTTGGCTTTGTTACTAGCAATACTGCACTGTTGACTAAACTTGAAGTCCTGATTTATAAAGACACCCAGATCCATAACATTTTCTGCCTGATTTATGACTGAACCCTGTAAACGATATCTCATACGCTTATTTCCATGACCTAAGTGTAGCACTTGACATTTCCCTACATTAACTGCCATACCCCATTTATCTGCCCACTTAGTAATATGATCTAAATCCTCTTGCAGCTGTTTTACTTGTTCTTCATTTTCGACAATCCCCATAACTTTTACATCGTCAGCAAAACAATTTATGCTTCCAGAAATATTTTCATTGATGTCATTCATAAATATAATAAACAAAAGAGGCCCTAAAGCTGATCCCTGAGGAACCCCACTTAAAACATCACTCCAATTAGAATGATTTCCTCTCACAACTACTCTTTGCTTCCTACCAGTAAGCCAATTTCCAACCCAAAGTAAAGTTTTTCCTCCTATTCCAATGTCAGCTAACTTGCTGAGAAGAGCAACATGCGGTACCTTGTCAAAAGCTTTTTGAAAATCAATATAAACAACATCCACACATTTTTTGTTATCCAAAGCTGAGGTAACCTTGTCGTAGAAATGCAATAAATTAGTAGTAAAGGATTTACCTTTCCTGAAACCATACTGCAAACTAGTCAACAGACTATTAGTCTCTAAGAACATCATGATCTTAATTTTGATCAAAGTTTCGAAAATCTTACAAATCACCGAAGTCAAACTTACAGGTCTATAATTCCCAGCAATACCTTTAGACCCCTTCTTGAAGAGTGGCGTTATGTTAGCCAGCTTCCAGTCCTCTGGCACCGTCCCCGAGTTATAAGAAGCATTGAAAATATTCAAAATAACATCCACTAATTCCTCTGCACATTCAACTAAAATTTTTGGATAAATATTATCTGGTCCCGGAGCTTTAGTTGCTTTAATCTTTTTCAAATGAAATAAAACCTCCTCCCTGGAAAATACAAAATCCTCAAGCTGTATAATAGCTTGTGAACAATTTTCTTCTGGAAAAAAAAGAAAGAAATCTGTTGCAATTCAGAAAACAATCTAAGAAATAATTCAAGCTCGAGACAACATGACGCATCCTTCAGACAGCTTATCGATTGGTTGAAGGAGATAAAGTACAATTTTCGAAAGTTGATTAACATTTTTGTCTGTCGAATTTTGTCTGCAGAAAATGACCTATTTACCGTAAAATATCTCAGAAAATATCTCTTTAAAGAGAAATACATTTTCAGAATATGTTGCTGTAGAGGAAGTTGAAAGTAAAATCGTCCAAATAATGGACAAATACAGTTTTCAATCACAGAGGACATTACAAATTGCTTATATACTTTATATACTCAATTCAAATTCTAAAATGAAACATAAAAATAAAAATGTTTAATAATGTGTGTGTCATCTATTTTCCAATAGGTGATCCCACAATCACGTGTAGGACAATCAGAATAATTTTTTACTAACATTTATATGCGTTTACCAGTTATTTAGAGCTAAAAGTTAACGATTTGTGAACGTTGTGAAAGTATTTTATGTGATTTGTGATTTTTTCCCCTTAACTTCTCTTTAATTGTTTTTTTTTTTTTTTTTTTTTAATGAAATATTGCTGTTACTTGCGGGACACACGTTTGAACTTCAATCTTAAACTTCTCAATTGCAGCAAAAAATCCACCGAATATATTGTATTGATGCAACTGCAAACTGTTTATACATAACAATTGTATTTTTTGTTTTTTGAATAGTATTAGCTTGTAAAGAAAAGCAGACTCATTATTTTTTAAATAATTGTCACGAGTGGGACACTATGCGATTTTCGAAAAAAATGTATCTACTTTCCATCCTTCTAGTTGTTCCCCCTGAACAGGGCTTGTCTTCATAAATAACAATAACCCATTTTCTACTTTTAATTCTTCACTGGACAATGGACATTAATTTTGTTGAATTTTTCAAATCAAGTTTGAAACTTTATCCCCAACGGAAGCAGGTTCTACACATTATGCACCTTCTTTTGCACTGAATTGTATGGAAACTTGATATTATTTTGATGGTTCTGGTGTTTTTTCAGGGGTTTTTGCTCCATAATTTTTCTTCACTCTCATCTTTTCCAATGTTGAATTCTTTTGCGCTTGGTTTGAAATTGCTAAGTTAGCAAAATCTTTGGCAGATTGAACTGTGTGCTTTTCATTTATATACTCATTATCTTTTGACGAAAAAGTATCTTTGAGTCACCCCTCACGTCATTACCTACTCCTTTTAAATAAAGAGTAACAAAATACTTCCAGGTAAAAAGTTTTTCTTCATACTTTTTTGAAGATTACAATGCAGTTTTACCATGTATTAGAAGAGTAGGAGGGTCCATTACTCCATATAATTTATTTCTTTGAGGCATTTTCACATTAATGCTTTTTCTGCATTGCTCATAGTTTAAACGATTTATCGGAACTTTATCTGCCATCTGTTGCCGCTTATTTTTCTTTCACTCAGATATTCCTTTTGTCTCCTCTTTTAATTTTTTTTGTTTGTTTTTGTTTTTCTTCCAACTTTTCTTCAATTTTGTGTATTTTTTTTAAAGGGCTTTCAAGTAACTGATACCATGAGTTTTCCCAAGAAACAATTTTGGTTATGGCCAGCTATAAATACTTTTATAGACAAATCTTTTGACAAAAGAAAAAAGAACTACTTTACTAGAACTTGCTGATGACATCATAACACTCTAAAATCAATATTAAATTGAAATGCGAAAACTAAGAAACTATTAAAACAAAATCTGACATTAAAAACTTAGCTTTGAAAAAATAATTATTGCCATTTATTCTCAAATTTAATAGTTAATATATGTTTTCATTAAAGATATTTTTACTTTCATAACTATAAAGTTCCTGTACTTACGAAACAGAAGATTACAAATAAAACAATAGGAACACTCTTGTGCAGTGGCTCCCAAAAGTGTTCCTACACCTACGACTTTCAATGGAATAGGACCTTATTCATTGGTTAGAATTAATATTTCGGAACAGGTATTTAATTATAAGATCTATGATCAATTTTCAACAAAACTACATGACATTTTTTAAAAAATATTAAAACTTATTTTTTTTTTAAATCAAAAACCAAAAAGTGCCGCAAATTTTATCTCACAAAAGTCTTCGTACACTTTAAAAAATGTCTATAGACCATTGAATAATCTAACCTTTTATTAAGTTATTTTTTAGTAGAATATCATGCAGTATCAACAACACCTTTTAAACGTCTGACAATAGATTTCATTCTTTTTTCTTTCTTTTTTTTCGTAATTTCTGAGCAAGTGTTCAACCACACTTCGAGTCTTACTGTTTCTAGCTCTATTTTCGTTCCAAAACCGTATTTTCGTAATCTAGCCTCCAGATATCTCTAAATATATTACATTGAGTTTAAATCTGGAGATTGAAGGGGTATTTTCTAAACTTTAGGACAATTTTTGAGACACTACATGCAAACGTTGAAAATCGTGGTGCTTCTTATCGTTATCTTGATAAAAAAACAAAGTTGTTTCCGATAACCAAATTTTTGACTAATAGTTTAAAATTGGATTTTAAAATATTTAAATGAACAGCATGATTCATTATTTCATCAAAAAATTCCAAACTACAAAGTCCTAATGTTGATATGCACCCTCACACAAGAACACCTTCACCGTCCTGATTAACTGGTCCTACTAAGTTCTTAAGTTTAAATACCTAATTTTTCTTTCTATTTACAATTATACAACAATTTAACCAAAAAATGATGAATTTATTTTCGTGTGTAAGTAAGACGTTATTCCAAAACGTTTTGAGCTTATTTATCATTTGTTTTGCGACGAAAAGCCTAAGCTTTCTGCTTTTCGCACGGCCAAGAAAATTTATGCGAGAAGAGGTCCCATGTAATCCAGCTAATCAGAGAACTTGGCGAACAATTTTAGGTAAAAATTAAATGTAAAAATTTTCATTTAACTCTGCAGAAACTTTTATAGCACTCAAATGTGTATTTTTCATAATTCTTTTAACTGTAAATCTCCGATCACGCTTTGTCAACTTTGCCGGTTGACCTTCTCCAACCTTGTTTTCGGTCCGATTCTTTTCTTTTAAGCATTTTATCAAACACTTTACTACAGAATGGAATAAATTAACTAGTTTAGAGACATTTCAAACCAATTTACCGCTACTGTGGGGAAAAAATTCAACTTTCGAATGGTGTTTGTGGTTTTTTTCGAATACCAGCCATTTTAAAGTAATAAGCACAATATTAAAGAATAAATACACAAAAAATTAAAACCAAATGACCTTTATGGGTCAACACAATGCAAAAATAATAAAAAAAAAAACGACATATGATAATTTTAATTATGAATTTATTCGAAAATATTTGAATGTACGATGACTTTTGTGGCGTATCATTTCTCTGTCTCTTCATTTTTTGACCAATTTCAAAAAGAAGATCCGTCAATATTGTGAAAAAACTACAGAATTTTATTTAAAATGACATAGGAATGATGTGGAAAAGAAATTGGACTTCATATTTGAATTCAGTTTCGCGTTAGTTTGGTTTTACTAAAAAATTTCAAAGTGTACGAACACTTTTGGGAGCCACTGTATCTTTATTCAGAGACACTTTTTTTTAAAAATGTCTTGAACGCGACGTCACATACGAGACAACATTGATTATCTCATAACCAATTACTAAACTGAAATTACCCTAAAATATTTTCAAAGATCTTTATACATATTAAGGCTGCTTATCAGCCGTTATCATTTCAAGTTTTAGTTCTTTGTTTATTATCAATTTCAAAAGTTACTTTTATCTTGTCACGTGTGGGTCATGAATTTACGACAGTTGTGATCTGAAATAGAATAATTTATACTGCAGTAAAATCCTGAAAATAATGCATAAAATAAAAACGGTACTTATCTTTTTTTAAAAATCTAGCTTCGTACATGTATATATCTGAATCCAGATGAATGTGAAGTAAGATTACTCTGAAATGAACACGTTTTAATTGCACCAAATCCAGCTAATGGTAGCTATCTTTCAAACCCTGTTGCAGTTCAAAGAACCAAAATACCGGAAAAGTATAATTAGATAGAAATTAAATGAACTTTAAAAAAATAACTGTGCTGCTTGTATCGTTTAAACAAAATGTTTTTTTACGTTATAAAATATTTGGTTTTCGTGAAATGGCCCCGATTGGTCTAATTGACACAAAAGAGTGATTTTATTTTCACAATCGGTACTAAATATTTTACCTTACACTATAGTGCAAAATGATCATTAAGGCTGCTCTTCAGTGGGAAAGAAAAACGATCTCGCTTGAAAATGGGCTTTTTCTTTAAACGAAAGCAATGTTCAGCAGTGAAGTGATTGACACTTCAACAGCCAATAGAACGAGCGTTGGCCGATGAAAGTGTGGATCATGTGACCTGTCACATTTTGCAGGGGGACAGACCGGACGCTCCCCTGCTGTGCAAAGTAGTCGAAATAGGTAATAGCTGACGGCGAAATGAAACCGCAGCTTTTTACAGACCCTTCCAAGGAAATTCTAGTTCTTTCCCTCTTGAGTCTTGACTACATAGGTAAAAGAAAAATAACTCAGTGTAAAAGGCGCGGCATTTTGCAATCCCGCTTGTGATATTAATTTATTTGCATTCGCACTAAAATTAATTTTTGAAACGAAGATTTTTTTCCCCATTAATACGGTTCCTGATCTCATCTAGGAAAAATTAACGAATGAATGAATATTTGCAATAAATAAATTTATAAATTCGTTTTATTTTTAGAAAAATGTTCGTTATTGAAAATTGATAATATCAAAAAAGGAAGGAAAAAAAAGATAGCCTGCATGACCACACTGAATTTTAACGAAATGAACTCCAAATTCTAACCAAAAAATATTCTTTAAAAATGGATGATCCTACTTAATAAATTTGAAAAATCGAGTGCCGAATAAAAGTGGGGACTAACTAGTTATCGGTTGGCGAAATTCTTTCACTTCCTCTGCCTGTTTGCCACTCTCCCCAACCCCATCCGAGTTAGCAGAAAACATTCTTAAAAATGAAACTAGATCCTCTTTGCATAGTTAATACTTGATTGTACAATAAACATTAATGCCACTAATTAGTTACATTAACCTTTATTTGAACTGATAATATTTATATTTTAGTGTTAAATTAAATACTACTTTGTTGGTTAGTTACCTGTTTTACAAATGTAGTGGCGACTAGAAAAAAATGTGGCTACTATAAATACCTTTTCTCACCACTGGTGACCAGAAAATTCCCCTAATCTTTTTCTTTGAATCCTTTTCTTTTTGAAAAAATATTTATTTATCTAAGTACTATATGCAGATGAGAAGGCTACGATAGCATTTCTCAAGGGGTTGTTATGGTGAAAGTTCTTTCAAATTGAGCATAACAACGGCAAAGTCGCGGACGGCTACGGATAAGGATTTCCTGAATTTGAAAAATTAAAGATTTTTCTCTGATCTTTGTATGCAAGGGTGCTCACCCTGCTCCAAGCTCAAAGGCAAAAATCACTCCTTCCCCCACTCTCAATGTTTGTAAACTATCTTGCGTTGAAATTTTGCAATAAAACTAAACCTAGCACTTTTAGAGTCTCAGATTCCCAGTTACTAAATTCGGCAAAATACATGAGGTATTACATGCACTATATGACCAAAAGTATTGGGACACTTTCAAAAATTCACAATTTTACGGATTTCTCAAAAAATAAAAGACCAATTGCTCTCTGCTCTGTAATTTTTTTCTCATGAAAAGTATACTCCAGACGTCAAATCCAATAACAATTAAGTCTGCTATTCATTTAGGGGACCAGCAACAAATAATCTGTTCTTATCATGAATCACTCTATAACGATGGCAGGAAAGTGTTGCCAGTTTGCTAACAATTCCTTACCATTCGTCGCCTATCCTAGAATTATAGAAATTCGGCTCATTAGATTGCTGATAACTTTTTAAAATTTAAAGAAATTGCGGTGGAATTTTTTTCATGGATTGTAGGATGTATCTGAGCTTTGAATTATGAACGTTATAAATTGCTATCTTTCGTGTCTGCGCAGTGAAAAATTAATAGCTTTAACTGTTCATATTTCAACAAATTTTCAATATTTTAACTTCAAATTTTATTATTATGTTTCTCTAAAATGCTGTCAAATATTTTAAAAGTTTAGTAACGTTTGACGAAATACTCTGCGTAATATAAGGCGAAAACCTTCAAAAAAATTTTGCATTTTTGAAAGAAATGCTTATATTTCCATGGGTATAAGAGATACTTTCACAAAAATATAAAAATAAGTTTTTGATAGATTTTTAACTCATTTCTGAAAATTATAGCTTATTCCCAGCAATTTGCAATGAAAAATTATCAAAAAACTTTTTTACTCAATTTGTTGTCGGTCCCCTAAATGAATAGCAGACTTAATTTTTATTGGAAAATGACAACTAGAGTATACATTTTATGCGAAACAAATTATAGAGCAATTGGACTATTATTTCTCGAGAAATCCCTAAACATGTGAATTTTTGAAAGTGTCCCAATGCTTTTAGTCATATAGTGTATATAGTGCTTCTACTTCAACACATTGAGTTTTTATTAAAATTTTCTAATAAGTCTTGTGAGTGTCTGATCCTCGTTAGTTGTCATAATAAATATTAAGGGTTGTACTTTTTCTCAGGAGGCACGAAAATATTACCTACATGTATATCTGCCTGAAAAAAAAAAAAAAAAAAAATCTCGAAATACTTAGATGAAAAAAAATCTCAACGCCTCGCTCTGCCAGATTTTAAAGTTTTTATCGCTCTGCCTCGTTTTCATGCATCTTGCATTTAATGAATCAATAATAAAAAATAAAAAAAGAGCAAGAAACAGATTTGCAGGAAATACATAAAGTTGAAACAAAAATGAAAATGAACAGCTTACATTTAGGAAAGCAATTATAGGTACAAGTAAGGGTTCACAATTAAAAAAAAAAAAACAAGACAAACTTTTTCTTTTAAGTTCTGTGTTACGCACTTCTGTGCCGAAAAATTATCGTATCCTGTCTTCAGTCACAGAATAAAATGAATGTTCTAATCCAATGATTATCAAGTAATTTTCATTCGTATAGAACAAAAATCTTTTTTGAGATCCCACATTTTCCATTCTATTGACTCCTAGTAATATGTAAATACAGCGAGAGAAAGGATTTAGCTTCTTGTTTAGGAGAGGGAACCATTTCTATATTTAATTAACATGATCTTTATCGTAAGCATACTATTTACTCAGAAATACTCCCTATTTTCCCAAGCACTCTGTTTGAGGGCTATGCCTTTTAATTTTCTCGAAAATAAAAATTTTCAAAATGCACTTTTAGACGATCTCTGGTAGTATTTGGAAGTAAGTAAGAGGTCCTGTGATCTTCCACCAGCAAATTTTTGAACTTGAAACGCCAAAAACACAATTTCAGGTTCTTCAATTCTGTTAGGAAACGGGGAGTTCGGAAGCTTTCCCCGGAATTTTTCGAAATAGTCTAAAAACGCAGTCTTAGTGTGATGTTGGGGGGGAGGCAAAATTTTAAAAGTGTTATAAACATGATTGTAGGCCATCTTTAATAACGTTGGGGACATGCAGGTTTTTGAAATCCAAAAATGCAATTTTAGACGACTTTTTTTTTTTATGGTCAAAGAAGGACTTTTCACAAACTCCCTTCCCGAAATTTTTTGAAATTAAAGCCATAAAAACGAAATTTAAGACGATCTTTAATGATGTTTTTTTAAGGGAGGGGGGGGGGGTGCTTATGTGACCTGAAAACCTTTATGCCTGTAATTAATTTTTTCTACATTGTATTAAAATGCTGATCTAGCTTCTGAGAATGAAAATAGAAAACAGTGAAAACTTGTAACCCCCATTCTATATTGTTCACATTTTAGTTAGCTTTGTCGGCAACATAAGGCTGAAAACGTCATTAAAACTAATACATACAATGCTTAGTAATTCTACCACGGTGTGTTTCTTACATTAACTGAATCATATTAAATTGCTAATATATTTTTCATGATTTTCTATGTGTTTAATGAGTATGTTGGTGTACGGAATGTTTTCCGCAATTGAATTTTCCACCTCCCAAACCTTCTAAAGAAATTTGACGAGTCTGGCTCTTAAAGACACAAATAATTTTCAAAAATGTTTGTTGAGCTGTGGAAAGCACTTTATGTGTGTACCATTTGTAGTAACATAAAACACATGTAAAACGATGCAAAATACCCAGTATCTGGAATACGATTTAATCTATATATAAAAATATTTTTCTACTGGAAGGGAAAAATGTCAACTTTTCGCATTCGACAGCATTGTAACAATGTTCATTATATTGTAAATAAACAATTTGACTCAGAAATATTCCTTTCAAATCTACTTCTTTTCAAAGCACAAATTTGAAAAAAAGCAGATGTTGCGAATTTAACAGCTAATAGCACGCATCTACATGGATTCACTTTCAAAAGCACTTGATTCTTCACGAAAGCCTTAGGAAAAGAGGAAAGAAGAAAGGACGTCCAGCGGAGGTCATTGAGGGGAACTAATGAGAGGGTAATAAATCTTACACCCCATTAGCACTTACCCCTCAAAAAGGGGAGGTTTCTAATATAGGGCGGGGCGAATGCAAAAAGTGAACGTATTTTGAAATTTTTTTCAATAGTTAGAACATGATATTTGTTTAAAAAATGGTCGCATTATTTCAAACAAGATCTCAAAAGAGAGCTGGAAATATTTTGCGTGTCAGGGCGTTCTTAAAATTTCGATAGCACGAGTTGCAGATGTTTTACAGAGCGAAATGTTCAACAGTA
Organism: Uloborus diversus; assembly: GCF_026930045.1. Classification (NCBI taxonomy): domain Eukaryota; kingdom Metazoa; phylum Arthropoda; class Arachnida; order Araneae; family Uloboridae; genus Uloborus; species Uloborus diversus. The sequence continues at coordinate 61,926,184 of NC_072733.1, forward strand.
CCTCGTTTTCGAAGAAATTCATTTTTTCTCGAATTTTAAAAAATCGGAGAATGGACACATCAAAAAAGTAAAAACTAAAAGAAACAGACATGGTCTTGAAAAATACTCAGAAAAAAAACCGGATCCGAAAACTTCACAGGAATTTGTAAAACAAGCTCCAACTTTCTCCCCCCCCCCCCCCCCGTAGGTTAACATTAGATCCGAATCTTTCAGACTCTCAGTGAAGAGCACCCTTAACAAGCCTAGAAAAGCGTTACATTATAGACACTTTTTCGCTCATAAAGAAGCAAATAAAACTTGTAACTACTCTCAGATAGTGTAATGGTTAATATCATTTTTATTATTATTATTATTATTATTATTATTATTATTATTATTAATTATTATTATTATTAAAGACTTTTTCTGTACTTACTTTTGTCATAATTTTCACACTTTGCTTCCGGTTGCCGGGTTAAATTTAGATCGATGAAACTGAACACACTTCCGCTTTTCAATTGTTGCCAGAAACAATGAAATAATCTTTATAGCGGAGCGGCCTAGCGCATTGTGCCGTTAGCACACGAGGAGTCTCACATAAGGAAAAATATTTATCACTTATGTGAGGACCCTCGTGTGCTGACGGAACAAAGCGTTAGGCCGCTCAAATGAAAAGGAGTTTGGATTAGACTTTTGGAAGGGATGTGTGGTAACAGGGCGAGAGATGAAGATATTAGGGGTGGCCAGAGGAAGAAAGGGGAGTGTGTTGCGGATTTTGGCCATTAAATTATTATATAAGCTAATTATTATTAATTATCACACTTTGCTTCCGCTTGTCTGGGTTAAATTTAGCCCGCTGAAACTGAACACACTTCCGCTTTTCAATTGTTGCCAGAAACAATGAAATAATCTTTATAGCGGAGCAGCCTGACGCATAGTGCCGTTAGCACACGAGAAATCTCACCGAAGGAAAAATATTTATTACTTATCAGATGGTCCTCGTGTGCTTACAGAACAAAGCGTTAGGCCGCTCCACTGAAAAGGAGTTTGGATTAGACTTTTGGAAGGGACGTGTAGTAACAGGACGAGAGACGAAGATATTGGGGATGGCCAGCGGAAGAAATCGGAGTGTGTTGTGGATTTTGGCCATTAAGGCTGCTCTTCAGTGGGGAAGAAAAACGATCTCGCTTGAAAATGGGCTTTTTCTTTAAACGAAAGCAGTGCTCATCAGTGAAATGATTGACACTTCAACAACCAATAGAACGAACGGTGACCGATGGAAGTGTGGATCATGTGACCTGTCACATTTTGCAGGGGGACAGACCGGACGCTACCCCTGCTGTGCAGAGTAGTCGAAGGAGGCAATAGCTGACGGCGAAATGAAACCGCAGCTTTTTACAGATCCTTCCAAGGAAATTCTACTTCTTTCCCTCTTGAGTCTTGACTACATAGGTAAAAGAAAAATAACTCAATGTAAAAGGTGCGGCATTTTACATTGCCGCGCATTTTGCAATCCTGCTTGTGATATTAATTTATTTGTATTCGCACTAAAGTTAATTTTTGAAACGAAGATTTTTTTTCCTCATTAATACGGTTCCAGATCTCATCTAGGAAAAATTAACGAATGAATATTTGCAATAAATAAATTTATAAATTCGTTTTATTTTTAGAAAAATGTTCGTTATTGAAAATTGATGATTTCAAAAAAGGAAGGAAAAAAAAAGATAGCCTGCTCGACCACACTGAATTTTAACGAAATGAACTCCAAATTCTAACCAAAAAATATTCTTTAAAAATGGATGATCCTACTTTATATATTTGAAAAATCGAGTGCCGAATAAAAGTGGGGACTAAAAATACTAGTTATCGGTTGGCGAAATTGTTTGCCACTGTCCCCAACCTCATCCAAGTTGCCAGAAAACATTCTTCATAAAAATAAAACTAGATCCTCTTTGCATAGTAAATACTTGATTGTACAATAAACAGTAATGCCTTTAATTAGTTACATTTACCTTTATTTGAACTGATAATATTTATATTTTAGTCCTAAATTAAATACTACTTTGTTGGTTAGTTACCTGTTTTACAAATGCAGTGGCGACTAGAAAAAATTTGCTTTTTCTCACCACTGGTGACCAGAAAATTCCTCCAATCTTTATCTTTGAATCCTTTTCTTTTTGAAAAGATATTTATTTATTTATCTAATAACTATATGCAGATGAGAAGGCTACGATAGCATTTCTCAAGGGGTTCTTATGGTGAAAGTTCTTTCAAATTGAGCATAACAACGGCAAAGTCGCGGACGGCTACGGATAAGGATTTCCTGAATTTGAAAAATTAAAGATTTTTCTGTGATCTTTGTTTGTATGCAGGGGTGCTCACCCTGCTCCAAGCTCAAATTCAAAAATCACCCCTTCCCCCCACTCTCAATGTTTGTAAACTATCTTGCGTTGAAATTTTGGAATAAAGCTAAACCTAGCACTTTTAGAGTCTCAAATTCCCAGTTACTAAATTCGGCAAAATACATGAGGTATTACATACACTATATGACCAAAAGTATTGGGACACTTTTGAAAATTCACAATTTTACGGATTTCTCGAGAAATAAAAGACCAATTGCTCTCTACTCTGTAATTTTTTTCACATGAAAAGTATACTCCATACGCCAAATCCAATAACAATTAAGTCTGCTATTCATTTAGGGGACCAGCAACAAATAATCCGTTCTTATCATGAATCACTCTGTAACGATGGCAGGAAAGTGTTGCCAGTTTGCTAACGATCCCTTACCATTCGTCGCCTATTCTAGAATTATAGAAATTCGGCTCATTAGATCGCTGATAACTTTTTAAATTTTAAAGAAATTGCGGTGGAATTTTTTTCATGGATTGTAGGATGTATCTAAACTTTGGATTATGAACGCTATAAATTGCTATCCTTCGTAGATGCGCAGTGAAAAATTAATAGCTTTAATTGTTCATATTAATTTTCAATATTTTAACTTCAAATTTTATTATTATGTTTCTCTAAAATGCTGTCAAATATTTTAAAAGTTTAGTAACGTTTGACGAAATACTCTGCGTAATATGAGGCGAAAACCTTCAAAAAAATTTTGCATTTTTGAGAGAAATGCTTATATTTCCATGGGTATAAGAGATACTTTCACAAAAATATAAAAATAAGTTTTTGATAGATTTTTAACTCATTTCAGAAAATTATAGCTTATTCCCAGCAATTTACAATGAAAAATGATCAAAAAAACCTTTTTTTTTTCCTCAATTTGTTGTTGGTCCCCTAAATGAATAGCAGACTTAATTTTTATAGGAAAATGACAACTAGAGTATACATTTTATGCGAAACAAATTATAGAGCAATTGGTCAATTATTTCTCGAGAAATCCCTAAAAATGTGAATTTTTGAAAAGTGTTCCAATATTTTTGGTCACATAGTGTATATAGTGCTTCTGCTTCAACACTTTGAGTTTTTATTAAAATTTTCTAATAAGTCTTGTGAGTGTTTGATCCTCGTTAGTTGTCATAATAAATATTAAAGGTTGTCCTTTTTCTCAGGAGGCACGAAAATATTACCTAGATGTATATCTGCCTGAAAAAAAACTTGAAATACTTAGGAGAAAAAAATCTCAACGCCTCGCTCTGCCAGATTTTAAAGTTTTTATCGCTCTGCCTCGTTTTCATGCATCTTGCATTTAATGAATCAATAATAAAAAAAATATAAAAAGGGCAAGAAACAGATTTGCAGGAAATACATAAAGTTACAACAAAAATGAAAATGAACAGCTTACATTTAGGGAAGCAATTATAAGTACAAGTAAGGGTATTTCACATTAAAAAAAAAAAAAAGAAGAAGAGGAAGAAGGAAAAAAAAAACAAGACAAACTTTTTTTTTAAAGTTCTGTGTTACGCACTTCTGTGCCGAAAAATTGTCGTATCGTGTCTTCAGTCACAGAATAAAATGAATGTTCCAATCAAATGATTATCAAGTAATTTTCATTCGTATAGAACAAAAATCTTTTTTGAGATCCCACATTTTCTATTCTATTGACTCCTAGTAATATGTAAATACAGCGAGAGGAAGGATTTAGCTTCTTGTTTAGGAGAGGGAACCATTTCTATATTTAATTAATATGATCTTTATCGTAAGCAAACTATTTACTCAGAAATACGCCCTATTTTTCCAAGCACTCTGTTTGGGGCTATGCCTTTTAATTTTCTCGAAAATGAAATTTTCAAAATGCAGTTTTAGACGATCTCTGGTAGTATTTGGAAGTAAGAGGTCCTGAGATCTTCCACCAGCAAATTTTTGAACTTGAAACGCCAAAAACACAATTTCAGGTAGTCTTCAATTCTGTTAGGAAACGGGGAGTTCGGAAGCTTTACCCGGAATTTTTCGAAATAGTCTAAAAACGCAGTCTTAGTGTGATGTTGGGGGGAGGCAAAATTTTCAAAGTGTTATAAACATGATTGTAGGCCATCTTTAGTAACGTTCAGGGACATGCAGGTTTTTGAAATCAAAGTTCCAAAAATGCAATTTTAGACATGGTCAAAGAAGAACTTTTCGCAAACTCCCTTCCCGAAATTTTTCGAAATTAAAGCCATAAAAACCAAATTTAAGACGATCTCTAATAATGTTTTTTTAAGGGGGGGGGGGTGCTTATGTGACCTGAAAACCTTATTCGTGTAATTAATTTTTTTCTACATTGTAATAAAATGCTGATCTAGCTTCTGAGAATGAAAACAGAAAGCAGTGAAAACTTGTAACCCCCATTCTATATTGTTCATATCTTTGTTAGCTTCGTCAGCAACATAAGGCTGAAAACATCATTAAAACTAATACATACAATGCGTAGTAATTATATCACGGTGTGTTTTTTATATTAACCGAATCATATTAAATTACTAATATATTTTTCATGATTTTCTATGTATTTAATGAGTATGTTGGTGTACGGAATGTTTTCCGCAACTGAATAAATGTTTTTAAAAAGTATCTTTATTCTCCAAAAATACAGCTTCCAAATTCTTATAAAGATAAATAAAAAAAAATTATAAAAAAAAACTGTTTCTATTGTGAAAAACTTTTTGAAGACATCAGAAAGCCTTCTGAATTTTTGTTTTCTTGTCAATCTTAAATGTCGGTATTAGTAATCTGGAAATTTTGTATTTGAATGAAATTTTGCTTTTTAATTTCATCCACATTGATGTTTTTTTTTCTGAAATGTAATTTTACACCCCCCTTTTAAAAGTAAAATCTACTTAAGTTAAATCTTGAATGACTACAAATGATTAGTAACCATGGCGACGAAAATTTGACTTCTTAGTAAATATTGAAACAACGAGCTAGAGTTATTCTTGTCATCATGACAATCTGAAAAATCCGAGCAACATCAGCTTTGTTCAAGTAAGGATAATAAGCATTCGCAATTGAACAAAAAAAAAAAAAAAAAAACTTATTTTTTTCTGGAAGAATAAATATTGTCCTGAATTTTAGTTTTTTTCCAAAAATGATAGCGCGGTTGGAGAAATAATATTTAAGCAACGTACTTCAAAAAATATAAAACATGTTTTTTAATTGTAAAGCTTGATTCGCTCTAAAAAGTATGGAATAACACAAGTACATGGTTTCTTGATTGAAACACTCAAAACCTGCAGTTAATCACAATATCGACATATTTAAGCTATTTCCAAAACAGCTAATTAAAAATAAGTATTTTAACTTTTTTTTTTCATTGTTTCTGGCAATAAATAAAAACTTGAGGTAAAACGCAGGAATTATGACACAAAATGTAAGCTAGGAAATAGTCTTTAATAAAAATAAAATTAACCACGATTCGCATTGCTGCGCTAGAAAATAAAAATTATGCTTTTTTTGTTTCTCACGTAATGTTTTAAAAACTGTATAATATCGTACATGTCTTAAAAGAAGGAGTAATATTGCGACCCCATAAGAAACGTTTCACGACTCTATTTGGGGTCAAATTATGCATCGTTTTCCTCCTTAGGAAGTTTTCTAAAGAGAAATACAGTAAAATCCTATTACAACGTATACTAATGCAACGAAATACTTGTTTCAACCAAATAAATTTCCAGTCCCGATTCTGAAATTCGATGGATTTTACTGTATATTATGAATTACATGTTCAATGTGTATGTACCTTCTAAAGAAATTTGATGAGTCTGGCTCTTAAAGACACAAATAATTTTCAAAAACGTTTGTTGAGCTGTGGAAAGCACTTTATGTGTGTACATTTGTAGTAACATAAAACACATGTAAAACGATGCAAAATACCTAGTATCTGGAATATGATTTAATCTATATATAAAAATATTTTTCTACTGGAAGGGAAAAATGACAACTTTTCGCATTCGAAAGCATTGTAACAATGTTCATTATATTGTTAATAAACAATTTGACTTAGAAATATCCCTTTCAAATCTGTTTCTTTTCAAACCACAAATTTGAAAAAAAGCAGATGTTGCTAATTTAACAGCTAATAGCACGCATCTACATGGATTCACTTTCAAAAGCACTTGATTCTTCAAGAAAGCCTTAGGAAAAGAGGAAAGAAGAAAGGACGTCCAGCGAAGGTCATTGAGGGGAACTAATGAGAGGGTAATAAATCTTACACCCCATCAGTGCTCACCCCTCAAAAAGGGGAGTTTACTATAGTAGGCGGAGCGAATGCAAAAAGTGAACGTATTTTGAAATTTTTTTCAATAGTTAGAACCCGATATTTGTTTAAAAAATGGTCGCATTATTTCAAACAAGATCTCAAAAGAGAGCTGGAAATATTTTGCGTGTCAGGGCGTTCTTAAAATTTCGATAGCACGAGTTGCAGATGTTTTACACAGCGAAATGTCCAACAGTACCTCGTTTTCGAAGAAATTCATTTTTTCTCGAATTTTAAAAAATCGAAGAATGGACGTATCAAAAAAGTAAAAACTAAAATACACAGACATAGGCTTGAAAAATACTCAGAAAAAAAATTGACCCGAAAACTTCAAAGGAATTTTGTAAAATAACATTCAACTTTCCCCGTAGGTTAGCATTGGATCCGAAGCTTTCAGACTCTCAGTGAAGAGCACCCTTAAGTTATTATATAAGCTAAATATAAGCCTTCAATACAAATGTTTTTTACTTATATGAGGATCCTCGTGTGCTGACTGAACAACCCTAGTGAAAATGACCAGCTTTTACCGCCTTAAAGGCGGTTTTTGGACAGGCGGCAAAAGACGGTCAATGCCGGCTTTGACCGTCTTTATCTCAGATGGTAATAACCAGCTTTAACCGTCTTAAGATTAAGACGGTAGAGACCGGCTTCAGCCGGCTAAGGCAATGAAAGCCGGCATTGACCAACTGTTACCGCCTGCCCAAAAACCGCCAGCTTACTATACTAATGACAAGGATAAAGCTTATGCAAATAACACAAAAGGTTACAGTTTTAATGCATCTCACAAAACAATTCCTATTTTACCCTGCTAAGTATATGATTTTTACTATTGTATTTTAAGATTCGAAGAAGATGGATTCAAATGCAGAGCGGTTATATAATCCCAAATATCATAATAAAAAACAAGGTGTTGCTTAGGGTAATCTCATACAATTCTGAGATTACATACAACATTTACATTTAGCAACAACAGATTAAAAAGCAACAACTAAATGCAAACAGGACACTTAGTTCCCCTATTTGGGGGAAAATATACTTTAATTTAAAAAAGAATGTAAAAAAAGGTATTTATATTAAGTTTAAAGAATGCAATAAATACAATTTCAAAGCAATCAGATTAATATTACTTTTATACCAATAATGAAAACACTAAAGAGTTTAGCTTGCTGTTGTAAGCCAATAGGAATGTGCAACATTTATTTCAGGACCTTCTAACAAGGGTCGGAAAAATATTAACAAGACAGATTTAGACACTGCTGGCCGGTTGGTCGGTCGTTGAATTTGTTGGGGGCCTACAGAGAAGAGCTCTTTTACCCCGAAATTGAAGGAAGTAAGTCTCTTTACATAACGCAAAATGCCGAAGCCAGAGGGAGTCGAGGATCCGAAGGGAGCAGCGAAGCTGCGTCAGTACCAAGTTGTTCGTACGGAGAGGGGAGCTTTTCTCCCCAGGGTTGTGTATTGAAGTCAGGCTGGAGCGCATCTTCATTTGGGGGCGCATTTTCTTTTTCTTTATTGGGGCAGTCTTGCAGTCGGTGAGGGCCGGCGCAGAAGACGCACCTTTACGTGATGTTGCAGGTGTAGGAGCAGTGCCCTCACCTTTGGCAACGGAAACATTAGAATGGGCCACGACGGGGATGCAGCTTCTCCAGGTGGGCAATGAAATCCCCGACTTTTATTCTTTTTGTAAAAATGTCCTCTTCTCCGCTTTCGAGTTTCCTGAGATGTACGCAGAAGATGGGGAGGGGGCCTTCCCGGTTGATGAATTGGCGTACGTGAACTACGTCTGCTGAAGTTGCCGGAATGCAGGTTTCATATCCTTCCGGTGAATGTCAGATGGGAGTCCTTTAACTATGCACAGGTTGGAGGGATATAGCCGATGGTTGGGGAGTGGAAGTCGATAGCATGATCTTTAGCATAGTTCTCCACTTCAAATTGGCCATTTTTGGAAGAGGGGGTAATGATCGTCTCATCTTTCTTTAAAACGACTTTAAAATCCTCTTCAGGGTTCTTTTTCTTGATTTCCTCGATAACGGTCTTAGGATTGGCAGCGTTGATAAGCACGACCGGTTTTCTTTTCTTTTGGCTATTTGATGAAGGATCTTGTTTTCCTCTTCTAAATGGGCGACCTTCTTGAGCAGGATCTCTGCCTCCTGGTGCTACTATAGTAATACTTTCTGGGTTATGCAGTGGCCGTGTCTGAACCATGACTCTCTTCAGTAGTAACGCATCTCTTTTGGAGATTTCATCGTAAGGAACTTTGTCTATCCATTTTCCTGCAGTTACGAGTTTTTGTTTTAAGTCCTCCAGAAATTGCATATCATGACTTGTTAGTAGCGTCACCTATTCCTGACCATACGATGCCCAAAATCCTTGCATGTGGCTTCGAGTGTTAAGTAGTCTTCCATCTCATTATCGGAGTATGCTGATGTAAACAAACAATGGCTTTGCGAGTCATCATTTTTCCTCACGTCTTGGCTGGAATCACTGCTGGTATGAAGGGGAAGGGACGCCACGGTCACGGGGGAACCCCCGTTGGCCCCAAGAAGAGTCTTTTGATCGTTCTCCCCCTTCGAGATTTTTCGTTTCGCCATCTCAGTAGAGCACGTCTTCCTCAGACCTTACAGAGTTTCTAAGAAGAATGATTGTTGAAGTGAGTTTAAGTGGAGCATGCGTTAAGGAAACAGCAAACCTTTTGTGGTTGGCAAGGAGTACCGTATCAGCCGTTATGACAGCGTACATGAAAGAGGGTTTGACGACCTCTTCAATGCACCACAGGGACCGAAAGTTAAAGCTTGCTGATAGGGATAGACGAGTTTCGAAGCTCATAGTAGCTGAAAGCACAAGCAATTGTTATCTAAGATTACATTCACAATGAAGTCATCTTCAGGACCCCATTTCAACAAAAATTGTCAAAAGGGAACTTCATGCTGCGAACATTTACAACAGAGTGGAAATTCACAAACCCTTAGTGACGGCCACTAATGCTTTCAAGCGACGGCAATACTGCAGAGATCACCACAGCTGGGGCAACAGTTAACATGGTCAGATGAATTGCCATTCACTGTATTTCAGGCAACCGAACGCGTTTATGTCGAAAGAACGCCTGCAGTTGAATATCGCAGTCAGCCAATGCATATATTTATAGACCGCAAATGTAACTGCACAGCATCAAATGTATCCGCGAACGGCGTGCGTTTATATTATTTAGCTATCATGCCTGTTCCCCATTGTAGAGATTTGGGTGTGTAGCGATTGAATAAACACACTAGCTAAAAAAATAATTTTACAATGTTCGATAACGATACAGTGAAAACAAGTCGTTCTATGACGCTCACTAGTAGGAAAGTCATGCCGGCATGCCGTTAGACACAACATTCTATTTTTGCGGAAGAAGTAGGAGTAGGCAATTACCTGAAGGAGTACGAATACTCGGGAGAGTGTGGATACATCACCACAAATCTATGAATTTTAAATTTGCAAGGCTCTTCAACAAAATTGTTTCAAAGAAATGTAAATGATTTTCATGGAAAATAATTAAAACTTAAGTAAGAATAGATTTAAGTTTGAACACAAAATAAAATGTTGCAAAAGTTTTTATTTCTTTCGCTAGTTTTTAACTCAAGAAAAAACTTAAATGGCATCAGTTTATTAACGACTTTGTTTGTTTACGTTTGCTCTTCATGGTTGCTCGGCTCGTTGGTAGACAACAAGCAGCCCTGTTAAGAGAGCTGTGAAAATCATACTGCACTAATAACATTTAAAAATTAAAACTAAATGTTTTTTTATTTTACTTTTATCCTACAATAATTTACATTGTTTTAAAATATAAATAAAAGTGTTCAAATGCTAACAAGCCTCCGTTTGGTCTTGTAACCCTTCACTGCACTATCATATTTGATGCATAATTTGTTTTCTCAGTATTTTGTCTTTTTATAAATGCTGTGTTAAATTAGGAACATGAATGCATGCCTAAAAATCATTATTTGAACCACATTAAGTGTAGTTGACATCGATAGTCAGTTAATTTTTCCTGTTGCACATGTTGACACATTTACAAATTTTTTATCATTTAGAGTGTTACCTCTTTAATGGTTTCATAAACTGCTTATATGATTTCATATCATAAACCTCTTCGATGAAATATATTACTTACTTAATAAATACAGTGAGGGATTTCAATTTCAGGTATCGAAAATGTGATAACATCCCTTCTTTAGAAAATGCTTTTAAAAAAAAATCCTACCCAAAAGGAACTAGACAATCACAATCTGACACTTGTTTGCTTATTTTGGGAGGAAAAAAAAATTACTTTTTATCCATTACTTATAATTGGCATCTTATTAGTTTAGTAAATAATGTTTTATTATTATGTTTGCAGAATAGTGAAAAAACAAAGAAGTTATACGAACAAAAATTTTAATTTAAAGCTGCAAAAAAAGTAGAAATTGATCTGCAAGTCAATCGTGAAAGGAATGCCGCAGCTTTAGCAGCTAAAATGGAAAGAACTGAAGCATTTAAAATGTCCATCAACGTCTATGCTGACCAATGTTGCGACGTGTGCACAAAAACTTGCTACCCAAATCAAGTTGTAAAATTCAAGGTGCCTGAAGCTCCAAAGGTATATCTGCCGAATGAACTAGAAGTTAAAGATTCCCTTCTTTTATGTCATAGTTGCAAGGCTAATCTCGCCGATCCAAAGAAGCGTCTTTTCCCGCCAAAAGCTTATTGGAATCGGCTTGATCCTGGTCCTGTACCAAAAGAAATTGAAGTACTCACAAGGTCAGAAGTTGGACTTTTGTCTCGAGTTCACGCATTTATGAAAATAATCAAGTTTGATGGCAGATTTGGTCAATATGGTTTCAGAGGTCTCGCAACACTTTTTGCTCAAGATATATTTGAAGTGACAGAAAAAATCGATACACTACCAAGATCTTCTTACGACTCAAATATAATCATCGTCTCTGAAGAGCTTGAGAAGTTGAACATCACAAAAGAGTACAAAATAGATCGCACAAGAATATTCAATGCTCTCGCTTGGCTCCTCGAACCTAATCCTTTGTATCGTGATGTAAGTATCAATAAAGATGTCCACCTCGATGAAAATGATTTAGTAAGAACTGGACCAGTCGAAGGTAACCAACAGAAAAATGAAATGAGTCAGCCTCAAGAACTTCCTCCTCAGCTGCTGCCTCAGTCTTACAAAAAAATCTGCGAAAAATCAAGAATCATTCATGCTGGATTTAATCAGGGTGAAGCTGTCTTTGAATCTGGCTATGCTGGCTTACAATCAACAGCCATGTCATTGGCTGCAATTGTGAAGTCAGGGCTTATTTCACCTAGTCAATGGTTCTTTCATCCTGAATGATATTCTCGTCAATGGTGACGTGTTTTATTCAAAAGTGAGAAGGCTAAGTCAAAGTATTCCTAAGCACCTTCTCCTTCACCATTTTGATAGTTTTAAAAGCGATCTCTCAATGTTTGGTGAAAATTTCCAACTTGAGTACAACGATGATCAAAAAATCATTGTCACTTTAAATGATCGTGAAAAGAGAAAGAACAGGGAGATGCATATGAGTGAAGTTCTCAACAGTTTATTCAATGATCACACAGCAGCAATATTGTTCACCGAATTCAAGTCATTTGCAGTTATCAAATCTAATAACAGATACTTCTTTGCTGACTCTCATTCGTGTGGTAAAAAAGGTGCTCCTGCAAAATCAGGGAATGGCAAAAGCGTGTGTTATTCAAAGTGATGAACTTCATGAATTTGTCCGAATCATCAAAAGAGCAATTGGCTCTCGAAAAGTAAAATTGACTCTCAATTTCATCGATGTTACTCACAAATTTCCTCTTCAACAAGCTTTAGCTCTAGCTCAACTCATGCAGCACGAAGATACGATTCCTTCAATTTCAGCTCCAATTCAAACCATGCACAATCAAAATCAATTTGAGCCTCAATACAATGTCAAGAAAATGCAAATTGAAGCATCGGGAAATCATGAAGATTTCCTGCCATTTGCGTTCACTGCCTTCAATCCCAACCATAATCCAAGGACAGTGCATGCAAAAATTGTGCGCTCTGATTTTCATCAAGACAGTATGTTTCAATCAATCTATGCAGGTGTTCAGTGTTGTATGGCATTAGCTTCAATTGTTCAAATGAAGTTGGTCCCTCCTAATTTGTGGAACAAGGAAGTGTTAAATAATATTCTTAAAAACGGCGATAAATTTTATTCAATGGTGAGAGCTATGTCAGCGATTCGTGAAGTGTACATTCCATTAGATGGATTTCTTTCAGTTCAGAATTTTGATGTCCTCAAAAACGATTTCTCGTTGTATGATGAAGCATTTTCTATAGATTATGGCACAAATTTGGAAATTGTTGGTTCTTTGGAAGATCTTCCCAATAGAAACGAATTTGGATATAATTTAAAAGACGGTCTAGCTCAATTATTTCAGAATCATTCATCTGGAATATTGATTGCCAATTCCAAGTCTTTTGCCGTTATGAACGTGAACGGTAACTACTACTTTGTTGACTCTCATTCCTGTGATAAAAATGGCGAACCTTTGTACACGTATGATGGAAATGCATGTGTGATTCAATGCAATTCCATCGAAGATCTCGATGAAGTCATTCGTAGGACAACTGGAAAAGTGAACAATGTCTACACTCTGGACTACGTTGAAGTAAATCCTAAACAAAATACAAGTGGTCCTCCTCAAATGAATCAAAGAAATGAGATTACTGATCAAGAGGGAGATGAAATATGCTTGCGACAGATTGACCATGATGCTATTGGCATCCCATTACAAACTTCAGTGATGCTGGCTCAAGAATATCCTGAACTTGATATTAAAGACGCTTTTACAATTGAAGGCAGAAAAATCATTCGAAAAACAACAGACAACATTGTCAACATCAATCGTGAAATTAGAGCTGAGGAACTTGCATGGTGGTTCTTGTTTCCCTATGGCATCAATGGTCGGAGAGAAGAAAGAATTGTATCAATGTCACCGCTTCAATACTTTCAATGCAGAGTCCTTGGAAAAGACACACGATTCCAACGCAACGACTATCTTTTTTATGCAACAGCAACATTTGAGTATCTTCGAATACAATCAACAATTAATGCCTGCTGTAAAAAGATTGAAACCAAAAATCGCGCTCCAGAAAATTTACATACGTATCTCAAAAATATACGTGGCACTAAAGCTTACTGGAACAAAGCTTGTTATGAACTAATAGATGCAATTAAGAATCTTGGCCCACCGCACTACTTCATCACGTTAAGCTGCAATGATCTTAATTGGAGAGATATGAAGAAAGCTCTTTTAATTGCTGATAGAAGACCTGAAGTTGATCCAAATTCCTTAGACATTAATGAAACTCAAATATTGATTGAACTTTATCCTGTTGTAGTGAGCCGACACTTCAGCCATCGAGTAACAAAATTTATGAACTTTGTCAAAGGCAATCCGTGCATTTTCAAAAGCACAGTTCTTCATTATTGGTGGCGAGTTGAATTTCAAAATCGAGGCAGCCCACATATTCACTTGGTAGTTTGGATTAAAGATCATCCTGAATTTGAGAGTGAAGATGGATTGGCAAGAATTGATGAAGTAATCACTTGTCATTTGCCTGATGCTGACAGAACTCTGCATGACCTTGTTGAGAAAACACAAAGACATCGTCATTCACAAAGTTGTTACAAAAACAAGAACATATACTGTCGCTTCAACTTCCCTCGAATGATTACTACAAAAACTAAAATCATTGCAAGGGATACAAATGCATTCAACCGTAATGGTAAACGCGTATGTAACATAAAACGTATTGCCAATGAAAGATGGATCAATAACTACAACACAATAATGCTCGAAGCCTGGGAAGGTAATATGGACATTCAAGTTGTTGGTGATGATGAATCAGTCGCATATTATGTTGCAAAGTATGTCGCAAAAGCTGAACCTGATGAAATTCAAGTTGCCATGAGAAAGGCAATGAAAAAGATTAGAGAAGAAGAAACTAATATTTCAAAGAAAATGTTCAAAATCTGTATGTGCCTTCAGAAACAGCGAGAAGTTTCCGCATGTGAATGTGCATACTGATTGCTTCATCTTAAAATGCGTGATAGCAACATGAGCTTCGCTTATATTAATACAAGAAAGCCAGAAGATCGATATCGCTTAATTAAATTTGACAAAAATAATGAAGGATCTGGATATTGTTTGAACATTATTGAACGATATGAAATGCGACCTTATGAACACCTAGATTATGATTTGAAAATATGTGTTTAACTGAATTTTCGATGCTCTTCGAACCACATTACAACAAGCAACAATATGAAAATGAAGAAGAAAATGTTGATGAAGATATTGAAGGTCCCGAGAAAAGGGCAAAAACTCGAATTATTCGATTTCTTGATGGTAATGCAATGAAAATTCGAAACAAGCCTGCAATTGTAAGAATTCCTCGGTTTCTAGTTCATACGCACTCTGAAAACTACTATTACAGCCTTTTAATGCAGTATAAACCATTCAGAAATGAAACTGAATTAATTCGAGGTTTTGGTAGTGCTAAAGAGGCATTTCTTGCTTGTGAAGAAGATTTGAAAGCAAATAGCAAATTAATGGAAAAGTTCAGAAAACGTGATCAAGAGTTTGAACGTGCTCTTCAAAGTGCTCATGCTGAAGTTCTTTTTGAAGAAGACGAGCCTTTGGAACAAAATGATATTGGTGATGACGTTGATGCAAACGGTCAAGATTTGATGAATGATAAATTATTCGACAATGCAATCAATGCGCTAAATTTTAAGCAACAAGAACTTTTTGAATTTATCACAAACAGTATTGACGCTCAACTGCAAGGCTCTGATGAAAGATTCAAAATATTTCTCACTGGAAATGCAGGATGTGGTAAAACATTTGCAATGAAAGCAGTTCAAAATCAAATTGTTCGATTGTATGGAAATAATCAGAATTGCGTAAAAATTTGTGCCCTCACTGGTGTTGCTGCTGTACTTATCAGTGGAGCAACACTTCATAGTACATTTAAGCTGCCAGTTCAAAAAGATGGACGAGTAAGTGGCTGCTCACTTCTAACTGGATTTGTGCTGCAGCAAATGAAAAATGCCTAGAAAAATGTGAAAGTTCTCATTATTGATGAAATTTCGATGGTGTCTTATCAAATGCTGACAATGATAGAGTCAAGATGTCGCCAATTGAAAAATGAAGAAAACAAACTCTTTGGGGGACTTAATGTTTTATTGTGCGGCGATTTGCTTCAACTTCCACCGATTAAAGGAAATCAAATCTTTGATCAACCGTGCAATATGCAAGCTCAATTACACATTTGGCGCCAATTCAAACTATGCGAACTAGATGAAAATATGCGACAAAAGGATGATCAGACCTTCATCAATATTCTCAACTCTCTTCGCATTGGAGAGCTGACTTTAAATGAAGTGACTGTGCTTCAACGGCAAATGATGAGCAACGTAAACATTGATAAAGATTTTGAACTTGGAAAGGCTATTCGAATCTATCCAACTCGAGAACTTGTGCAAAAGCACAATGATTTGGTTCTTAATGAATTTAAAAAGAAAGGAAAAGAAATGTTCAAGATCACAGCACAAGATCAAATAATAAATAGTCCAAATTTGACTCGTGAGCAAATTCGGGAAAAAATTTTCAGTGACATCAATAAAACAGGTGGACCTCCTGCAAGTTTGACAGTTTTTTTTGGGGCCAAAGTTATGCTCAAGTCGAATGTCGATGTTAAATCAAAACTCGTAAATGGTTGCTATAGGCTACATAACTGAAATAATTTGGCCTTTGTTCAGACGTGGCCAACTCTATGCTGAAGATATTCCAAGAGTAAAAGTTAACTTTGATGGTGTTGGAGAGCACATTGTTTTCTCAATGACAAAAGAGTTTCAAGCAAAAGGAGGCGCAAAAGCTGAAATATTTATGCTGCCTCTTGTTCTTTCATGGGCATGCACAGGCCATAAAATGCAAGGAAGTACTCTCAGCTCTGCCGTTGATTACCTTTCAAATATGTGGAACTGCAAAGGTTTGGCTTACGTAATTTTAAGTCGTGTACAGTCATTGACAGGACTACGGCTAGAAGCTTTGAATCCGACTGAAATTGTTGGAAGTAAACCTTGCAACATTAAAGCAAAAGAAGAAATGGAACGAATGAGAATAGTTAACAATCAAAATAGATGTTAAGTTCAAAACTGAATCGATTACTGCAGAAAGATCGCAAGTCCAACTGATGCAACTTTTCAGGAATCAATAAAAAGTGACTATTTCATTCAGAAATGAATTAAATTCTACGAAAATTTTTGTGACTAATTTAGCAACAAGTAGGATCATTATCAGACCTTAAATTACGTTTCACTTCGCCACTGAAATTATTTAATTTTTTTTTCAAATTTGGACTTGCGCCCTTTCTGCAATCAACATCATGAAAAACTAGTTTAGAGTGATAAAAATGTAAATAAAATGAAACAGATTTGTTTCAAACTGATTGAATAGTAATATAACAAATTGACAAAAATAATTAGTGAAGTCCGTATTCATAAATTTAATACCTTAAGAAAACACATCGAGTATTTTTCTCTTTCTTCTAGCGAAATAATAAGTCTGGTGTAAAAAAAAGAGAAAAAAGTTAACTTCAGATCAATTTTTAAAACGAAAAAACTTTGAAATAAAATAAAAAAAAAACTTTTAAATCTAAAGACTTTTTCATTAGCTTGATTCGCACTTAAAAGTATGAAATAAAATAAGTATTTAATTTCTTCATTATAATGCTCAAAAATTACAGTTCATCTTAGTATACTTAAATTTACGTAAATGCTAAATCAGCCAAGAAAATAAGTAATTGATTTCTTTGTTATAATTCTCAAAAATTTCAGTTCATCTTAATATACTTATATTTACGTTAATGCTAAAGCAGTTAGTCAAGTTTAAATTAAAAATTTGTTGGAAGAAAATGGCGGTATATTGTTCAGTAGGAACAGCTTTTACTATACCGCCTATTTCTTCCATCAAATTTTTAATTTAAACTTGACTAACTGCTTTAGCATTAACGTAAATATAAGTATATTAAGATGAACTGAAATTTTTGAGAATTATAACAAAGAAATCAATTACTTATTTTCTTGGCTGATTTAGCATTTACGTAAATTTAAGTATACTAAGATGAACTGTAATTTTTGAGCATTATAATGAAGAAATTAAATACTTATTTTATTTCATACTTTTAAGTGCGAATCAAGCTAATGAAAAAGTCTTTAGATTTAAAAGTTTTTTTTATATTTTATTAAAAATTAAAATATCATAAGTAGTTTTAGATATATACCGAAACAAAGTTGAAAATAGCTACATTTATGATATTTTTACGACGACCTGACCGTATCATCGTAGATTCTCAACACATACATCAAAATATTTACGGATTTATTGCACATTAAAAAGTTAAATTAAAAATAATTCAAATTTTTCATATTTTACGTATCATATTTTTCAATACCTTTGGATATTTTCCATTTTTCAGATTTTTAATGTACTTTGTAAATTTAGAATATTTTATACGTATTTTTAGAAAGCGGAAATGTTTCACCACTTTCATCATACATATTGAATTTTAATCGAAAAGAGTCGTTACCCATTTGTATTCGTTAATACAGAGCGGGGCGCGGGAACTTCCTTTTTTGAATTTGGCTCGCAAAAAGTGTGAACGTCACAGAGGGCGGGAAGAGGCTCAACGGAAAGATCTGAATGGGAAGTTTTGTTACATCACACTTTCAGTTGCCATACTTTGGTCAAGACAGCATCGCGCTTTTACTGTGGAAGCGTATTTTTCACGCTCGCCTGATTTAGCCCCCTGTGACTATTTCCTGTGGGGAGATCTGACTTCGCAGTTTTATAACGATCGTCCGCGAACCCTGGAGGACCTGAAAAGCGGCATCCGAGCCGAAACTGCCAATATACCGGTCGACATAATCCAAAGTGTTGACCAAAACTTCCGATTTCGACTGAATCAGTGTATCGACAATGGAGATACACTTACAAGATATTGTTTTCAAAACAGTGTAAAGCATAATCTCCCATTATTTGGGACATGAAAAAGATAATAATAAACACTTAATATATATATATATATATATATATATATATATATATATATATATATATATATATAAGGTGCTTTATTTATATATATAAATAAAGGAGGTGCCCGCGCTCCACCCTGTATTTACGGTTCAGCTTTAATCTCGCTAGTATATACTTCCATAACATTTTTTTCCTTCTTCTCAATATCGCGTCAACCTCCTTATGTAGTAAAAATACATTTCTGCTTTACCTCAATTTTGACACGTTATTTCGCGGCTGTGGATCAACAAACTATGCTATACATAATTATTTATGAAATTTGATGGAACAAAAGAATAAATCACATATGAATGCTTTTGTGTACGTCCTAATTTTTGCGCCAGACGCAATAGATGACCAACGTTTGCGTTGTAGTTATTTTTTTGACTTAATCACTTGGGAAACTGAGACTATGTTTACTCTGGCTCTGATAAGCGGACTACCAATCTACTGAGACTTAAATGATTCCATTTGTTAAAATATGGGTGATGAAAACTGGTTTGCGTTGCGACAACGATTGTTAGCGTAGTACCAATCTAAATCTTACGTCTCTTTTAACCGAAGATAAATGAGCTCGTCCATGCTCAAGTATGAAGTTACCAGAGCTGCACTCAAATTGAGGCAGATAAGTGCAGTTTCCGTTTCAATGAGCACCACTCAGGTGTAAGTCCGATTTAGCTTAGACAAAACACGATAGATGGAAGCACCATCTGTAAATATTTTGATTTTTTTGATCCAGAAAAAGAGTCGAAAACCCCTGACCATCAAAGGATTTGTAACGGGAATTCGAAGAAATTTGTGACCACGACAGGTTTAATATGCACCCGTCGCCAATAGCATATATGGAGGGTCTTCGATAGGTCCATAATTGAACCCGTGATCCTTTGATGACGTCATCGAGGCAAAGTCTGTTGGGTAACGTTTGTTGCTAACTTCTTATCAAGCATTAGATACTAATATTCGTTGTCAATTGAAGAAATATGGCAGAAAAGATTTTGACTTTTCTTTGTTGAATTTGAAATTGGCAGCATCAAAACTACAACGTATATGAAAGCCAAATACTTTCTCTCCTCTACATTCAGCTAACTACATAGTAGATCATTTAACCAAATAACTTTCTAAACCACTAGGTAATTGCTGTCACCTGAAACTGCCTATGAAGAGGTGACAGGGACAGAGCGCATCCTTAAGCATATCACATAAGAATGCGAGAAAATGCAAAATTTGAGAATTTGTCATTCAAAACACTTCTTCAATGTAGATAATAAGATTTCACGCTAAATATTGTTAGGTTTATCGATGTCGATACACCTCATGCGGCTTATTGTTAAAATATTATTAGTCCTATAAGTCAACATACTTCTGCGGCTTATTAATAAATTTACTATGAGATCTGAATAAATGAGCAACACCTTAGTCTCTGCACAAATACCATCGTTATGGATACAAATCGATATTTTAGCAATCAAATGTTTATGACTATCCCTATCAGGTAAAGTCTTCTGCGGATGAGTGTTTTTGTATCAACTATTGATCACATTTCACATTCTGTTAAGTAAATGAAGATCAATTTTTCATGAGACAATTACACGATGCTCCTAACATACTATTAACACAAAACTCGTCAAACTATACAGTATCACTGTGGTGGTAAAGCTAATTTCATAGCCCAGACATGGCAGAAATAACTTTAGTGAGAAACACCGATTTGTTAGGCTACATCAACCGCAAGGGCGTGTCCTTTACTTATGAATAACTTTCTGCAGTAGGTTTAAAGAGAAACGTGGTTGCCCTTCTGTGTGAAAATGAATGCTCATTTGTCTCGTTACGTAGCAATGCAAATGACTCGTACATTTTCATTTACAAAACAAGGGTTGTTTCTGTATAATTAATTAGATCCGGAGGTCAATGGCCGACATTTAAGAGACAGGGCTGACATTTAAGAGAGCAAAAATGCGGAAACATCGTTAAAACAAATTTCTTGAGAAGAGAAACTTTTTTCTTTTTTCTATACATATTTATGAAATGGAAATTAGTAAACGAAGCTCGTATCAATCGATCAAATTATCAAGAAATTTTTCAGATTCATATTCAGAGTTCGACAAAAATAGCTATCTTAGGAGTCGGGAAATTGTTTTAATCACCACGCAAGACAAATTATTTTTCAGAGTTCATTGCTTTTAGAGGAAAAATTGGTAAGGTAGGACTAGTCAACAAGTCATTTTGTGATGAACAACTTGACTTTTCAACTATAAAAAAATCAGAGTATTGAAACTTAAAAAAACACACAAAGACACAAATGAAAGTTATTGCCTTGAAATATTCAAAAGAACCGGTTCATCTGAAAGATCAAATACTAGCAAAAAAGAAAAAACATTTTGCCTAAAATTTTTAAAAAGGAAAGTATCTTGCTCAATTTAGAATGTTTTGAAAGATATCAGATGTACTACAGTTGCATATAGATGGGCATTATTCTGCTTATGTAATGAATTTCCAAACATGATTTTGTGACAAAATTCTTCAATTCTGAGTTTAATTTTAATGTAGGGGAATGTGGGGCAAAATGAAATAGTTCAGATAACTTACCTTTTCCGAAATGAAGAAATTGAAAATTTGTTTTTAAAATTATTGCACATAAAAAAGAACAACATATCTATATAAATAAAACAGAATAATGTGTAGTGTATATATGTATGCATGTTTTCTATACTAATTCAATTTACGTCTGATCTCTACCAAATTCGGCAGGGAATACTTGGGCACCCGAGGAAGATTGTATAAGGGATAAGGGGGGGGGGGGGGAATCGAATGCCAAAAAAGTTCCGAACCGTTCGAATTTTAATTTTAGGACCCGAAAATATTGCATTAAATGGCTTTTTCTACACGAAATAATTCTCCGTTCGATACGATTTTAGTCTCAGTTGAAAGCCCGCGAAAAGTACCTTTGGATTTTCAAACCGTCAAGGCAGCAAAATCACCAGGAAAAAGTTATAAGCATCTTTAAGCAAGGGAACATTAATATTAAATCGGTAATTTATCATCTGCTGCTACCTCAGTTTTAATTAGCGTCAATGAAATTATTGAGTGGGGGAAAAAAACTGTTTCTATTTTTTCTTGATAGTGAATAAATAAAATTCTTGCTTTTGGTTTAAGGCTGCTCTTCAGTGAGGGAAAACATTGAAGTTAGGGTGTAAATGACTTTCTTCCTTGAACGACGGGAGTGAACCTGAATCAAGTGATTGACACTTCAACGGCCAATGGAGTGGACGGTAATCGATGTAAGGCAGGAACACGTGACCTGTCACAGCTGTCATTGTTCTGGAGGGAAAGGAACCCCTAAATGACCCCCGTCGTGAAGAGCAATCAAGGAAATTAGCTGGCGGCCGAAACCCCACTTGAACAGTACCGATGCGAAGGTTGAACAGAACAGAAAATAAAGTCAGTACCAAAGGGTCTGCCGTAATTTTTGAAACAAAGTTTTTTTTTTTTGGATATGCGTTCCCAGATTTTATATTCATGAAAAATTGATGAATGAAATGAAAATTTTTCATAAATTGATCAGGAAAGACGATTGTCTTATTTTTTTTTTTAAACGATGTTCTCAATTACCACGTCCGAATTTCTTGTCTGAAGTTTAATTAAAGAATGCAATTTTTTGCGTTAGGATATGATTATATATATATATATATATATATATATATATATAAAGGGAAAACGTAAGAGGTATAAGCTTAGTGTAAAACTGTGGTGTAGTCCCGGAAAAAAAGGGTGATGGGTGAGGAGGGATGATTACATATCGGTTATCGGATATTTACAGTCAAGAGGTGGAACGATGCTGATTTTATTTGTAATTATTGGGAGGACGGCAGAAATGGCGTAATCAGAAAACAATTTCTGATTAGGATATGGTTACATTTCAAAGAGGGGGGGGGGGATCCCGCTATTTTTAGTATATATATATATATATATATATATATATATATATATATATATATGTGTGTGTGTGTGGTGCCGACTCTGGTACACCCTGGTACACTTGCATAGCCATTCTTACGTTTTAGCCTTCTTATATGGAAAACTCGCCAAGAGATGACGACGTAGAGTCCGGCGACAGAACGAACAGCGCCAAGGGCGGTAAAACTTTTTGATTAGTGAATAACTTTGAGGAGACGAAAGACGTAAGACGTGGTATAAAGACGAGCAGCAAGACGGCTGCACTTCTGCATTGTAATCATTTTTGTAAATATTAGTTATGTGTAGTTTAGGGGCCGTGGTAGCCTGATCGGTAGGGCATTGGACTCGGGGCCGGAGGGGCTCGGGTTCGATCCCCGCTGGTCGAAGACCCACCGTCGTCATTAAAGGGGACTGGGCGACGTTAAATATGCTCGTGGTCTCAATGTCCTCCAAGTGAAACGATACCTCTGGGGGTGCTAGTACCAGGTAGCTATTAGCTCTTGGACTAGTTCTAAATTCTCATTAACTGTTCGATCCGGTGATGGTGCTGCCATCTATCGGTATATAAAATAATGGAGGCAAGGCACTAGTATGCAGACCTCGACATAAATACAGTTGAAGTCAGTTGTGACTCTTGAATAGAATAGAATGTGTAGTTTAGCTATCATTAAATGTTTAGTAGCTAAAATTATGTCATCAATGAGTGCTTCTATAAGTGAATACAAGCATTTTCATAGTTTTTACCAGTAGCTCGGCTCCCACATATATATATGGTCGAAAAAGGAATACTTCTGCAATTCGATGGAGGATATGCAACGCCAGGCCCGGACTGGCCCACCGGGCAACCGGCCACATGGCCGGTGCGCCCCTACGCCGTATTTTTTTTTTTTTTTGTTCAAAAAGGTTATTTGCAAAAAAAAAAAAAAAAATTCTTCTTAAAAAATATTTTTCTTCTTTAACTGTCGATTTTTCTACTCTCTAATCCTGGCACCTCAAAATTCTTCAGGCAAAAGTTTTACGGCAATAAAAGCCTTTTAGCTAATTACTGATGTGCCTCGAATTATTTTGCCTTCCTTTTCAAAACTTGTTTCTTTCGTTCAACATCTTGTTGCGCCCTTTTGTCTTCTAAAAAGCCCTGTAGACATTTTTCCCTTATGCAGACAAACACCTCGTACCTGTAATCGTTAATTTTTAAACGCCCAATTGCGCCCTTCTGTCATTTTAAAGCGCCCTGCAGCCAAATTGTGGCTCCCCCCCCACCCTCTTACCTTCTTTTTTCAGGTCTTTAAAAGAATAGATTTTGAAAGGCCCGTTTTTGCGATCGTTAATTTTAAAATTACTTAAATTTAAACAGATATTTTGAGACATTAAAAAAACATTTTCAGATAAGAGAGCTCTTTCAATCTAGAATTAAGACAAACATCCCGTACTTGTAATTGTTAGTCAGTTTCTAAGCGCTCTGTTGCGTTTTTAGATATCCCCTTCAGTTATTTCATTTCACGTTATCGCGACAAAAATGTCTTTTTTCCAGGTTTGAGGAGTCAGAGGCGAAGAGCCCGGAGTCACGCTGATTTGAGGGTAAAGGAGGCCCTCTGTGGTGTGCTCTGCCCCCCCCCCCCCGTACTGCGGCGTGCGATTACGTAAATTAGGGCCTGCCTCTTCCCTCATTTTTCAGGTCTTCAGGGATATTTTTTATACAATAAGCGAATAGTTTCTTGAAGGATCCGTTTTTGCCATCTTGAGTTTTGAGAAGACTTATTAAAAATACATTTTGAGACAACAGAAATTTCTTGCAATTTACAATGAAAAAGTTATTGACTGTGGGAAGGTAGTCAAGAAATGAGACTACTTTTATCAGTGTGAGAATATTTATTAAATTAATCCTTTAAACTTTATATTTATTACCTTTTACTTTTTTGAGGAAAATGTTTCCTTTTTAAGAGGCATCATTATATACATGTATTGTTAATTCATATCTTCCCTTATCTGATTCCACAATCGCTATTATTGACTTCAGTTCATTTTCTTATTTCGTAAAATTTATTCACAATTATTTATAGATTTTTCCGTTATTTTCAGATAACATTATATTACGTTTTTATTTATATATTTAGTCATGTTACTTTAGCTTGGGATGTGGTAATAATGTTGACCAAAAGAGCAATTTCTTGTACACTATGATACGGTAATCACAATTTTTAAATATAATTTTAAATCCAAAACAAAAAACCTTTTTCCTTTTATTATAATGAAATATTTAATATTATCAAGTATCGGTAAACAATAATATTTTAATTCGTTCAAAAAGAGCAAGAAAGTCAATGAAATGTAATCAGTTAAATTAGAAACGTCATAAAAGCCTTACAGGTTCCTTTAGCAAAATTTCTATGCAATTATTAAAGAAATTTTGGTTGGAGGTCAGTGGCGCAACCTGAAGGGTGCCCCTCCCCAAAAAGCTGAGTTGAATGTTTTTCAGATTTATTCTTTATTATTGAAGGGAAGCAAAGAACACGTATTGGGAAAACAAAGTGATTTTAAAGTAAAAATAATAATAATAATAATACGGTAAGAGGAAAATCTTAATTTCTTTGGAAGAAATCTTTGAATGAAATATATTTAATAGTTACAGCTTATTCAGTTAATTACCCCCCTCAAAACCCATATTACATTCTTTTTTTCCTAGTTCGTCTGAAAATAAGTAAGTTTTCAAAATGCTACTCCTCCGGACCCCCCCTTCCACACCGAAAGCATTATGTAGCATCTGAAATTTCATGTCCAAATCTTCAATTTCTCAATTTCCAGGGGAGGCTCCAAATACCCAGCAAGTTCGAAAATCGCTAAAAACTGCTTTTTTGGAGCTTTAATTTCGAAAAATTACTGGCTCTAGTACAGTGACCGCCGCTTATATGAATCACGTTTGCTCTAAACAGTTTTGATTCCATAAAGCGGCTAATTCAACAAAACTGGATTTTATTCTGTTTTTGACAATATGATTCATTAAAGCGGTTGATTCAATTAACCACTGATTCAATTAACCGGCGTCCACTGTATTACAATCGCGACAAGCAAAGGTCCCCGAGCCGCCTTCCCCTAATACAGCAGTTCCCAAACTTTTTCAGCTACGGACCTACGGAACCCCACTTACACTTCAAGGAATCCCTAAGACGAAATGCTAACGATCTGAAAGTCAAATGAAAAGTAATAATCATTCGCTATCATAATTACTTATATAGAAGAAAAACTCGGTTTCGAGAAATTTTTCATAATTTGACATATTAGCCAGTTTTAAGTTGTGTCCAACCTACTTTGAGTATTTTTCGAATCTGTCCGTGCGTCTGCATCTGCATGTATTTGACCGATTTATTGTGGGCACTCCAACTCAAAGCGTAAAGCATAGAATCGGACGAAATTCGGTACATATTTGTTATCCCTATCGCTCCGCGGGGAAAAACATTGAAAGCTTACAGATACTGATGTTTTTTGTTCCAGTTAAAAAAAGCTTCAGTTCGTCAGGAAGTTCATTCAATCTCATAAAAATAATATTCCTGTGGAAAGCAAGCATATTTCTGTCTGGGAAAGTAGTTATTTGTGTTAACTACTCATATCTCTAATATGAATAATATAAATATAGCTGAATAGTCTTAACTGGAGGGCATGAAACTTGTTAAAAATACTGTTAATGCTGAAGGAAGAATTTGCTTCAAATCAGAAGGAATTTCCTTTGTCATGCTGGCATGGCGATGTGAAACACAACTACAATCTGTCGTGGCATTTTAAATCCTTGATGTTATTTTTTCTTTAATTTTTTTATTAATTTACTGTAGAAAATATATTTTTCAATAACTAATTCGTGGCGGAACCCTAGTGTTCCACGGAACACACTTTGGAAATCGATGCATTAAAAAAAAAAAAAAAAAAATAGGTTCTTTACACTACACTTACCTTCTTGCCTTTTCCAGGGAAAAGCTCCAGAACCTCCTTTCCATAAAATCTTCAAAGTTTGTCGACAAATGAGTTTCTTTAATTTTAATTTCGAAAATTTAAAAGGAGAGAAAAAATTGATTTCGATTTTTTTTTTTTTTTTTTTTTTGTTTTTAATCGATTGGGGCCAGCCCTTGAAGCTCCATTCCATTACCCTAATTCAGTAAATCTGGCCTTTAATCGTTCTTTTAAGGCTTCAATTTCTAGAATATCCGCTGAGACCAATGTACCTTTTTTTCCCTAACATCAGCAAAGAAAGTCTAAAATTGCGTTTTTAAAACTACAAGTGTCAAAATTTTTTCCGGGGGAGCACCCCCGGACCTCACCCTTTCCTTTCTTCTCCTTCCCTATTAGATCTGAATCTTTTTATCTTTCGTTTTATTTTCATGTGTTCCCTCTAAAGAAAATTCTTGTTGCGTCCTTGTTAGGAGAAAACCTTAAATTTTAAATCATACATATCTCACTTAAAGGAAAACCCTACACTACTCTCCTAATACCATTCCCTCTTTTCAGGTCAATCAAAGAAAAAAAAGATAGCAGGCAAAATATTATAATCCCACACACACACAAGGACGACGACTCCCCTTCCCCGAAAATACCCCGCAAAACGCCCGAATAAAAGTTTAAATGCACCTCTCGTGTGAACACGTATGCAAGAAGTTTTGTAATTAGTAACAGAGTCTACAATTGGTTAATAAGTGCACAGATATCATGCGCCCCTCTGAAGTCCTAAGGTTTGCGCCCCTCTGAGGAGTCCAGTCCGGCCCTGTGCAACGCTGAACTGACATTTTTGTTAATTAATCAATTAATATTTTAGATATTTATTTATATTATTCCGGTGATTCATCATGCGCAGGGCTGCATTTGTTTACTATCAGTAAACAAATCATCCCGCAAAAACATAGATAATCAGCATGGTGACTAGAGCAGCATACACAAGACTAAATGATCAATATACTTCTTAAAATTGAAATTCTTTTTCAAAAATAATAATAATAATAATAATAATAATAATATTTTACGCATCAGACGAAAAGTGCAACAGGCTATAATAATAAGTAGTTGGTAAGTCTTTTATTGAAGTGTATTTTCGAAGCACGCAGTTATATGATGTTTGAGAACATTTGAAAATACATTTCGTGGGTGGAATTACACGAGCAACAGGGAATTACTTGCAATAATGTACTTAAATTAAAAATACAAGCTGCAGTTTACTTGCAGTACACTTGGAACAATGTACTTCGACTTATTCAAATGCAAAATGTTAGGAGGAATAGAATAACTTTTTAAAACTTTTTTTTAATTTTTTTTTCTTCTCAGGTCTTTTTTTTTTCTAATGGTTTTCAATATTTGGTTACATTAGTTATGCATTGCTTTCTGCGATTCAAAATAGTTATAATAACAATTATCAGAAATGCTTTCCTTTCTGCGGATACTATGGTGAGAAAAGCAACGGCTAAAAGCACAATTTTCAGAAAATTCATTCATGCTCGCATTTCGAAATTAAATGAAACCTCTTTATTACCACACAATGTTGACAGCTTCGTGCAAACGAAGTCCTAAACTTGATAGCTGCACTCAATCAAGCTTTCATTGATGCAAATTATTGCAATCAATCAAACAATCGTAACAATTACGTGGAATAATCCCTACTTACGTCAATTGTTTGCTCGTAAGAACGTGAACAATGTCTTACATACGTAATTTATATTCAGAAAAAAATATCAGAATTGAAAATATAATCCGACATTTGAAAATCACACACATTAGTGTACCATCCTTTAAATTTAAAAAATATTTCAATTTAATTTTTCTTTTTTTGTATAAAAGTATTCATGAAGCAGAATTTATAAATTGTTGAGTGTACTAACATTTATTGCTCTAATTTTTCTAATTTTTCTTATTTTGATCTCTTCTCGACTTCCCGGGGAAATTTTAAACCGTTAGCAAAATTAGGGTAACTCAAATAACTCTAGAACGTGGAAGAGAAATCTCTCAGGCCCAATAAAAACTTTTTGAATGATGTAAAAGGCAGAAACACATGTATCTATCTCTATTGATAAAGATGTTCTTAGTAACCCCGAAACAAGAGTAATTTAATTTGCACGTTTGTACATTAAAATAGTGTAATTTCTATGTTAATGAATGTTAACATTTAAAATCAACAAAAGTTGAGAGATGTGCGCAAAGTTGCGTGAGACTAATACCAATCATTCACCCTCGAATACCTCATTAATGCTTGACCAAGACCAAATATATTCTATTTTTGAGCGACCACAGTTGGTTATTGTTTTCATTTGTCCGTAGTTGATGTTCTTTCGACTTTATTTTTCTATGCTTTTAATGCAAACTCGTCTGTTCCACGTGTCTTCGCGAGCATGTCCTTCCTCCAGGGTGGTGAAGTTCATGTCCCCCGCTATCAACTTTACTTATTCCCGACCCTCTCGATTTTACACAATACTTTTCAGACAAAAACAGCATTCAGTCAACAACGTCCAGCATCCAACCCCTGGAATTCATTTGAATGTAGACGTCTTGTATTCAAATCATGACTTTTACAAATATAATTCGGATAGGAACCATTTGTAGAAATAAGAATCCCAACGAGTAGGGTTCTACCACAATTCGTGATTGTGAAAAACATAATTTGAATTCAAGACGTCAAAATTCAAATGAAAGCTATGGGCTGGATGCTAAATGTTTCTTTCTTTTCTGTTTGGTATTATTATTATTATTATTTTTTTTTTTTTTTTTGAATTTTTTCCCCCAATTTATGAATAATATTAAGTAATGATAATGTTTCAATGAAGCTTTAACACAATTTTAAATCGGGTGTTCCAAAATATCTTCAATTTTTAAAAGTGTAAATTGTAAATAAAATATGCACTTTAAAAAGCATGAGCTTTGTGCAAGGAATAGATAAAAGTCAAAAACAACGTCTTAAAAGCACAAGTAAAAGATGTAAATTATAAGTGTAGAAAATGCATTGCTTGATTGAAAACTTGTGGCTATGTATTTGTTTTTTTATCCAGGATATTAAAAAACTTTGACCGATGACACTTTGAATTAAAATTCAACTAGAAATTTGGTTTTTCGTACTAATATTCAAGCCGTATATATTGTATTTATGGTTCAGTTCCCTTCTCGTTGTTTACCTCTTTATAGCGAAATTGAGGCTATAAACGAAATTGTTATTCGGTTCCTTAGACTTCACTATGAACAGGCGCGACTGCACAGTGCATACACACAAATATATATTGATAAAGACCGGTTAAAATTGAAAAATCTTAGGTTTCAGGGAAATGTTTTAGACGTCAGACAAATTATTTGTCTGAGCTTATGAAAATTTCAGTGTAACACGACTACCGAAAGATTCTTAGAACATTGTGTATTCATCCAGTTAAAAACAAAATGGTCAGTGTTCTCCCCCTTCCCCCATCAGTTCTCTAATTATCTGTAAATTTAAACCAGTGGTTCCCAATCTTTTGCACATTGCGACTCTTTTTTGACCAAGTAAAGGACCTGTGATCCCGTAGTCTACATGTCAGTAAAGTATCGCTGTGGACCTAACCTGGCAACATTGTGAAAGCTACGTTAGATCCTACATTACAAAACTGCTATGTTAGGTTCGATCCACCCCCAACTATACTGTGGTAAGAATAATGTTTCGACCAAATAAGAAACGCTACACGACCCCATTTGGGGTCACGACCCTGGGAACTCACCCCTGCTTTAAAACAATTTTTTTATACTCATTCATGCTTTAAAGAAATGCAGGTATGTATCATTTTTCTCCTTAGAAAGTTTTCAAAAGAAAAATTCAGTGAAATCCTGTAACAACGTATATCAGTATAACCAAATACCCGTTTCAACCAAATAAGTTTTCAGTCCCGATTTTGAAGTTCATTGTTACTGGATTTCACTGTATTATGAATTACATGATCAATGTGTACATACCTTGTAAAGAATTTTTTACGAGTTTGGCTCGATAAATTATTTTCAAAAATGTTTGTTGAGCTGTGGAAAGCATTTTATGCGTTTACATTTGTAGTAACATAGTATAATATAGACAAAAATAGATTCCAAATATCTAGTAAGTATCTGGAATACGGTTTTGGACCCCGGTTTTTTTTTTTTTTTTTTTAGAAATGGTCGCATTATTTCGAACAAAGTCTCAAAGGAGTGCTGGAAATATTTTGCCAGATTTTTTATGGAGCAAAATGTCAAACAGTACCTACCACCTTTTTCAACGAAATTCATTTTTTCTCGAATTTTAAACAATCAAAGAATGGATATTTCAAAAAAGCAAAAAGTACACGACACAGATAGAGGCTTGAAAAATACTCGGAAAAAAATTTACATGAAAACTTCAAAGGAATTTGTAAAACCTTCATCCAACTTTCCCCGCAGGTTAACATTGGATCCGTAGGCTTTCAGACTCTCAGTGAAAAGCATCCTTAAATTTGCTTATAAAGTAGCATTAATATACATATTTATCTTTCTTTGGATGCACCAGCTCCATTGTTTATGCCTTCTTGATGTAGTGAAAAGTAATGGGGGTAGTGCATCCCCAAAAATAGAAATATTCATTAATGCTATATTATAATAAGCATACTTAAGATCATTTTAATCTTAATTATATCCGTGAATTAATTTGAATAACACGGAAAGGTTCTTCACTGAAGGTCTGCGATGCAACTTTACTTAAAATGCGATACTTCCTTTTTTTTTTTAAATTTACAACGTGATTATTATTATTTTTTTTTTCGGATATAGGGTTTATAGGTGTGAGTCCTATACTCTGGTTTCATGCAAAAAAAATAAGGGAAAAAATTGCAAAACAAACCTCTAGAAAAAAGGATTGGTTTTGATGATTTTAAAAATATAATAAGTTTTAATACCCCCCATGAGTTAACTAATTTCCTCCATATGTTCTTGCGTACAAACTTAGCACCTCTCTAGCCCCTCAGAAAAGTATTAATGTATAATATAACGATCTCTTCCCCTCCAAATAAAAATAATGGCTATGAAACTGTCAAAAACTGAAAAAAATTGCGGGCGACATTTCCAAAAAAGCGGGACGTGTGAATGGAAAAAGGTGGTCATATTTGGATTCAGGAGGTCATTTAGCACAAGAATTCACAAGAATTATCTCCAGAAGCACTCTTTAAAAAATATATCCTTTCTAAACACAAATCAAATCGTGAAGATGTTTCCAAGCATGTGGATTCACTTTCAAAAGCACTCATTCATTCCTTCATTGAAAAATGCCTCCGGAAAAGAGGGGAGTAGTAAATGGAAACGGTCGTTTGCGCTAATGATTGTAAATCTTATACACCTCACCCGGTTTTTCCCCTCAAGAAAGGAGGGACCGGTGGTAGGCGTGGCTTAGTAGAGAAATTGAGCTTTTTCGAAAATATTTCAGATGGTTGGAACTCCTATATTTTTTTAGAAATGGTCGCATCATTTCAAACTTAGTCTCAAAAGAGAGCTGGAAATATTTTGCGTGTTGGGGCGTTCTTAAAATTTCGATAGCACGATTTGCAGCTTTTTTACAGAGTGAAAGGTCCAACAGTACCTCGTTTTTGAAGAAATTCATTTTTTCTCGAATTTTAAAAAATCGAAGAATGGACGTATCAAAAAAGTAAAAACTAAAATACACAGACATAGGCTTGAAAAATACTCAGAAAAAAAATTGACCCGAAAACTTCAAAGGAATTTTGTAAAATAACATTCAACTTTCCCCGTAGGTTAGCATTGTATCCGAAGCTTTCAGACTCTCAGTGAAGAGCACCCTTAAGGCTTTTCCTGGAATCCGAGAATTTAAAATTTTTCCACGATCTGTCGGGAAATTTTACAGACTTTTTTTTTTTTGTTTAATCCTTATTGTTTAACACGCGTCACTTGACATAACTTTTATTTTCAAGGTGGATCGTGCGAAGCCGCGTAACGCAGCTAGTTTTATAGTAAAACTTTCACTGAAACTTTATTTTTTATTTTGAGCAGTAAATTTGTACCTCCAAAAAAAGTTCTTTTTCACTTTCTTTTCCATGGGGCAAAATTAAAAATGAAATGTTTTTCTAATGAAATATTTTCTATTCAATCATCAAAAGTATTTTTGATCAAATGAATGTGTATATAAAAAAATGAATAAATGAAAATAAAATAAAACTATAAATGAATAAAGAAATACATTAATTTATACAGGGGGGGAAATGAATGAGTGAATAAAATAGTAATTAAATAAGAAAGTAAGTGAACAAATAAGGGCATTATTAATTGTAGGAATGTAAATGAATGAATTAATTTACTAATGCAAAAGTGATTTAAATAAATGATGATAAATAAACGAATGAACTATTTCACTTTTCCCCGTCCACTTTGCCCTGCATGCACTTGTTATTGTACCAAGCATTTAAAACACAAATAAGCTTAATATTAAGTAAATAAATACTGCACCGAATATGAGTAATAATATGTGCACAATATGAGTAGCAATTTTTGAAAATTGCTTGTATTATCATAATCTTTCACATCTGGAATGGAC
This sequence comes from Uloborus diversus, assembly GCF_026930045.1. Classification (NCBI taxonomy): domain Eukaryota; kingdom Metazoa; phylum Arthropoda; class Arachnida; order Araneae; family Uloboridae; genus Uloborus; species Uloborus diversus. Next base: position 61,959,498 of record NC_072733.1, read on the forward strand.
AACACTTGTTTATAATCTGATAGGTATAGCTCTAAAAGCAGAGTAAATATTTCGCTATTTAACTCTTCCCCACATTCCCCTACTTATCCAACTTTTTACATTAGTTTACCCATGCGTCGGAAGTTGTATGTTGCTTAGAAGACGTTGATAATTGAAAAATCTAAATTTTACTACAGTAAATATTACTTTTCTTACTAAAACAAAACATAGCGTTTGTCTCAAATTTTTCTCTCTCTCTCCCTGAGAGAACTAGCTGCCTAGATTTTGTTTTTAGTCAACGAGTGACCTGACACATATGAGGCCAAAAAAAAAAAAAACCTAAGTGACTGGGATTTGTCTGACATTTTTCCTATATTGTTCAAACTAAAATTTGCGCACATAAATTCTTTCAAATAATGAATTGCCTGTGAAGTACATTACTGTGTAACGATTTGACAAAGAAATGCACTTAATTATGAAGAGTTATCAAATTTAACCACTACTGACCTGCCTTTGGCACTGAAGTTGCCAGATTGCAAGACTCACCTTATCAATCTCTTAGCTCAGTGACTCGTATTTTTCTAATGACTGAAGTTCTCTTTTTTACTCGGTAGGTATTGAAGTCCAAAGACTCACTGATAGCGCATCGCGTTTCCATGTCGCAAACCCGGGTTGGCCGCGATCGACTCAACCGTTCATTCTTTCTGTAGGTAGATAAAACGAGTACCAAGCGTGCTTGGGAACTAAACTTTAGGGATTCCGTGATTGGTTGACCATCTAACCGGAACATCTGCCTTGCACCACAGAGCCCTTTGGTCAAAAAGCTTAGATGGGCACAGTAGGCCTTGGCCCCAATGCTCTGTTGAGTTACTGAATTTCAGTTTTAGGTCTTCGACATAATACGTAATTAGAAACTCATTAAATATATTCCCGTCTGGCTGATTTATTGTTTAATTTTGTTTTAAAAATAACTACAAATGTGTCTATAGAGAGCATTAAAACTGAGTTACGGGCTCTTCTTCAGACGCGTAACATTTATAGAGCTTGTTTCCATTGACCTCATGTTTTCATTCACCCCAATTGATTCTAAAGACATTTGACATAAACCAATAGTCTTTGCATCCACTAGTTCACATCTTTTTGTCTTTATTGACGGGAATCCTTTTAACCTTGAAATACGTGTCTGCATTAATAACGTAATTGATTTTATATTTACCTTTTTAACACAGAGGTATTTATTTCTTAATTAACACCAGACCTTGTTTGTTTCAACAATCAAGGAAATTGCAGAAACTCAGGTGTATTTTTAGTTTTTGCTTTGAGAAATAGAAAAAAAAGTTTCTGAATAAAAACTAATATAAATTTCTTAGTAGGCTTGTAAAAATTAGTAGGCCAAATGTTTGAACGACCTAGTTTAATTTACAAACTGTTGAAATTTGAAGCACTTAATTTTTCCTCCTTATAAAAGAACCGAAAATGATTTTTGTCTCTTAATTGAGCTATATAATCCTTCCCCATATCTTTGTTTTCGTTCGGTAGAGATTAAATTGCAAATCAACCTTTGTTTATAAATTTAATATTGTGTTTTATTTATTATTTATTTATGGAGCATAAGCAGTACTAAACTTAATTTATTTAACCCTAAATTTAGTGTCTATGAAGTGAATCGTAAATATTTAACGTACCGCTACCTTAACCGTAAAGTTTAATTTCTATAGAAATTTTACGAGAAATGTTTAAAAGCATTGCGCTTTAACAATAAAAAATATTTCTTTCAGAGTTTTCCGGAGGATGGATGACAACAGCAACGGTTTATTGAGCTTAGAGGAATTCAAGAAAGGCTTAAGTGATTCTGGAATGGATAGAGTAATTGACGAATACGACGAAGAGGAATTATTTCAGCGGTTCGATAAGGATAGTTCTGGTTCTATAAGCTACGAAGAGTTTCTTCGAGCCGTGAGGGTAACTTTGATTCTTTTATAGAAATACCTTTAAGCCGGTGCAATATACAGGGTGTTTCTGAACTCTTGGGCAAAACTTTAAGGGGTGATATTACGCATTAGGAGAAACAAATGGCAAAAATAAGGGTCCCACACGTCTTCGAAAGGAGAAAGGCTCTATTAAAGTTTAGGGTCTAAAATTTCAAATGATCTTAAAAAACGGAAAAATTAGTCGATTCTGTTTGAAGTTTTCTCTAAAACTATTATTTTTATCATTATTTTCTTGCAAATAAATTTTTACGATGTAGTTTCAAAAAGGCCGATCGAGGGCACTTTAGACTTTGGAGTAACAAACAACTATTTTTAACCGCCATTTTTTAATCTCATTAGCTTTTTTCTACCGTTTAGACTCAAACTTAAAATTTCAGCCAAAAACCAGGATCATTAGGCGAGATTAAGTCACGCAAACTGAACTGTGTTTAGAAGTTGAAGTGTACTCTGTCACAAAAAAACAAAAAAAACATTAACTCAGTAGGAAACGAACGATCTTCACGAAACTTAAAATGGATTTAGTCTATGACAAGACAAGGAAATGATTACAAATTCAGAACAAAAGATTGTTTTATTAAGAAGTTATGACACAATTAAGGTTACAAAACCGTAAGTTGTATAGCCTCCTCTAGTAGCTTTACACGACCAAAGACGGCGTGGAATGGAGTGAAATAGGTTGCTTATGACCACTGTGACTAAATCGGGATTCATCGTTGAAGGTAACATGCTTCCTGTCTGTCACAGCCCAGCTAATCAAGTGCAGCGAAAATCCAATAGACGGAAATCCAACCCATCGCAATGAACGCCGGTTCGAGATACCAGCTTCTTTCAGTCCACTCAAGATTGTTTTTCTTGATACCATCAGTTTCTTGGAATGTGTTAAACGGAACTAATGTTAGCGACCTTGTTGATACGGTAGTGGCCGCTCTTATGATAAGCGATCTTCGCGCTCATTTCTGTTTCTAGAATGCTTTAACCGACCGCAATGGAGTGATTCATTTATTTTTACCTACACTAAGCTACTACCATATCGCTCCGAACGAGGTGACAGCAGATACGCAGGTTCAAACAACCTGCTTCTCTGAGACATTCTGTACGTCCCTTTAAAAAGTACAACAATTGTTCGTTACCTCTAAAAAGTCGTCCTAGTCACAATAGCGTTCTTACAACTCGACAGTTTCGTTTAAAGTGTCCTTTGACACAAGCTTTCACACTTTCAATCGTACCTATCTGCGCATCTTGTATGCGCACAGCGCGCTTACCCTTTCGTCACTGGTGTCGAAATTTAAATCGTCTCTTACCAAACTACATTCCTGCCAAGTTTGTTGGTTGCAGCTCAATTTATTCTTGATGCATGCATTTTTTTGTGACAAAGTGTATTTCAACCTTTGAAGACAGTTTTGAGCTCAAAATTTAAGTTTAAGTCCAAACATTAGAAAACATTTAATGAGATTCAAAAATAGCGGTAAAAAATACTTGTTCGTTACTCCCAAGCCTAAAGCGCCCTCTATCGGCTTTTTTGAAACTACATCTTCAAAATTTATCTTCAAGAAAATACTAATAAAACGAATAGTTATAGCGAAAACCGCAAACGAATCGACCAATTTTTCCGTTTTCTATGGTCATTTGAAATTTTGGACCCTTAACTTTAATGGCACCTATCTCCTTTGGAAGACGTCTGGGATCCTTATTTATGGCATTATATTGTTTGTCCAGATGTGTACTACCCCCCTCCCCTTAAAGTTTTGCCCAAGATTTCAGAAGTATCCTGTATATGCTTATGAGAGAGAGAAAAGTGCTGTCACATTACATTTTTACTAATATCCCTTGACAAAATTTGGCAATGAAACTTTAAAACCAACCCTTCATTTCTTTGGTGTAGCCAGTATTCACAAACAGTGGCGGATCACCGCATAGGCGCATGAGGCGCTAGCTGGGGCCTCCAGCTAAGCAGGGGGCCTCTGAGCCGCGATGTGTCACATAACTCAAAGCCAATTTTTTTTTTTTTTGTTTTAGGATTTGCCATGGAAAGTCATAATTTTTTGTACAAAATGCTCAAAACTCATGGAAATTGACAGTTAGTCATGGATTTTAGGCGCGGGCTGATTGCTCCCAATAGGGCCGTGTCTATGGGGGCCCCTGGCTTTAGGTGCCTTTGTTCGGATTTTGTCCAGGAGAAAAAATTGTTTGTTTAGAGAATTTGCAACAGAAAGTCATAGTTTTGAGTGGGAAATACTCAAAAGTCATAGAATCGCCCAGTTAATCATGGATTTTAGGCGCGGGCTGACTGCTCCCAATAGGAGCCCCTGCCTCTAAAGGGGCCCCAGGCTTCAAGTGCGTTTATTTGGATCTTTCCAGGAGAAAAAAATGTTTGTTTAGAGGATTCGCAATAGAAAGTCATAATTTTGAGTGGAAAATGCTCAAAAGTCATGGAATCGACAGTTAGTCATGGATTTTAGACGCGGGCTGACTGCTCCCAATAGGGCCCCGCTGCGTCTAAAGGGGCCCAGGGCTTCAGGTGCCTTTTTTTTTTGGATTTTTTCCAGGAGAGAAAATTGGGACATTAGAAAAAAAAGTATGTTTTTTTTTTTGTATGTACAAGGTGCAAATTTCAAAATATATTTGTTTCTTTCTTCCGGAATGCTTCATCAAAACAAGCAGCAGATTTCGTGTTCCACCGTAGCCATCACTTTTTCTGAGATCGGAGAGTTCCCGCTTTTTTATTCAAGGTCGTATGTCCCCTAGAGAAAGTGATGTGTTAGATAAGAAGTGACAAAAGGGAAGGCATTACTATGGCTCAAGTTCCACGCTAAATGGAATCACAAAGAGGGGAGTTGACCTTGGGAAAATGACCGGGAGCACCGTTCTTCTGCCCTGTACATTCCAATCCAATTCAGTAGTGCAATGTTATCTTGTCTTGCAACAGTGGTCAGAATCTTGCTAGTTTAATGAAAGAAAAAATACCTTCTAACTAATAATACAGTCCTGGAATTTAGGTGAGCAATGAAACTTTCTTTTCTCTAATGCCTTAACTTACTTTTTAGTCGTAAGTTTAAAAACGAAATTGTATCAAAAGAGTCGAAAAAGAAGGGAAATGTGGGGCAAAGTGAAAAAAAAGATTAACATCACTTACTTTTTTTTCCAATATGAACAAATTAGAATTTTGTTCTAAAATATACGGCTCATAAAGTAGGAGCAATACAGTCGAGTCCCGACTTACGCGAGGGATGCGTTCCAAGACACCTCGCGTAAGTCGGAATTTCGCGTTGTGGAACATGGTATGTTTAGTAATTTTTTTTATAAGCATAAACAATTGTTTCAGACGTTTGTAAACACTGCTCATATTGTTTCAAACCGTTTATTAACTATATATTGCAGTATCTTTAACAAGGAACCGACATTTTCTGTATTTAAAAAAAAACGTTATTATTTGACATAAAATTCTGTAATTTAGCTCAAAATTAATGATTAATGGGGGAGAGAAACTTTAAATAAAGCAGTATGGTACTTACAGTATGTACATTACAGCATTATTATAGCACTTAACAGTATATATAGTAAATATATTTATTATTTAAAAAATGAAGAAGGTTTATGCAGCGCGATCAGAATGTTATCAGAGAGTATTTTATCAACGTTCATACAGTGGCTCCCAAAAGGGTTCGTACACCTACGACTTTCAATGAAATAGGCATCCATTGGTTACAATTAATATTTCGGAATAGGTATTTTATTATAAGATTTATGATCTATTTTTAACAAAACTACATGAAAATTTTTAATAAAACATTAAAACATAATTTTAAAAAAATCAAAAACTAAAAATTGCCGGAAATTTTATCTCACAAAAGTCTTCGTACACTTTGAGAAAATGTCAAAAAATTAGTAAATAATCTAACTTTTAACAAAGTTATTATTTAGTAGAATATCATGCAGTATCAACAACAGCTTTTAAACTTCTGGGAATAGATTTCATTGTTTTTTCTTTCTTTTTTTGATAAATTTCTGAGTAAGTGTTCAGCCGCACTTCGAGTCTTACTGTTTCTAGTTCGCTTTTCGTTTCAATAGTGTACTTTCGTAATCTAACTACCAGATATCTCCAAATATGTTCCATTAAGTTTAAATCTGGCGATTGAGAAGATATTTCTAAGCTTAAGACAATTTTTGAGGCACCAAACGCAAACGTGTGCTTCTTATCGTTATCTTGATAAAAAACTCAGTTGTTTCCGTTTACCAAATTTTGGGCTAATAGTTAAAAATTGTTTTTTAAAATATTTAAATGAACAGCATGATTAATTATTTCAACAAAAAAATCCAAATTTCCAAGTCCTGATGCTGTAATGCATCCTCACACTAGAACATCTTCACCGCCCTGATTAACTAATCCAACTAAGTTCTTCCCTTCAAGCGGCCGTGACGTAAAATTCCTTCACCCAGCGTTGTATTGAAGAGCGGCCGTGTCGAAAAATTTGGCCTTGAATATTCTGCTTCGAGAACGGTTGCAGCGTAAAATTCTATGGAAGAATATTCATGGCGAAATATTTCGACACGGCCGCTCTTCGATACATCGCTGGATGAAGGAATTTTACGTCACAGCCGCTTGAAGGGTTAAGATTAAATTCCTCATTTTTTTCTTCTATTTACAAGTATGCAACAATTGAACCTAAAACGTTGAATTTATTTTCATCTATAAGTAAGACGTTGTTCCAAAACGTTTTGAACTTATTTATCATTGATATTACGACGGAAAGCGTAAGCTTACTGTTTTTCGCACGAACAAGAAAATTTCTGCGGGAAGCGGTCCCATTTAATCCAGCTAATCAGAGAACTCGGCGAACAATTTTAGGTGAAAATTAAACTTAAAATGTTTCATTCAATTCTGCATACACTTTTTCAGCACTCAAATGTGTATTCTTTATAATTTTTTTAACTGCAAACCTCAGATCACGCGTTGTTAACATTGCCAGTTGATCGAAACCTTGTTTTCGATCCGATTCTTGTCTTCAAAGCATTTCATCAAGCACTTCACTATAGAATGGTATAAATTACATAATTTAGAGACATTTCAAACCAATTTATGGCTATTGTGAGGGAAAAAAATCAAATTTCGAATCGTTTTTGTTGTTTTCTACGCATACCTAACATTTAAAAATAATAAGCAGAGTATTAGTGAATAAATAGACAAAAAATAAACGGCAAATGACTTTACAGTGACATTACGATGCAAAAAAATAATAAAAAAACCATACATGATAATTTTAATCATGAATTTTTTCGAAAATATTTCAGTGTACGATGTCTTTTGTGGCGTATTATTTCTCTGTCTCTTCGTTTTTTGACCCATTTCAAAAAAAAGATAAGTCAATATTTTGAAAGAAACTACTGGGTTTTATTCAGAATGGCATAGGAGTGGTGTGAAAAAAAAATTGGACTTCATATTCGAACTCAGTTTTGTGTTATTTTGGTTTTACTACAAAATTTCAAGGTGTACGAACACTTTTGGGAGTCACTGTATGTAAAATGAAAAAAAAAAAAGCTAAGAATCGTAGCGGTTATTTGTATAAATAAAGTAAAGCGTTGTTTAGACTAATGCATCATGTAAACTTCCACTTTCAGTGATGCTAAAGAGATGAAAGTCCGTTCACAAAACCAATATTTAGTGTTAACGAAGCCCATTCTAACTCTCCGCCGCTCTTTTCGGAAAAATTTCATGTTGCAGGCGAGTAATTTATGTCCGCACTAAAAAATTTATTACTCATGAAAAGCTCGCGTTATAGCCATTTCGCGTTAGTCGGATCGCGTTGTAGCGAGATCCGACTGTATATTTAAAAAAAAAAAACCGCTTAAATATTATTTTTACTTTTTGGCTATAACTTTGAACATCCTTTGATCATTTTTTTTTTTTGAATGAATTTTTTTTTATTTGATTAAAAGGTATCGTTGATCAAATCAATGAGTAAATAAAAGAATGAATGAATAAATAAAAAGAAAAGGAAAAAATAAACAAATAAAAAATAAATTAATCAATTAATATACGAGAAAAATTAAAGGATGAGGATACGAGTGAATAAAATAGTGAATGAATATGAAAATAAATGAATCAATCAATAAAAAAGGAATTATTAAGTGAAAGAATGTAAATGAGAAAAAAAAATTAATAAACAAATGCGCAGTTGATTTTATAAAGTATTAAACAATAAACGAAATGAACTATTTCACTTTGCCCAGCATGCACTTGAATAACTACAAATTATTTGAAACAACAAATAAGCTTAATATTAAACAAATAAATACTTCGCCGAATATTAGTTAATCTCAATTAATATTTAAAACGTTAATAACAGGAACTTTATCATCTAGTAATAACAAAAATAATTTTTGACTTACAGCAAATAATATTACAATATGAGTATCAATTTTTGAAATTTGCTTTATTATCATATTCTTTGATTTTCAGAACTTTATCTGTTCTGAAATAGAATTCATGTATTACCATACAGTTAAAATATTAACAGATAGGTGGCGCTAAAAGCGGAGTAAATGTTTCACCACTTCACTTTGCCCCGCTATTTCACCTTGCCCCACACTCCCCTCTTCTTTTTGACGCAAAGCTCCTACGTATCTTTTTTTTTTTACCATGCTGAATTTTTCCTTTCCTGCTACCGAGTTGTGACTATTCGACAGCAGTCTTTTTTAATTTCCGAATTATCCGTAAAAAAAATTTTTTTTCCCGCAAAAAGTAAACTTTTATAATTTGCTTTCAATCGTCGCGTCTCGCGTAGGATGCTTAACTAATTATATCATATCAAACCAAGATTTGTGTTTCTTGAATAGAAGGCACGATTTTTCCTAACAGAAGTTTCTTGTATTTGCAAATGTTTTCCCCGCGTTTCTGAGTTAACGTAAGGGCGATGTTTTTGTCAAATCGATACATCGTGCTCAGATCAAATTAATACTGAGTAATACTTACTCACAAATTTTAAGGGTTATTTTCTTTTTCCAGAAATGCCCCCCTTAGAAATGACCCCCCCCCCCAAAAAAAAAGAGCATTCATAAGTTACATTTGAATTTCGACGTCTTGAATCCAAATTATGTTTTTTGAAATCAGGAATTGCAATAAGACCCTACTCGTTGGGTTTCTGGTTTTTAAAAATAAAAAGGAATGGAAATGGTCAAGGAATTTGCACTCGTCATATTATGAGTGGTGATTTTCTAGAATTGGTAATACGAGGCATATCCACAAAAGAGAAATGGTGATTAGAATGCGGTAATACAAATGAAGAATTTATAGCCGATATCTACCAGTAAGTCATTTATCAGTCTACCTATCATGGAGATTTTTTGTAGTGTATAGCGTTATGTATTTTAATTTCTTATCAGTCTTAAATGATGGGATAAGGGAACAGAGTACCAATTACGTATCGAGTACTCGGTACCACACTAATTACTGCTATTTGACCACTAGTCTAGGGAAATTGACATAATTATTGTATATTACTGATTCTCGTTGGCATGTTCTACGTAATACATTGTTTTAAGCAGCTCCCCCTCTCTCAGATTTCTTAAGTCTTTCAGCAATCGCTGGTCATCTGGGCACGCCAGGCAGCCAGATACTAAAACGATCTTTTTTGGACTGATCACACATTTGATATTCTGACAATTTCAAGTTGCTCTTTCACTGCTTTTTGACAGCGATTTTGAAGGAATCAATTTTTAAATTTTGTTGTATTAGAAAGTTTTTTTTTTTTTTTTGCCATTTAGAAAATGGCAAGATTTACCATTTCCCCCTCTATTGCTCCTTACAAAGCCATTCATTAATAAACAATGTTGAAAAGTTCATTTGAATATACTAGAAGCTTATTTTTTATATTTACACGCAAAACTATTTTCATGCCATTTTGATACAATTTACTAATTCCTTAGTAAGATAAAGTTAAAAACCACTTTCACAAATTTATTTGAAAAAGATTGAAAATTAGGTAAGAAAAAATGCTATGCGTCTTAATTTAAACAAAATATATGCTTTATTATTTGGAGAGTAAGAAAAAGAAATTCATAAAATTAAAAAAAAAGCCTTTAAAACGACCGAGAAGATAACCAGCAATAGCAATGCATTTTTTAAAAATAGTAAAAAATATTTAATAGAGTTTGGAAATTTTTGGAACAATGACTGATAATCATCACTAAGGATCGCATTAAAATCTTTATTTGATATCCTAAAGGTATAAATAAATTAATATTCCCCCTCCCGTTGAAAATAAATCAAGACTGTAATTGCTAAGGGGCTAAAATAATGTGATAATGAAATAATGTAATAAATGTAATCCGTGGTTGGACAGTAGGTATATCAAAATAACCGTTACGTAACGTTTCAGAAGTTATTTATCAAATTCAGTCTCCAGTTAAATTTCGTTCTCTAGCTCAGCTTTAATTTAGACTATGATATGCGCAAAATTAGAAACGCTTGTATCTGTCCAATATTAATTGAGCGAATTGTAACAGACTTCATTTTCTACGGAAGAAAAGTTCTTTTCGATGACGTAAAATATTAAGGAGTGCGTACTTCAATTTTAAACTACCAATTTTTGATATTTATTCGTAATTACAACAGTGGCGCAACCAGAGGGGGGAGGGAGATCACAGCCTCCCCCTCAGATTGCAGAGTTGAAAATTTTTTAAAACTATTTTTTATGATTGAAGCAAAGAAAAGAACACGTCTTTGGAAAACACAGTGATTGTTTAAAAAAAAATAATAATAATGATAGAAATTTTTTTAATTTCTCTTTATCTAAAATCTTTGAATTAAAAATAATTCAACAGTATAGCTTACTGTTCTTATTGCCCCCCTCCCATCTTATTTCGTTCTTATTTTCTCTTTTTTAGTTTTAAAATTGCCACTTCTCTGAAGCCCCCCTCCCCCCCCCCCACACACCGAAATCATTATGGAGAGAAGAGCGAGCATCTGAAATTCCGTTTTTGAAGATCTTCAATTTTACCAAAGTGCGAGGGAAAAGCCTCCTAACATCTAAAACCATCGATTAAAACTGCGTTTTTGGAACTTTAATTTCGAAAAATTACTTTAGCTAATGTTACAAAATATGGTCTTAATAATTTCGTTTTTAAGACTTGAATTTCAGAAAATATTCGAGCAATGATCCCTGAACCACCTTCCTCTAATATCATTAAAAAAAAGAACCTAGAATCTGTTTTCTGTAAAATTGTTTATTCCTTAACGCTTGTCTACAACTGCGCTTTTGAAACTTCAGTTTAGAAATTGGAAAGGTGGGAGGAGTAATTGATTTTGATGAATTTTTTAAATAAAAAATCGATTAAAGGCAGTCCCTGGGCTCTATCCCTTACCCTAACGTTGATAAATGTGGCCTATAATCGCGTTTTTAAGGCAACAATTTTCCGCTGAGGCCCCTGCACCTTTGGCCCCCTAACATCAGCAAAGAAAGACTAAAATTGCGTTTTTGAAACTTCAGTTTCGAAAATGGGGAAGGTGGGAGGAGTAATTGATTTCGATTTATTTTTTTAAAATCGATTAGAGGCAGTCCCTGAGCTCTATCCCTTACCCTAACGTTAATAAATATGGCCTATAATAGCGTTTTTAAGGCAACAACTTTCCGCTGAGACCTTTGCACCTTTGGCCCCCTAACATCAGCAAAGAAAGACTAAAATTGCGTTTTTAAAACTACAAAGTTTCAAAATTTTTTCGGGAATAAGCCCCGGACCCCCTCTTTCTTATCTCCCCTATCCGATTAGAAGTTCTCTCTCTCTCTCTTTTTGCCAAGAACCCCCCCCCCCCCCCAAAAAAAAAGAAAAGAAAAATAAACACTTTTCTCTGGCTGCGCCACTGAATTACGCGCATTGGAAAACTGGGTAATGCTGGAATTTTGCTACATGCCAGAAATCGGGGATCTCACCCCCTGCACTAACTAAATTACGAAAAAATAGAAAAGACAAAATTTTTAACTAAAATTGTATTTTTTGTTTTGTCGGAAATGTTTTTCTCCTTTTAGATAAGGATGTAACCACCTCCCTCCCCCTCCCAAGCTTGTTGATTCAAAAAATAAAAAAAGTTATGATTTTCTGCATCGTTAATATTAGCAAACTATATCATTTTTGTTGTGTCAATTAGAGGGCCTCTGGATCAGGTTGCGCCTGGGGCCTCAAAATCGCATGATCCGCCACTGTTCACAACAGGGAGGGGCAAGCAAAAAAGAAAAAAAGGTGTCCTCCACCCCGTGCTGGAAGTACGATTTTTTCGAGGCTGGGGCAAAAACTTTAAATTACTGTCTTTACACATCTCCCTCCAAGTCAGTATGTTTACTATAAAAATAAATATGTCTAATATTAATATGGTCACTAGGACTCGACCGATGCATCGGCGCCGATGGTTCAACAATTTAGCCATCGGCATCGGCATCGGCGGCCGATGCTAACTTGCAGGAAACATCGGCCCATCGGCCTTAAAAACATCGAAAAGCCGATGGAATTGGCCGATGTTTTCGAAAAGGAAAAAAGACCTTTGCTATTTTACTTTTTAATGCAAAGTAAAGGGAGTTAATGTTTTCGTATAAAATTGTTTACTTAAACTTCAGTATGAATTTCTATTTTAATCACCCATGAAAGAGTTTTTTATTCTGCATTCAGGTACCAAACAAGTTAATTATTGCACTGTTTCTTGCGGCTGGATGTACGTATGTATCGCTCATAAGTCATAACTCAAAAATGGTAAGCTGTAGAAGGTCAAAATTTCGCATGTGGGGTTGCGTACGTTCCAGTTGTGCACTTCCCTTTTTGTTTTTGTTTTTTTGTGGCTATTAATTACTTATTTCAATACAAAACTAATATAGCGTCTCAGACTGACGATCATTTGGTGATACACTCTATAACAAAAAAATCGATGCACCAAGAAGGAGTGATCCAATTGAGATGGAAATTGGTGGATAGGAAGAAAATGCACAGAATAGTAAATGAATAAATTCTTAGAACAATTGAATAAATTATATCAGAGTTACAGTAACAAGTTCAATAAGGTATTAACCCGCCTCTAGCCTAGATACAAGCTGAAGCACGACGTGGGAAACACCGATAAAGCTCCCGGAGGTTGTCTTGCGGTAGTTCCGGCCAAATTCGCTAAAATTGTCGGACGAGGTTATCAAAATTCCTTGCCCGATGCAATCGCCATCCCATCATATCCCAGACATGCTCGATGGGAGAGAGATCTGACTATCTGGCATGCCATGGAAGAGTTTGACAAGCTTGCAGACAGTTCATAGCAACACATGCTGTATGTTATCTGGCATTGTCCTGCTAAAAACCAGTCGAGGGTACTGCAAAAGGAACGGCAACAAAACAGTCTTAGGATGTCGTCGACGCACCACTGTGCAGTAAGTGTACCTCTAATTACGACCAAAGGGGTCCAGTTAACAAAGGAAATGGCACCCCAGACCATAATGCCTTGTTGAGGGCCAGTGTGGCGTGCAAAAGTGAAACCAGGATCCCTCCTCTGCCCTGGGTATCTCCAAACGCGTTTTCGATGATCGTCATGACACAGTTGGAAGCGGGATTCGTCGCTAAAGATTATACATCCCCATTCGGCACCATTCCAACCTGATCGAGCCATGCACCACTGTAATCTGGCTCGGCAGTGTGCAGGCCTCAGTGGAAGGTGGCGTAACGGTTTGCGCGAGCGTAGATTTCGTTGTCCCAACCGTCGGTAAATGGTCATGATGGACACTGGTGTTTGGGTTGAATGTCTGATGGTTCATAGAGATGAAGAAAGTGCTGTGACAGCTGATCGGACAATCACTCTGTCATCACGATCTGTTGTGACCGCAGGTCGATCGCTAACATCCTGAGGCTGAACTCTACCATTTTCTACCCATCCTTGCCAGCATCTTCAAATCGCCGCATCACTTCGACTCAAATGACGAGCAATTTTCCGATTTGACCAACCGGCCTCTTTCAATCCAATGATATGACCTCGTTTAAACTCTGATAGTTGCTTGTAATGAGGACAAACCATGCGGCGAGGCATTTTGAAGTTGTTGAAAGGTAATCTGAATCGCAATCAAACCGAAAGTTTTAACAACTGCTGAAGAACTGATCTTTATATACATCTGCTGGATATGCTGTTTCGATGCGCTGGAGATCAAACTATTCATTCATTGAACACCAAATTTTAATCATTTGCATATCTGGTCAAAACAGTCATGCATATGAAATTTCAAAGCAATCGGATGATTGCTTCTTGGTGCGTTGATTTTTTTGTTATATAGTGTATATTGCCGAATTGGAGACCACGGAAAGAAATATGAGATGGCGAAACCGGTTTTTGTGTCATTTTTTTAGATTCCCGTTGAACCGACTGCAATTTTTTGAACACTTGCGTGCCCCCCCCCTCCCCCCCACCTAGATTTCTGAAATTAAACTCTAGTTGCACTTCCGAGTTGTTTAAAACTAACACCATTCATAAAATTAGAGATTTTTTTTAAAAAACTTAATCTATTGTTTAAGAAGAATTTAGAGCATTAATGTAAGAAATTGATTAAAGACGTTTTGAATGGTGACATAATTCGGAAATCAAAGGGACTTTTGAATTTTTTCTTCGAAAGTGCTAAAGTCAACTCAGAAACTCTTCCGAGGCGTTGGTGGTAGCGGTTCTATATTAAACAAATGAGGCCGAAGTTGGAAACGAAGCTTAATGTTGTGAGTTACTCCAAAATCAGCGGGTGCCCCCCCCCCCCCCCGATCCTCCTTCTTCGTTTCAAGCATTTCTTAAATATTTAGCGATTATTTATTTTGCTCAAGAAATGTCATTTTGCGAATTTCTCATTCTTGTTTCATCTTTGTTTCTAATGCGCCATCTTTTTTGCATCATTTATAGCGATCGATTTTTTTTCTATTGTAAGTAACTATTTTCATGTATTTTTATAAAATTAATGAACGAGTTATTTTCGTTTTCATCATATTTTTTAATAATATGATATAGAAAAGTTTCATATCATAAGGATTTTCTATTAAGCAATTTTTTTAAATTTCAGAAAATTATTGTCAAATTGAAAAATTAAATTCGAAATTGTTTGTAGTGCTTTATAAAAGATTTTAAACAATCAAATTGATCAATATTATGTGTGAAAACATCAGATCAAGTAGTATATGTATTCAGTTATTATTCACTTGGAGTAAATATCGAGTTTGTTTATTGTAGCTGCGTTTTAAGAACCTCATTTTTTTCATGGCTATTTCTTTTTTCAGAGAAATTTATTTCTCTGTTATAGCTTTTATGAAAAATTCAAATTTTTCTATTCATAAATTTTAAATAAGTATAAAAATATTCACATAATGATTTAATATTGTAATTTATCTGTTACCTTTTTTGTTTGATTTCATGACTAAAAAATGTGTCCATGCAATCTTTCCACTTTAATTGCGTAATTTGTTGACGGTTTCATATTTTTATTCTTTTTTTCCTTTTTTGAATGGTTAAACTACATAATTTAAAAGTTTTTTTATCTATGTATAGTGTACATAATCCATACATTATTACAATATTGCTGAAACCTTAGTTATATGTTCAATTAAAAAAAAAAACACACATCAGTTGGTTATCAAACAGTGTCTTTGTTTTTCTTCCTTTTTTTTTTTTTTTTTTGGCTGTTGTTTTTTTACTATCATCAACAGTCAAAAAAGAGAAGCATAACAACATCCTATATAGATTGTACGTGGTACGATCCAAAATTTCGGGACGAGCTGTATAAAACTTTACCCAGAATAGTTCATATTACCGAAACGCATCCACCTTCAAATCACTTTGACAAACTATGTACTTCTGCCAGTGTTCATATAACTTTTGGAAACACTCCTGGAAGCCTTTTTCGTAACCTACTATGATGCAGCTTTATCTTCTCCTGAACGGAAGAAAAAGGCGTCCATGCAAAAATGTTTTTTTTTGCTGGGGACAGGTAAGAGTCACACGGAGCTAAGTCCGACGAAACGTTATGCTATTTGTTTGCCATATCAGAGCATTGATCAATCAAACCGTGCATCCTCAACATGAAAGTCGCATTCTTCCCCACGATGAAGTTAAAGCAGCAGCGCAAGATACCTTACAGGAGGTTGCGAAAAATAGCTGCCAAGAGTGCTTCTAAAAGCTATACAAACGTTGGCAGAAGTGCATAGTCGTTCAAGGTGATTATTTTGTAGATAGATGTGTTTCGGTAATGTGAAATATTCAGGGTAGGGTTTTATACTGCTTGTCCTCGAACTTTTAGATCATACTACGTACGTATGAGTTTTCAACTTACTGTTTCATAACGTTTCTGAGTGACGCAAGTTTACGCATATGAAGACATCACTAGAGACATTGTGATAATTAGCTGAGGAGGTGTTCAAAATGGATTATTGGTCATCTATATGTTCTTAGGTAGAGGTACGCGTGTACAGATGTGCCGAAAAAACTTGTGAAGTTTAAATTGGGTGATCGTAAAATAGAAATTAAGTCGAAATTTGATCTTTTTTTTTTTTTGATTACAAGTTCTTATTCGTAGAAAGGAAGTAAAGTGAAATGAATAAATGATCCTTTAAATCCCTGACAATCTTATCAATTTATTTTCGTTAGATTTTTTTCTTTTTTTTGCCATCGGCCAACGGCATCGGCCATCGGCCATCGGCAATCGGCCATTTGGAGGAAAACAATCGGCAATAGGCCATCGGCCATCTTTGAACAATCGGCCAACAATCGGCATCGGCCCATCGGCCAAAAAATGCCATCGGTCGAGCCCTAATGGTCACTATAAGCATTGCAAGGTTACTTAGTAGCAAACAACTTATGGCAAAGTTGTTGAATAGATGCTTCTCAAGATACTGAGTAAAACTACTGACTTGTTTTTATATGAGATCTCACAATTACAGTGGAAGCGAGACTTGCATTTTTGTACATTATATTTTTGATGGGACCGCTTTATTATTTAGCAGGTGTAGAACGTTTGCTCGCACATATTTCCTTAGATCATTGAGACACAGATAAAGCAAGTGGGAGTGGTTGTTGAGGCAGAAATCTTCCCGGGGGAAAGTGAGGGGAGACCAAGTGACTGCGACCTTTCAGGGAAGACGTTTCTCCAGAGCTACACTAATTCTCGTAGGGTTTGAATAGTCGTCGATTTTAATTTTTTACCTTCTGCCTTAAGGGTGCTCTTCACTGAGAGTCTGAAAGCTTCGGATCCAATGCTAACCTACGGGGAAAGTTGAATGTTATTTTGCAAAATTCCTTTGAAGTTTTCGGGTCAATTTTTTTTCTGAGTATTTTTCAAGCCTATGTCTGTGTATTTTAGTTTTTACTTTTTTGATACGTCCATTCTTCGATTTTTAAAATTCGAGAAAAATTGAATTTCTTCGAAAACGAGGTACTGTTGGACCTTTCGCTCTGTAAAAAAGCTGAAAATCGTACTATCGAAATTTTAAGAACGCCCCAACACGCAAAATGTTTCCAGCTCTCTTTTGAGACTAAGTTTGAAATGATGCGACCATTTCTAAAAAAATATCGGAGTTCCAACCATCTGAAATATTTTCGAAAAAGCTCAATTTCTCTACTAAGCCACGCCTTTCACCGGTCCCTCCTTTCTTGAGGGGAAAAACCGGGTGAGGTGTATAAGATTTACAATCATTAGCGCAAACGACCGTTTCCATTTACTACTCCCCTCTTTTCCGGAGGCATTTTTCAATGAAGGAATGAATGAGTGCTTTTGAAAGTGAATCCACATGCTTGGAAACATCTTCACGATTTGATTTGTGTTTAGAAAGGATATAGTTTTTAAAGAGTGCTTCTGGAGATAATTCTTGTGAATTCTTGTGCTAAATGACCTCCTTAATCCAAATATGACCACCTTTTTCCATTCACACGTCCCACTTTTTTGGAAATGTCGCCCGCAATTTTTTTCAGTTTTTGACAGTTTCATAGCCATTATTTTTATTTGGAGGGGAAGAGATCGTTATATTATACATTAATACTTTTCTGAGGGGCTAGAGAGGTGCTAAGTTTGTACGCAAGAACATATGGAGGAAATTGGTTAACTCATAGGGGGTATTAAAACTTATTATATTTTTAAAATCATCAAAACCCATCCTTTTTTCTAGAGGTTTGTTTTGCAATTTTTTCCCTTATTTTTTTTGCATGAAACCAGAATATAGGACTCACACCTATAAACCCTATATCCAAAAAAAAATTCAGGTTGTAAATTTAAAAAAAAAGGAAGTATCGCATTTTGCGTAAAGTTGCATCGCAGACCTTCAGTGAAGAACCTTTCCGTGTTATTCAAATTAATTCACGGATATAATTAAGATTAAAATGATCTTAAGTATGCTTATAATATAGCATTAATGAATATTTCTATTTCTGGGGATGCACTACCCCCATTACGTTTCACTACATCAAGAAGGCATGAACAATGGAGCTGGTGCATCCAAAGAAAGATAAATATGTATATTAATGCTACTTTATAAGCAAATTTAAGGGTGCTTTTAACTGAGAGTCTGAAAGCCTACGGATCCAATGTTAACCTGCGGGGAAAGTTGGATGAAGGTTTTACAAATTCCTTTCAAGTTTTCATGTAAATTTTTTTTCCGAGTATTTTTCAAGCCTCTGTCTGTGTCGTGTACTTTTTGCTTTTTTGAAATATCCATTCTTTGATTGTTTAAAATTCAAGAAAAAATGAATTTCGTTGAAAAAGGTGGTAGGTACTGTCTGGCATTTTGCTCCATAAAAAATCTGGCAAAATATTTCCAGCACTCTTTTGAGACTTTGTTCGAAAGAATGCGACCATTTCTTAAAAAAAAAAAAAAAAAAAAAAAAAAAAAAAAAAAAAAAAAAAAAAAAAAAAAAAAAACAGGGTCCAAAACCGTGTTTCAGATACTTACTAGATATTTGGAATCTATTTTTTTCTATATTTTACTTATGTTACTGCAAATGTAAACGCATAAAATGCTTTCCACAGCTCAACAACATTTTTGAAAATAATTTGTCGAGCCAAACTCGTAAAATTTTTTTTACAAGGTATGTACACATTGATCATGTAATTCATAATACAGTGAAATCCAGTAACAATGAACTTCAAAATCGGGACTGAAAACTAATTTGGATGAAACGGGTATTTCGTTATACTGATATACGTTGTAACAGGATTTCACTGAATTTTTCTTTTGAAAACTTTCTAAGGAGAAAAATGATACATACCTGCATTTCTTTAAAGCATGAATGAGTATAAAAAAATTGTTTTAAAGCAGGGGTGGGTTCCCAGGGTCGTGACCCCAAATGGGGTCGTGTAGCGTTTCTTATTCTGTCGAAACATTATTCCTACCACAGTATAGTTGGGGGTGGATCGAATCTAACATAGCAGTTTTGTAATGTAGGATCTAACGTAGCTTTCACAATGTTGCTACGTCGGGTTAGGTCCACACCTAGCGATACTTTACTGACATGTAGGCTCAGGCCCGGACTGGCTCCTTCTGGGGTGGTCGGCTAGGTACTGGAAAGGGGACCCCTGGTAAGGGGGTTCCGGGGGCCCTTTCCCGCGAAAATGTGAGAAAGTTATTGTTTCAAAAATTGCTTTTTCTTTTTGGACATGCTAAATAATAAAACTAAAGTTAAATTTATGTATAAAAAACATGTGTTTGAAGTTTTACTTGACTTACCCTTTAGCGAAACGAAATTTCATACCATTTTTACAAAATCTATTAAAGGTGCGTTATTTTATTTATCATTATTTTTGAATTGAACGTTTTTCTTTCTTTTTCCTTTATTTTATTTATTTATTAATTTTTTATTTTATTTACGTAGTAAGCGGAGACTGTGTGTAGAAGGATTGTGATGCAGGGCCAGGGTTGGAAAGTTTTTTCCCACCACCGGTATTTACCGTCCTGGGAAATACTGTATTTTTCCCGCAAGGGAAAAACTGATTCTAAAAAATATAAATTCAAAACAATCTTTTAAAGTATCAAAATTGCGTTCTAAGTTAACAATGGCTTGAAGGACAATACACATATTACAAATCATAATCGTGTTCATATATTCTTCGTCTTCTACTTCCACATTGGATCTTAGCATCATATAACAAAACACTAATTCCCAGTATTTCCCAGCGGGATGAAAAAAACAAGTTTTGGACGGGAAAAAGCCAACCCTCTGTGCAGGGTTGGCACCTCTTTCAGTGAAGTAGTGTAGACCGGGGCACGTTTACGCAGCGCCCTTTTTTCAAAACGAATTATAACCTGGAGGGCCAACAGTTATAACAGATTGATGCTGCTCCCTAGCAAATATCCTCACAAGGTTTTGAGCATCAGTCGAGCTTCGGTCAGTGTTGCCAGATGGTCACATCCAGATTTCCCCGATTCCCTTCCTACTTTTCCCCAAAAAGCGATGTTTTCTATCAAAATTCCCCAAATTCAAAAAATATTTTTCCACTAATATTTTCATAAAAAAAGTCGACTTCATTTAATATTTTTGTCTCCAGAATTTTTTTTCCCCCAAGTAGCCAAGTTTTATAAAATTCCCCAACTTTTTTTTTCTTCTCATTTTCACTTTTTTTTTTTTTGTCTTCTTTACCTTTATCTTTCTTTATCTTCTTTACTAATAATAAAGCTGAAAGTCTCTCTGTCTGGATATCTCTCTGCCTGTCAGGATCTCTGTGACGCGCATAGCGCCTAGACCGTTACGCCGATTTTCATAAAGTTTGGCACAAAATTAGATTGTAACATAGGGGTGTACACCTGGAAGCGATTTTTCAAAAATTCGATTTTGTTCTTTTTCTATTCCAATTTTAAGAACATTTTCCCGTGCAAAATTATCATAAGATGGACGAGTAAATTACCAAGCTATCATAACGTAGAACCGTAACGTGGGCAAGCCAATTGGCAAAAAATTCATCATGCATTATTTGTAAATATATATTTGTAAATATACAGCAGAACCAAAACACCTTTTAATTTTCTACTGCGGGCAAAGCCGTGTGGGTGCCACTAGTCATAAATACAAGCGCCTGACCGAGAGATAAGAAATAGCCAAATGTTTTTCTTTCTACTCGCATTTACTACTCTGCTTGTGTATGTACATTTAAACTATGATTTTTTTTATATATTTATCCAAGAACATTCTTCATCACCCTTATTTTTACCTGTTTCACGTATCAACTAGTTACTCAAGCAGAACATTAATGCGAATTCCGTAGCATAGTATTCCACATAATGCGAATTCCATAAAGTTGATCAAAGCTAAACCAACGCTGTTTGATACAAACAATGTAACTACTTCTTGTCGTGAATCTCAGTACGAAAAAAATTCTTTTTTCCCCGAGGTTTTTTTCTTTCCTCAGGTTCCCCCCCCCCCCCCTCCAAAAAAAATCCCCAAAGAATTCCCCTCAAAACTTATTTCCCCAAAATGGGGAAATTTCCCCCAATCTGGCAACACTGGCTTCGGTCTAGCATGCAGAAAGAATTATCGGTTTTCTAGCAAGTCGAGTAAATTTTAAGTTGAACGGTTTGAGGCTTAATGTGAATAAATAATACTTAGTTAAAAAAGAACAAATATATAAAAATTAGCAGAATTTTATCCTTTTTTGAGAATTATATTTGTATGAACTGAAATGTTATTAACTTTTTTTGCACGTTGAAAATAAATCCAAGCTTGGCGACGGGGCAAGTTCACGCGTTGACGTGAGCACCTTTACACACGTTCTTATACTGTGGCTTACTTCTAAACGTGCCCTGAAGCTTTTTTCGCTCCAAATTTTCTCAAAACTTTTTAGCATCATCAGGCTATTTAGTTTTGAAAATCACTGTTTTAATTTTTAATTGAGTTACAAATCCGTATCTTATAGCTTACAATCATGTAGTGCTGTCTTCATGCCCGTTCAGTTTTTACTATATACACTATTCAGTCTGTAATAAATTTGCCTTATTTTAACGATGGTAAGACATTATGTTCAAAACACTCTTACAGAACCACGTTAGGTGTCAAAATAAATATGCGTAAACGTGCCCCGTGTCCGGGGTCAGTTTACGCAACCGACTTGGACTCAAAAATAATTTTTTTAACGGTTAAAAACAAACTGAGCAACAACTGAATATACTAATCTTGACTCCATTAAATGCTTCATAAAATCGCAATGCCTGAAATTTCCTAAGTTAAAACATAGAATTTAGAAAATTCATTGAAAAAATTCTGCGTAAAAGCCTTCTGAAAGTGCCTATAGAATACCCCCAATTTTAGGGGTCCGGGGGTCTCCCCCGGGGAAATTTTTGAAAATCAGATATAAAGTTCTGCATTTTTAGGCCTAAGGGGGGGGGAGCTTAGTCTCTAAGAGGGAGCCCCTTACTGTCCAACCATGGATTCTATGGAATTGGCAAACGTCCAGTTAAGGCAAATCTATATGAATGAGGGGGAAAAGTAAAAATTTTTGATCCGCGTGTTCCGCTCATTTGAATGAGACTCTGCTTAACTTAGAGGCTAACATACATCTGCAAAAGCTGACATCCCTAAAAACTAATAGATGCGTCCATTTCCAAGTGTAAATCGGATGTTTGCCTTTCCATACAATCCGTGGTTGGACAGTATCATCTCCGTGGGTGAGCCACTGTTGGAAGGTGCTGAGTTTCTTTTTATCACATGCTATTTTAAGCTTAAAACAATGCCTTAATAGTAAAAAAAATATCATACCTTTTTTACTTCATCTTGTCACTATTTTGTCCAAATGTATCTATCTTTTAATTTCCATAATAAAGATTATAGTTAGCTTGCACGCAAGTAAAATACAGAATGGCCAATATCCCGTCGGACCCTATCGGAAAGATTTCCATGTGCATTCAATTTTCCCATTTATTTACTGGTTTAAAAGCAAAAGGAGATGGTGCACTAAAGCAATCTACATGAACCCATTGAGTCTTGAACAAGTCATGAAGTTTTTATTGACTCCTATTTTTATTACATCTGCATTTCTCTTTTGCTCGAGTTTTTTTCACACGGCCATCCTCCATACCCAATATCCACAGTTCTTGTCTTATCTCATCTTATTGATTCTACAAGAACTTGCAGAAACGTGGAGAACGCACTTTTAGCGGCCTGGATCACAAAGGCTGGCATCACTCTCCGAGGAGTCCTAATTTAGTCCTGTCACCGGAGCAACTTAACCATGCGTGGAACCCAATTGACAAAGACAGACCTCCTGTGTAGTACCGCCGACAACCCCGGAGGCGTCGGTAGTACACTTGGAGAAAGAGGGAAGGAAAGAAAAGTTGTTCCTTAAAATTTTATTTGTTAGAATTTGTAAAAGATAACTTTTTTCAACTTTAGGATTACTCTGGAGATCTGCTGCGTACTCGCTGACCACCCTGCTCGCAGACTCCGCAATGCGAGGAGGGGGAGGGGGGGGGGAAACCACTAAGATGCCCACAGCCCGAGAAACCAAAGAATCTTTTTAAAAATAAATCGAACACAGCTAAACACCTGCAGGATCTGATTACTGAATAGGCCAACTAGGCCGTGGCCTAGGACCCCCGATATTTACGGGCCCTCAAATGGCTTAAACTACTTTAGTTTGCGGCTAAAATTATTTTAGCCAATGGATAGAGTGTGACTACAGGGCCCCTCAAAAATTTTTTGCCTACGACCCCTCGATATCTTAATCGGGCCCCTAATACCTTTGCTGAAATTTCAAAAGTTAAAAATATGTTTTAGCAACTCTTTGAAGGAAAAACGAAACTCAACGCATATTAACCCAGGAGCAGTTAAACTGTGCAACTGTGACGTTTAAACACATTTTTAAGTAGACAAAAAAATATATGTACGGAAAGCATGAAAAATCCACAAAGTTTTAAAATATCTCTTCAGGGGTACCCAACTAGGGGGGTCAAGGCACAGACTGCGCCATTGAAAGTTTTAGGGGGGTGGTTTTGAGGGGTATGTTTTACTTTTCTGTAGGGGCTCTTTCTTTGGGGGGGGGCTTCGTGATATTTAGGGAGGAGTGCCCTTGCTCTTGGGGGGTTGGGCACCGCTTAATCTCTTAAGGATAGTCTCATCAGTTCTAAAAGGATGAAAACAAAAATTTAACTTGATCAAAAAATTGATGTTAATGTTTTGTATATCTACTTGTATAAAAGGCACACAACACCTCTAATCATCCCGGTTAATAAAGGAATAAAATGAAATTAAAAAAACGGATTCAAAGCATTCAAAAATTAATTGAAAATGCCGTGAAAACTGGTCGAAGTATTTTCACGAAAAAATGTTTTGACCAGTTCAGGTAAACAAAAATTCTGTGAATTTCGGTTCATCACAGACCTAAACCTAAAATGCCATCAACATAAACATAAATGAAATAAAATTAATTAATGAGACAAAAACGAATTCAAAGAAAATTTCAAGCAGACAACAGAAAATAAAATATTTGAAAGAAAACCCTCAAATCGAAAAAACATGCCTCAAACTTATAAGAAATACAGAACGAAAACTAAATCATTTACCAAATCAATATGAATTCCATACAATGTGAATACTTTTTTTTTTCAAAACCAAGATTTACAGAGGAGAACAGTTATTATTAGAATACTGTTAAGTCCTGGGAAATTCTTGTTTATTTGCTTATATAACTTAAAATTGAAATGGGCATCCAAAAAATCGGGATTAAAAGTCCCACATAACTACTCAAAACCTTAAAACAATAATAAACTTGAAAAAATATTTAAACATATGAATTCAAAATGTAAGTAGAAATATTAAAGCATACAAAAACAAACTACAACCACTCTTTTAATTTCGTTTGAGCGGGGGGGGGGCAATTCAGTGGGCGGTTAGGGGCCCTAAAGTTTTTTTGCAGGGAGGCCGAACATTTCTGTTGGGGCCCGTAGGCGATTCCTAAGTTGCCTATTTGGTAATCCGGCATTGTTTACGGGACAAATTCAGAGAATTTAAAGCCCTAGGGGCCCCTAACCTAAAATTAATGTTTGCCTCGGGGCCCTACCTGGCCTTAATTAGGCCCAGTGTGCTATTTGTATAAAACTAGAAAGAGTGATCAAAAGCATCCCGGACAGGGCCTAATTAAAGATATAGGAAGGTTCTAAGCAAAGATTTTTTGGAGCCGCTATGCAGTCAAATCTTACTTTTAGTCATTAGCTAAAACAACTTTACCCATTGGGGGGCCCCTAAAAAGCAAGGGTCCTAGACAACAGTATAGTTGGTCCATTCAGTAATCATGCCCTGATCCTGGCAAAACGTATAAGGAAACAGATTGAAATAGTTACAAGGAAATCAAAGAATTGTAAAATCATTTTTTGCTACATTTTTTTTTTGTTTCATTTGGGGGCCCTTTCTAGCTTGGGGACCCTCGGCGATCGCCGACTAGCCGACCTGGCCAGTCCGGGCCTGTGTAGGCTACGGGATCACAGGTCCTTTACTTTGTCAAAAAAGGGTCGCAACGTGCAAAAGATTGGGAACCACTGGTTTAAATTTACAGATAATTAGAGAACTGATGGGGGAAGGGGGAGAACAATGACCATTTTGTTTTTAACTGGATGAATACACAATGTTCTAAGAATCTTTCTGTAGTCGTGTTACACTGAAATTTTCATAAGCTCAGACAAATAATTTGTCTGACGTCTAAAACATTTCCCTGAAACCTAAGGTTCTTCAATTTTAGCCGGTCTTTATCAATATATATTTGTGTGTATGCACTGTGCAGTCGCGCCTGTTCATAGTGAAGTCTAAGGAACCGAATAACAATTTCGTTTATAGCCTCAATTTCACTATAAAAAGGTAAATAACAAGAAGGGAACTGAACCATAAATACAATATATACGGCTTGAATATTAGTACGAAAAACCAAATTTCTAGTTGAATTTTAATTCAAAGTGTCATCGGTCAAAGTTTTTTAATATTTTGGATAAAAAAACAAATACATAGCCACAAGTTTTCAATCAAGCAATGCACTTTCTACACTTATAATTTACATCTCTTACTTGTGCTTTTAAGACGTTGTTTTTGACTTTTATCTATTTCTTGCACAAAGCTCATGCTTTTTAAAGTGCATATTTTATTTACAATTTACACATTTAAAAATTGAAGATATTTTGGAACACCCTATTTAAAATGGTGTTAAAGCTTCATTGAAACATTATCATTACTTAATATTATTCATAAATGGGGGAAAAAATTCCAAGAAAAAAAAAATTAATACCAAACAGAAAAGAAAGAAACATTTAGCATCCAGCCCATAGCTTTCATTTGAATTTTGACGTCTTGAATATAAATTATGTTTTTCACAATCACGAATTGTAGTAGAACCCTACTCGTTGGGTTTCTTATTTCTACAAATGGTTCCTATCCGAATTATATTTGCAAAAGTCATGATTTGAATACAAGACGTCTACATTCAAATGAATTCCAGGGGCTGGATGCTGGACGTTGTTGACTGAATGCTGTTTTTGTCTGAAAAGTATTGTGTAAAATCGAGAGGGTCGGGAATAAGTAAAGTCGATGGCGGGGGTCATGAACTTCACCGCCCAGGAGGAGGGACATGCTCGCGAAGACACGTGGAACAGACGAGTTTGCATTAAAAGCATAGAAAAATAAAGTTGAAAGAACATCAACTACGGACAAGTGAAAACAATAACCAGCTGTGGTCGCTCAAAAAAAGAATATATTTGGTCTTGGTCAAGCAGTAATAAGGTATTCGAGGGCGAATGATTGGTATTAGTCTCACGCAACTTTGCGCACATCTCTCAACTTTTGTTGATTTTAAATGTTAACATTTATTAACATAGAAATTACACTATTTTAATGTATAAATGTGCAAATTAAATTACACTTGTTTCGGGGTTACTAAGAACATCTTTATCAATAGAGATAGATACATGTGTTTCTGTCTTTTACATCATTCAAAAAATTTTTATTGGGACTGACAGATTTCTCTTCCACGTTCTAGAGTTATTTGAGTTACCCTAATTTTGCTAACAGTTTAAAATTTCCCCGGGAAGTCGAGAAGATATAAAAAAAAAAGAAAAATTAGAAAAATTAGAGCAATAAATGTTAGTACACTCAACAATTTATAAATTCTGCTTCATGAATACTTTTATACAAAAAGAGAAAAATTAAATTGAAATATTTTTTAAATTTAAAGGATAGTATACCAATGTGTGTGATTTGCAAATGTCGGATTATATTTTCAATTCTAATATTTTTTTTTCTGAATATAAATTACGTATGTAAGACATTGTTCACGTTCTTACGAGCAAACAATTGACGTAAGTAAGGAATATTCCACGTAATTGTTACGATTGTTTGATTGATTGCAATAATTTGCATCAATGAAAGCTTGATTGAGTGCAGCTATCAAGTTTAGGACTTCGTTTGCACGAAGCTGTCAACATTGTGTGGTAATAAAGAGGTTTCATTTAATTTCGAAATGCGAGCATGAATGAATTTTCTGAAAATTGTGCTTTTAGCCGTTGCTTTTCTCACCATAGTATCCGCAGAAAGGAAAGCATTTCTGATTATTGTTATTGTTATTATTACTATTTTGAATCGCAGAAAGCAATGCATAACTAATGTAACCAAAAATTGAAAACCATTAGAAAAAAAAGACCTGAGAAGAAAAAAAAATAAAAAAAAAAAGTTTTAAAAAGTTATTCTATTCCTCCTAACATTTTGCATTTGAATAAGTCGAAGTACATTGTTCCAAGGGTACTGCAAGTAAACTGCAGCTTGTATTTTTAATTTAAGTACATTATTGCAAGTAATTCTCTGTTGCTCGTGTGATTCCACCCACGAAATGTATTCTCAAATGTTCTCAAACCTCATACAACTGCGTGCTTTCTAAAATACACTTCAATAAAAGACTTACCAACTACTTATTATTATAGCCTGTTGCACTTTTCGTCTGATGCGTAAAATATTATTATTATTAATATTATTATTATTATTATTATTATTATTATTATTATTTTTGAAAAAGAATTTCAATTTTAAGAAGTATATTAATCATTTAATCTTGTGTATGCTGCTCTAGTCACCATGCTGATTATCTATGTTTTTGCGGGATGATTTGTTTACTGATAGTAAACAAATGCAGCCCTGCGCATGATGAATCACCGGAAAAATATAAATAAATATCTAAAATATTAATTGATTAATTAACAAAAATGTCAGTTCCGCGTTGCATATTCTCCATCGAATTGCAGAAGTATTCCTTTTTCGACCATATATATATATATATATATATATATATATATATATATATATATATATATATATATATATATATATATATATATATATATATATATATATATATATATATATATATATATATATATATATATACACACATATACTAAAAATAGCGGGATCCCCCCCCCCTCTTTGAAATGTAACCATATCCTAATCAGAAATTGTTTTCTGATTACGCCATTTCTGCCGTCCTCCCAATAATTAAAAATAAAATCAGCATCGTTCCACCTCTTGACTGTAAATATCCGATAACCGATATGTAATCATCCCTCCTCACCCCTCACCTTTTTTTCCGGGACTACACCACAGTTTTACACTAAGCTTATACCTCTTATGTTTTCCCTTTTTTTTTATGTATATATAATCATATCCTAACGCGAAAAATTGCACTCTTTTATTAAACTTCAGACAAGAAACGAATTAGCTTTATGAACGAAATAAGATTCGGACGTGGTAATTGAGAACATCGTTTAAAAAAAAATAAGACAATCGTTTTTCCTGTTCAATTTATGATAAATTTTCATTTCATTCATCAATTTTTCATGAATATAAAATCTGGGAACGCATATCCAAAAAAAAAAAAAACTTTGTTTCATAAATTACGGCAGACCCTTTGGTACTGACTTTATTTTCTGTTCTGTTCAACCTTCGCATCGGTACTGTTCAAGTCGGGTTTCGGCCGCCAGCTAATTTCCTTGATTGCTCTTCACGACGGCGGTCATTTAGGGGTTCCTTTCCCTCCAGAACAATGACAGCTGTGACAGGTCACGTGTTCCTGCCTTACATCGATTACCGTCCACTCCATTGGCCGTTGAAGTGTCAATCACTTGATTCAGGTTCACTCCCGTCGTTCAAGGAAGAAAGTCATTTACACCCAAACTTCAATGGCACATTTTTTTCTGTCACGCGCAAGCGCATAGTTTGCTGATTCATGAATAAGTTTTTTTTTTTTTTTTTCAATTTCTACAGTAAGTTTTCAGTTATGCCGATTTAAAAATGACTAAAAGTTTCGCATATTGAGAAATGGAGTTAGTATTTCACACACGTTTTCGAAACAAAGTAAATAGCTGCAAAGTAGAGTTCTTTACAATGAATGGAAATTTCTTTATTCTTTTTCGCTTTCCTTTTATAGTGCAAGATAGTTTTTTTTTTTTTTTTTTGCTTATTCATTTACTATTTCATGTCTACTGGAAATGAAAAAAATATTAAATCTGTGAAAATGATGTTAAAAGTTTTAAATGGTAATGTATTTCAAACTATTTTTTAGCCTATCTTCCCCGTAAAAGTTTTTTTTTTTTTTTTTAAGAAAATTAATGAAATGAATAAAGATTTATCTATTGCAAAAACAACCCCAAAACAACGCAAAGAAAATTTTCAATAATAAATAAATTGAATGATGAAAAAAAAAAAAAAAATTCAAAAGACGAACTGCAATTTTTCCTCCCAAATTTGGGTGTTTTAACATTGTTTATAGTTTTATTTTTCAGCAAATGTTTTTTTTTTTTTTTTTAAATTCAGTCGTTGAATAATAGAGAAAATTTTAGAAAATCTAAACATTTTTACTTCCTTTTACAAAAAAGGAAGTATTGTATTCGCGAAAAAATTTTCACTCAAAAATCGCCCTTATATTTCCATTTTGCTCACCCCCAAATGAATGTTGAGTTTTTTTTTCGATTCGACCACATGCGGAAAAGTGCCTAAGAATGTATAGACACGCGAAATATCCATTTTGACCATCACCGAGGTAATTACAACGACTTTTCTCGTGACGTCTGTATGTATGTGCGTATGTGTGTATGTGCGTATGTGCGTATGTGCGTATGTATCTCGCATAACTCAAAAATGGTATGTCCTAGAAAGTTGAAATTTGGTACATAGACTCGTAGTGGGGTCTAGTTGTGCACCTCCCCTTTTGGTTGCTTTCGGATGTTCCTAAGGGGGTCTTTTGCACCTTTTTGGGGGGAAATCATTGTTAATTTCGATGTAAACTCAAGTGGCGTTATAATTTGTCGGACACTTGGCGATATATCGCCAGTCTTTTGGTCGCCAAGTTTTGTCGCCAACTTGGCGACAAATTTGGCGGAGTTTTTTTTTTTTTTTTTTTTGGTTTCAATTTGGCCATTGTTGGTGATATTTAGAGAATAAATATTGAATCACATTAAAATAGCGAATAATGGGGAAATGACATTAAATTGGAGTAAAAGGAAGTCATGTGATGCACACATCAGCTCGTTAATACTTTGTTTTCGAAATTCGAAAAAAGTTCTTTGTGAAATTCGAAATGCAATTTTCCATAGACTTCTTAAGTTAGAGGTCGGCTGATTTTAGAGACGTGCTTTCATTGTGCACATGATTTTATTGCGTGTAAAAGTGATTGGTGAAATGAAAAAAGTATTAATATATTGTTTTATAAGACAGAGAAAAAAAAGTTTTGATAGAATAATTGTTATTATTTTGTAAAATACTAACAATTATTTTATCAAACCTCCCACCCCCAGTTCACACCCTTCTGGGGGGGAGTTACACCCAAAATGCTATTAAGAGTTACTGAAAAATGTGAACATTGAAATTCTGATATATTTGTAATTTTATTTCATCTCTCAAATGCAGTGGCTACGGGAGAAGTGATTGAGTGGGGAACACATGTCTGGGAAATGATATCTAAGCTGCATTTAAAAGTGGAACCTTTGCGCCAAATTTGGTAAAAATCCTACGAAAATTATGTATTTGTATGAAGAACCAACACACACACCCACACACAATCATACATCCCTTTATGTATACATACACTGGTGGACAATTGCTAAGGACGGATCAGAAAAGACTATGTATCGCGTAAAAAGTAAGTGTGATTTGGATGCCAAGTAAAATAAATTAATGCCAGAATGCTAGAACATTACAATGACGATAATTAATTGTGCTCTGAAACCAAAAAGGCTTTAAAAATGGTTTAAAGGACAAAACGGTCGATTTGTGTTGAATACGTAAAAGTGAAAAAATGTAATTACCGTCCCCAGGTTTTCCGGCGCAAGTTGTTAGTAGGGGAAACCATGGAAAAGTGGATACCTCGGGCAAAGCGAATATTGCCTATTAACTCTTGTCGACCAGCAAGACTCTTCTCCAAAGCATTTTAAACATTTTCAATGGGATTCAGATCTGGAGAACGTTCTTGCCATCCGATAGGTTGAATATCTTTGCTCTCTAGACACTATTGGACAGCGATGGTTCGATGAAATATTGCATTGTCAGCAATGAAAACCAATTTGTCACACAAAGCACCACAGAACATGTGAATATGAGGCAGCAAAGCGATATTAATGTATTGCAAGTCAGCCGTTGTCTTTTTTAGAAGCTCAGAGGCGACGTACGACCATAGGCGGATTTAGGACTGAGTTCCTAGGGGGGCAGGATTTTTTTTTCTTTTTTAGCAACATTTTTACTGCCCCCCACTCTCATGTTTTTGTTTGTTTCCTGTGATGCATAAGTCCATGCTTTACTTTTTTGTGTTTCGTTTTCATTAATGCGTGTTTTCATGCTGTCCTTTTTGAATTCACCTTAAGAGAGGGAGTTGGTATCAAGAGAGTGACGCAGGACTCCAATTTTAGGGGGCCGGGGGTTTCTCCCCCGGAGGAAATTTTGTAAAATGGATATAAAATGCTATATTTTGAAGTCTTATAAAGGTTAATTGGATAGACATAGAAATTGATAACTAGATTATACAGTTATATAGTATTCTTCAAACTTTGTAAGAAACAGCCATTTTAAGTTTGAAAGAAAAAATAAACTGTAGATTTCTCATTACAACAACTTTTTTTTAATTATAAGTAGTTCAGAAACGAAAAGGAATAGAGGTAGTGTATCATTTTTTTTTCCTGGCTAAACAGATTAACAATATGCAGTAGAAGTAATTGGAGCCCACTTTGCTTAGGATTTTCAAAGTCTTATCTAATTATTTTCAAGGACTCTAGAATAAATAAAATTATTTAACGCACTTCATTTGTACTTTCCAGTCTCTGATATTTTAGTACTTGACTGTAAATTTTTACAGTCCTGTTCTAACTTTGTGAGAAATAGCTATTTTAAATTTAAAAGAAAAAAGAAAACAGATTTCTCATGACAACAACTTTTCTTCAGTTGCAAGAAGGGCAGATAGTGTGTATTTTTTTCCGTGCTAAACAGATAGACAATATGCAGAAGAAGTAAGATAAAAACAATCAATACAAAAGAATTTCCAAAATACTGCATTCGGGATTGAATAAATAGCAAGATATGAATTATGTGAGTTACAAAAATTTATTTCAAATAATATTTAACAAACATGAGGACCATGATTTTTACATTTTTAATACAGGATGTGGCAAGCAGCTGAATTTGACATATTTTGGCATTCCTCCCCCTCTACCTTTGTTAGAAATTTTAAAGTTTAAGGTTTGTAGCCACACTTTTCCAAATATTCAAGGTTTTCAAGCACTTAAAAATGAAATTAGTTTTTTCCAAGCAATTTCCATTTTTTAAGGAACGAATAATGAATTTTTTTTTTTGGGGGGGGGGGAGTTAGGAACTCACTTCAAAACAGGGGCCCTAAGCAATAGCTTGTTTACCTTATAGGCAAATTCGGCCATGTTTGTAATTCACTCTTACCTGCAAATTTTTGCTTGATTTGTTTGAAATTTTAACGAAAATTCGTCAGTTTTTACGGTTAAAGGATTTTTACGATTTTACCAATCTTTGTTAGGTTTTTATAGACTTTTATAAAATTTCAGCAAATTTTTCCAAAACTTTTGATGACTCAATGATTTGGATTTCAATAATGACAAGGTCTGACTCACTTAGACTTACAGATGATTATGACTTACCTTACTTTTTAAACAGTATTTGTAAAGGAAGTAAAATTGTACTCTAAGTAAAAAGATTCATGTAATCAGAATACTCAGATAACTGAAATTTATTCAGTTTGCAGTAGTATTTATTTTCTTTCTCTCTCTCTCTTAAAAAAAGAGAAGGAAAAAAACTTTGTTTTTTGTTTTTTAGAATTTCTCAAAAGGCCAATTAATCTATCTACTAAGAACATAAATATTATGCATAAATATACTTGAAATGTGGACACAAATCATAACGAGTAGATCGTTCTGTTAGCGCTAATAGGGGGGGGGGGGGGTTTAACCTTTGCATTAGGTTCCAATTTGTTAAAATAATCGTCAATTATTATAAGTGTTGCAGCTTAATGTATAGCTCGTTTAGCTTATATTTTCATTCATATACTTGCCCAAATGGTTTTCAGTCCAAAATAGTGAATTTAGACACATTTTCAGCACCCCTGTGACAGCTGTACCATTTGTATTTAATGTTCGTTCCCCCCCCCCCCCTTTTTCTTTTCTCCCATCAGAAAAGGACATTTGCTTTTCTCTTCATTTTCATTGAGCTATTCAAAAAAGAAAAAGTCATGATTTTTCTGTTTTAAGATTTTGGAAGATGTGTTGTTACTATATAAAGTCCTCCCAAAAATGGGGGGGGCATTGCCTCATATGACCCCCCTATAAATCCACCCATGCCCTTCTGAACTATTCAAAAAAGACAAAAAATTTAAAAAAAAAAATATTTGGAAGATGTGTTGTTGCTACATAAAGTCCTCCCAAAACTGGGGGGCATTGCCCCCTCTGCCCCCCCATAAATCCGCCCATGCGTACGGCCAGGGGCGGAATAGCTGACTTTGGCCCACCTCTGTAAATTAAAAAAGTTAAATTAACCAGTACCGGATCTCCATCCTTCCGAGTCGAGCAAGCACATTAAACTACTGCTAGTTTCTATTTTCTTTTAAGTTTCTAAATAAAGTTTTAAAAGTTCTAAAAAAAAAAATGTGAAACGTAAAATAAAGCTACCACTGGCACATTTTTTATGTGCCTTCAAAGAAGGATACTAATGGTTATAAGTCTGATAAGGCACATCTTTAGGCATCTATACTGACAACATAGGTGTTGGAACTGAAAATAGAGAATTTGAATAATAGAATATTCTCAATGTTTTGTGTTCATGTTTAATTACTAATGTTGTTTATTTAATGTTTATGTAAATTAACCTTGTTCGATTTTTCTAATGGCTTTACTTTTGATGTGGCAACAGTGCTGCCTAATGTATAAAACTTCCAGTGTTGTGGGAGTCAGGACTTGGTTTTCATTTTCGTCACGCGTATGTAAACTAACCATGCTTTTAATTTGTTTTTAATAAATAGTTTTGTTGAAGTTTAGCGTTGTCTCTCTAGTTTAAATTCAGCAAAATAATGATGAAGTAAGAATCAAGGACATTGAATCAAATGTCCCGTACCTGCAACAAGTTAAATATGTTTAGAGTTAACATAAACTTTAGTGGCGTCCGCTTAGTGAAAATTTCTTGCTTCAGAATTGAACATTGTACTTGAGTCATGGATACGCTAAAAGCTCAACGGAAAGGTCAGAGAACGGCATTTTCTCTGCTTTCGAAGAAAATTACCGAGGAACTTTCTAATGAAGTTAGTGATGATGAGAATCTACGGATTTTGTTGGGTCAGCTGAAAGATAAATTTGAACGTTTGGACGCAGCTCAGCAGGCCGTTCTTCTAAAGTTAAGTGAAGAAGCGGAATATTTGAGCGAATTTGCAGCATCGGAAACATATCGGGATACTTTCATGGCCTTGAAAGTGCAGTTGGAAAATCGGCTGTGTGCGATTACGAAGAGTTCAAAAACTGCTGAGGAATTGGACGAGAAGGGAATTTCTACACCCCGGATTCGTAAATTTCAGCTCCCACTGCTCGAATTAAAGAAGTTTTCCGGAGATCCTAAAGAATTCTTGTGCTTCTGGAGTCGGTTTTCAAAGATACATGAGGATTCCGACATTGTTCCGGAAGATAAGTTCCAGTACTTGTGCCAATGTGTTGTGCCAAATTCCCGCGCATTTCAGTTGCTAAGCTGTTTTCCCCCTACTGCAGAAAACTACCCGAGGGCAGTTGAGCAGTTCAAAGAACGATTTGGGCGAGGTGATTTACTCGTACAAATCTATGTGAGAGACTTGTTAAGTCTGGTTATGAAAAATGCTTCTGAACATTCGAATATAGATTTAGCTTCTCTGTACGATACTATAGAAGGCAAATTGCTTGCCTTGGAAAGTTTAGGCAGAACGAAAGAGAAATTTGCGGAATTCTTGGGTCCGCTTGTAGAATCTTGTCTGCCAGAAAGTGTTTTGCACGCCTGGGAAAGGACGAGGACACCTGACGGAAATTGCAAAGACTCTGAAAGAACATTAGATAAACTCATGTGTTTTTTACGACATGAAGTTGAAGCTGATGGGATGATAAAACTAGCTCGATCGGGTTTTGGAAACGTAAAAAGAAAAAATAATGAGAGTGTTTCGGGTAATGTAAATTCAGGGCATTGTGAAGTGCCTACTTTTGCTATGCTTTTGTCCACTGATTTTGGGAAGGGCAAGTTCAATTTGTGCTGTATTTTCTGTGAAAAAAACCATCCAAGTTATAAATGCTTTAAAGCAGAGCGAATGAGTTTAAGTGAAAGGGAAAAAATTGTTTTAAGAAAAATGTTGTTTTAGCTGTTTAAATCCTAACCATTTTAAACATCAATGCAAAGAAAATACAAAATGTCCTGTATGTAATAAGAACCATTTTAAGCTAATGTGCCCTAGTTTTTATAATGAAAATGTTGATAAAAATAAATTACATGACCCAAAATCAAATGTTTCAATGTCGAATAATAGTAGAAACGAAAAAGTATTTTTACAAACTTTATATGTAAATGCAAGCCAGAATGGTAAAACTTTAAAGTGTAGAGCTTTGATAGATTGTGCTTCACAAAATTCTTATCTATCTGAAAGAGTTGTAAAACTGTTAAAATTAAAACCTATTCGTAAGGAAAGGGTTATTCACGGTCTTTTTGGAGGTAAAGAAACGGAACCTATGCTTCATTCAGTTTTCGCTTTAGAAGTTTGTGATTTAAATGACACTTATAAATGTTATTTCGAAGTTTTTCGGAGAGGAAAATTTGCGGGTTTGTCCCGAATGTTGGCGATTTTCATGTCCTCGAAGAACTAAAAAGAAAAAACATTGTATTGAGCGATTCTTTTTGTGAGGAAAAAGACATTGATATGCTGATAGGGGCAGATGTTCTCGGAAAATTACTAACAGGGGAACATGTACAGTTAAATTCTGGATTGACAGCTACTAGAACTAAGTTAGGATGGGTAATTATGGGTAAAATAGATTATAAACATGAAAGGGACAATATTTTGACTTCGCTTTCCTTGCATGTAAATAACAGTAATTTACAACAACTGTGGAATTTAGAAAGTTTGGGTATTTCTGATCCCATTGCAGAAATCGATAGGAATAAAAAGTATGCAGAAGAGTCTGTTAAATTTCAGGAAAAGTTAACTATACTTCCTTTCGGAAGATATGAGTTAGAATTGCCGTGGAAAGAGTATAGTGTAGAACTATCTGATAATAGAAATTTAGCATTTCAACGCAATGTGAAAATGATAAAACGGTTAAGTAATGATAATTTATTAAAAGACTATCAACATATTTTTAATGAATGGGAACAAATTAATATTATAGAAAAAGTATCCGAGAGTGAGTTAAATAAAAAGTCATTTTTTACCGCATAGACCTGTTATCAAAGATAGTAGTGCAACAACGAAAATGAGGCCAGTCTTTGATGCTTCAGCTAGGGAAAGGGGAAAGATGTCTTTAAATGAATGTCTAAGGGTCCAAATCTTATGGAACTGATACCGGATATTCTAGACAGGTTTAGAATGTACCCTATTGGCTTAAGTTCAGACATTGAAAAGGCGTTTTTGTAATTAGGTATTGCTAATAGGGATTTTTTGCGATTTTTCTCTCCTTCTGATGATGAAATTGTTTACCGCCATTGTCTAGTTTTTGGACTTTCACCGAGCCTATTTTTGCTCAATGCCTCGATTAGACACCTTTTGGATCATTCTTCTTTTGAGTATACTGATGTTATTGAAAAGTTAAAAAAATCTTTTTATGTTGACAACTGCATTACCGGTGTTTTTGATAATAATGAAGAAGAGCATTTTATTGAAAAGGCTAAAGTTGTTTTATCTAAAGCTTGTCTAAATTTACGAAATTGGGAAAGTAACGTGGCTTGTAAATACACAACAAAACACACCGGTGACACATTATTATTTGGGAATGTTATGGAATTTGGATGTGGATTCTTTAAGATGTAACATTAACTTGAAAGTTTTAAATTGTGATATGAAACTCAGTAAGAGACTTATTTTATCTGTAGTGCAATCTATATTTGACCCTATTGGTCTGTTATCTCCAGTTACACTAATTCCTAAACTTATGTTGCAAAATACCTGGTAACTTAAGATTTCTTGGGACCAGATATTGCCACCTGATATTGAAAAGGACTTTTATAAGTGGATTAGTGAGGTTCATTTGTTGAAAGAAGTTGCAATACCTCGTTATATCGGTTCCAATGCAACCATTGAATTGCATGTTTTTGTTGATGCGTATAGATTCTTATACTGCTTGTGTGTTTTTGAGAGTGGTTGAAAAATCTGAAGTTAAGATTACTCTTATGAGAGAAAAAGCAAGAGTTACTCCTTTAAAGAAATTAAGTATTCCGCGGTTGGAATTGATGTCTTGTTGCATTGGGGCTAGATTGGCTTTTGCTGTGAGTAATGCTCTTAGTTTGACTGATGATAAAGTAACTTTTTGGTCTGATTCTACTGTAGCCTTGTGGTGGATCAAGGAGGGAGGAGATTGGTCAGTTTTCGTGTCAAATCGTGTGAAAAAAATAAATTAATTGACTCGACCTCAGTCTTGGCGATGGGTCCCAGGGAGTATGAACCCTTTTGACGTGGTATCCCGGGGCTGTTCCATTAAGAAAATGGTAAAATCTGAATGGTGGACCGGACCTCTGTGGCTTAAGGAGGATCCAGAACATTGGCCAAAAGACAAAATCGAGTGTCCTTCGGAGGAAATTAATTTAGAAAGGAAGCGTGTCAAATTGGTAAATATTAATGCATCTGACACCTCTCCCCCTTGGTACGCCATAAGAACTTTTGACTATGGTAAAATGATTCGAATAATTGGTTGGGTTTTACGTTTTATAAATAACTGTAAAAAGAATAAATATGCTAATAAAGTCTTCTATTTCTGTGGATGAAATAGAAAATGCTGAGAAAGCACTGATCCGTTCTGTTCAAAAATCTTATTTTTTCAATGTTGAAAATGTTAAAACTGTTGAACTAATAATTGATAAAGATAACCTTTTACGAGTGAAAACTCGTATTACTGAACGTAAAGATAAATTGAACTTTTTGTATCCTTGTCTTTTACCTGGTAATTGTACTTTTACAAAAATGCTAATTGAATATACCCATAGGAAAAATTGTCATGCAGGAATTCAAATGATGCAATGTATTTTGAGAGAGAAGTTCTGGATTCTTAAAGCTCGTAGAACTATTCGTAGTGGTTTTGCGTAATTGTGCTAAATGTCAAAGGTTTAAAGCTAGGTCAATGCCGTGTGAACCTACAACACTGCCAGCAGATCGAATAGAGGATTGTGCTGTTTTTCAAATTGTGGGAATTGATTTGGCAGGTCCGCTGTTTTTAAAATCTGGTCTAAAAGTTTGGATTGTGTTGTTCACGTGTGCCGTCTATAGAGGGATTCATCTCGAGCTTGTAAGTTCGTTATCGACGGAAACGTTTTTATTGGTTTTGAGGAGATTTATTAGTAGGAGGGGAAGGCCAAGAACAATTTATTCTGATAACGGAACTAATTTTAGAGGAGCTTTTAATGAATTTTCAAATTTAGATTGGGAGAAAATTCAAAGGGAAAGTAACACGTTGAGAATATTTTGGAAGTTTATTCCGCCCACAGCTGCTTGGTGGGGAGGCTGGTGGGAAAGATTGGTTAGGCTAGTCAAGGAACTGTTGAGACGTACTCTGGGAAATTCAGTTTTATCCTATGAAGAGTTAGAAACTGTTTTATGCGAGTGCGAAGCGGTAATCAATTCACGGCCTTTAACTTACGTTGGGGAAAATTCTCAAGATTTAATTCCATTAACTCCATCTATGTTCCTGACTGAAAATCGTAGTTCCGATGTTAGAGATTTGGATGAAATAGACAGCAAACATTTAGTAAAACGAATCAGATACCGGGCTAAACTTTTAGGGGATTTAAAGGGACGATTTCGAAGAGAATATCTCAGTCAGTTAGTTCATAAAAGTAAACAGAATGAAAGCAGTAAAAAACTCGAATTAAATGAAATAGTTTAGATTGGGGATGACTTCAAGAAACGTTTATATTGGCCTTTGGCTAGAGTAGTTGAGTTAATTTCAGGGCGCGACGGGAAAATTCGAACCGTTAAACTCGAAACACAGTCTGGGATAACTACTCGGCCTATCCAGCGGGTTTTTTCTTTGGAAATGAAAACAGGAGAACTAATCTCGGAGGAGAATATCAAAAAATGCATCTCTTTGATCAATTCAAACAAGTTGGATTTGTTTCTTCGTCCTTTGTATGTTTTGAGTTGTTTGCCACCAACTCAAAGTGGGGAGTATGTTGGAACTGAAAATAGAGAATTTGAATAATAGAATATTCTCAATGTTTTGTGTTCATGATTAATTACTAATGTTTATTTAATGTTTATGTAAATTAACCTTGTTCGATTTTTCTAATGGCTTTACTTTTGGTGTGGCAACAGTGTTGCCTTATGAATAAAACTGCCAGTGTTGTGGTAGTCAGGACTTGGTTTTCATTTTCTTCACGCGTATGTAAACTAACCATGCTTTTAATTTGTTTTTAATTGTTTTGTTGAAGTTTAGAGTTGTCTCTCTAGTTTAAATTCAGCAAAATAATGATGAAGTAAGAATCAAGGACATTGAATCAAATGTTCCGTACCTGCAACAAGTTAAATATGTTTCGAGTTAACAATAGGAATTACACGAGGAAAGGGTAACACGATCAGGTAAATTCCCCCGGAAATTTTTCGAAATTCATTGATCTATGTAAGCATAAAGAGAAAAGAATCGGGACAAGGGGTTCTAGTTCCCTTCAAAACGATATTTTGAAAGTTGATGTCGAAAACCGCAAATTTACAATTTTCGGTTACTTTGAGGAGAGCTAAAAGAAGGGGTTCCCCCACTATTTGTTTTCTTTACTTATTTTTCAACATTGAATTCTTCATTTTGTCTGTCTTTGTTTACAATAGAATGTCGGGGGCTTTTCCCAGAAATTCTCCGAAATGGGAAGTTTTAGAAATGTAATTTTAGGTTACGCTTGGTAAAAATTAATGGAACAGAGAAGTATCGGGAGCTTTCTACGAAACCGTTTCAACCTTGAACTATTAAAAAACGCAAAACTATCATTGGTCACGTTTCAGAGAAGAGGAGGCTTAGTGCTCTCATTTGGAAGCATTAAAAAACTGAAGTAAACTCTATCCAATTTAAAACTACATTTAGTTTCTACGGGGAATCCGGCGACTCTGCTTCGGAATTTTTCTTCACTGAAAATTTAAAAATATAATCTAATGTGTTTGAAGACCTCAAAAGAAAAGGGGACAGGTTTCCCGAGTGTTTCCCCCAAAATTTTTAGGAGGGCGCCGTGCTCTTCAGCTTTTAAGCTAACCTTTGACCCTTAACTTAGTCAACCCCTCTTGCCCCTTAAAACTTTAAACAAAACTTCCCAAAAGCGAAAGGTAAAGCTTCATACAAGCCTGTCCTTGAAACGTCACTTTCTTGTTTCAATAACTTATCCACAAGAATATGATTAGAATACATCAGAATCTTTTTTGTGTCACCTTTAAAACTAAACATCAAAAGCTTTTCAATATTTGAAAAATAATTACTATCGAAAACGCTTAAGTTTGTATGTACCTAGAAAACCAAAAGGTAAAAGAAGCACCTTTTGTGTTTTACAAAACTTCTCTTAAAAAGTATCCTTTTACCTGAAAGCGCACTGCCTTTTTTTAGTCTGGGGGAAACACTAGTTCCTTCTGGGCATTTTTT
Source organism: Uloborus diversus (assembly GCF_026930045.1). Taxonomy (NCBI): domain Eukaryota; kingdom Metazoa; phylum Arthropoda; class Arachnida; order Araneae; family Uloboridae; genus Uloborus; species Uloborus diversus. The sequence goes on from NC_072733.1 coordinate 62,000,777, forward strand.
TTCTGAAACTGAAACAAATTTTAGGTGCAGAAAAAAAGTTTACAGAGCTCTCCCACGAAAATTTCAAAAAGCGAAATTTTAAGCTATCTTTAGTGACTTTAAGGGAATGGCGAAGGTTCAATGGAGAAGGTTCATTTTTCGATATTTAAATCTGAAAAAAAAATTGAAGGCCTTGATGCATAATTCCAAACTCACTCATTTTCGGTAAGACCATCAAATAGCATCAGTGCCCGGCAGAAAGGCCATTAAATTAATATCTTTCCCACATTATTTACAAGAAAGCAGAGGTCTGATCAAAAATTTGTGTCCTGTTGCACCAGTAAGAACTTCTATATTCTCCCACACGCAAAAATAATTTTTTTAAAAAAAAATTTGGGCTAAACTGGTTGTTGCATCGAAGTTCTCAATTGAAGGCTTAAGACTCGTTCGTGATTTTAGGACTACAAAGGGACCTCATACCTGAAATACCTTAAGAAATCTGGCCCCGATTATTACTAATATGTTGCTCAAAAAAAAAAAAAGAAAGAAAGAAAGAAAATATAAACCTTGCCGCCCCTTGGAATTCGATCCTAAATCCGCCTATGATCAAGAGCTCTCTCTTCTAAGTCGAAATATTGTCCTGCTTCAGATTCAGTTTATCGTAGCCCAGACTTGCTTTGTGGTATGCGATTCTGAGATCGAAATACTTGTATAGCGATAATTTACAATAGATCAATGAAATATATTGCCAACTGACAGCATTTAGTTGAATCTATAACAACCAGTGAATACCAGGGGCGTGCACAGAAGTTTTGGGGCCCGTCATAAATGACTTTTACTGGGCCCCCTCAATCTTGTTTACCCCTACGGAACCGGGCCAACAGGTGTCCCTTCTCCCTCCCCAATCCCCCTCGTGCATGATTCTGCTCATGTATCAACACCCCAAAGCATGGCCCACGCATTTATAGCAGGGCTGGAGCCGCTTTGTCTAATGGTGAAATTCCCTTCAATTTTTGTTAACAGACGTAAAAATACAAGTTTTTGACGGTTTTTTTCCGTCCCGGGTCCTTTTTCAGGCAGCGTCGGAACCCAGTTTCTCTGCCCTCCTCCGGTTTCATTAATAGGGGAGCCATGGCTCCAAGGGTGTGCACAGAATTTTTCGGGCTCGTCACAAATGACTTTTGCGCCCCCCCCCCTCCATATTGTTTTACATTATGTCTACATACATTTCACCTCTAATTCCAAAATCTTCGGCCTAATTCAGGCTCGGGTCCGGGCCAACAAGTGCCTACTCTCCCCTCCCCCTCTGCACGCCCCTGCATGGCCTCCAGAGCTCTAAATACTAGAGAGAAAGTTCATAAGAGAGGAAAGCATTCGCACGTGTGAACTTCGGCTATTTACTTTGGTCCCTGCTTAGGATGGGGGAAAAAAACTTTCCAAACGCTGTTTTCACATAGAGTAAACGAATTACATGTTTTTTTTTTTTTTAATTTTTTTATTTTGACATTTAAAAAAATGTTAGGTCTGAATTTAAATGTATTAAGTTCAATAAAAAAATTGCTTAAAGTGGCCCACTCGGTGGGTTCGAATTGAATTCCAAAGCTTTAAAACAACACTGCGGCTGACTTCGAACTCCTTGGCAACATCTGCTATTTACTGCACTTCTTCAATTTTGTCAGTAATACGACTACACATAAAATCATGTAAGTGATGTCGGTAAGACATACCGAAACTTGCAAGTTCGTCAATTGATTCTTTCTTGTACAACTCTGCATTTGAACAAAAACGGTTTTACGAGTCAAATACTTTTTTTATCGCTTATCAGCGCTATCACGTGACGAACAACGCGTTAAACCAAAATTTGCATACGCACAATACGTCTTACCGTATTCCGAACTTGTGCTAGTTTCCATAACTCCCTGCCTTTCATTTTTTGGTTGCTAACGCTGATATTGCAATCCGTCCTTAGCAATTGTATACCAGTGTATATACAGGGTGTTCCGTTTTGACCTGCAATACCTTTATTTTCGCAACCGTTAGTCCTAGATGTATACTTCCAATTGCAAAAGTGTTCAAAATCAGATGCAGGGTTAAGATATTGAAATTTTGAAGTGAAAATAAAAATGAGTCAAAAAGTACAAAATTTAACTTTTTATACGGGCCTTAGGCCCCCTAACTTATGTTTGGGAAAATAATCTCCATTGAAAAATAATTCCAACACAAAAAGTTTGCAATTAGTACGACCAATATTAACCGAGATATGAAACGCAGCGTTCTGTGACTTACACTACTTTTCAATCGCCTTCAATAACACCTTTTGGGGGAAAATATAGTGGTTAACAAGTGTTTAAAAATACATGTGTGCATAGAGAGTGATTTATCAAATTATTCGAAGTTTTGTAGTGTGCTTTTGCGTATCACGGCATGATATAAGCATTTATTTTTGAATAGCAATGAAAAATATAAATACCTTGTTTTTCTTACTTTGACGACCTGTCATTCTTCTGAAAGAGCGATAATTTCCAAACCCATCTTCTGTATGGTTCCTTAAAACTTTAAACTGGAATATCTGCTTTAGTTTTGGTGGCACAAATGTCAAGTTTTTTGTGTTAGTAACAGTTTTCAATGGAGATTATTTCTCTAAATATTAGTTAGGGGACCTAGGGACCGTATAAAAAGTTAAGTTTCGTATTTTTTGACTCATTTTTATTTTTTCTTCAAACTTTCAATATCTTAACCCTGCATCTAATTTTGAATTTAGCAATTAATTTAGTCAATTTATAAACATGATTTTCTTCCGCTTCGTATTCCAACACATGGTTTTCTAGGTTTTTAAAAATGCGATTTAGTTCAACATTTCTCAAAATCTGCCGTAGAACTGCCGTATAGGAAGAAAACGCCAAAATCCTGAAGGTCGTAGTCACGTGGTACACGCCGGCGAAATTATTTGATGTTTTCCCCCGGAGATAAGATCTGTCGCCCTTACTCCTGATTCAACGCATACAATACGAATGAATAGGAAACTTCGTCTATCTCTCAATGATCTAAGGATATTTCATGACTAGTGGCAATTACATAACCTTATTGCAGTTAGGAAAAAACATTTATATATATATATATATTTTATATCGTACGTAAAAAAAAAACCTGGTAGATACTAAAGTTGTTAGCGAGATTTAGCAATAATAATATTAATATTTAATAAGAAATGAAGTTTTTTCAAGCTGGTTGTAAAAATATGTTTTTATAACTCAGTTGTTACGATGAAATATAATATCTAAGCAATAGTTTTAAGTTTCAAACACATGGAAAATCAGCGGATTTTCATTCTGTTCAATTTTGGTACATTTTATGTTTTTGGATTCATGAATCTTTTCTCAAAAGTATTCATGAAGAAAAATTAGACAATGGAAAAAATTATTGTAGTTTAAACTCATACGCTAATTCCAAATTTCCTTTGTTAGTATTTGCAGAAAAATTTTACATTGAATCCAAGATTCTGAACTTTCGAATTTCTATCTGAAACGAATGATACACTGAAAAATATCGCTAAAAATATGAAATTTGAAATGAAAAAAAATAAGCAATCATTATCTACGATTGTAAAGTTTCCGAGAAGTTCTCCATTACTACTATTTCAATGATTTTTTTGTATTTTCAAACGCTTTTTTTTTTGCAGACTTTTTCTTACTGTAATAGAATTTGTGGGTTTAATTAGTATTATGAACTTTTTTTTTATTTTTCTTAACCACAACGATCTTCAAGATCATTAGTTTCGGACATTGGCGAATAGTTAAGTGCTAGTACCAAGAACACAACACAAGAGGAGGCAAATTCATCGAGTTAAGTACTAATCAACATACATGAATTCAATTTATATCATGCAGAAACCTGGAATTAGCCGTGTAAAACTGTTATTACCTGCAAAGAACCTAAACGAAATATCTCATACCGAGTCTTAGGTGATAGCAAAGCACATAATAAAGAAAACGGTAGTACTCTTAGCCGCTTAAAGGAATGCGAATGTATCGAATTTAGAGAAGAGATTGGAAAATTGTAAAAAATTAAGGAAAAAAAAGATGAAGAATTTAGTTTTCAATGAGGTTAGGATCCCATGACGGATCATCAAATATAATTGAATGTTCAAACGTTATCAAGTTCACAACACTACAAACATTGGATTTCTTTTTTTTTTAGCTTAATACTTCAGGTATTTATTATTTTATTCTGTTCGTATTCCAGGCGCGGCATAAGTTCTGTGTGGGTGCGGTGTGGAACCCTGAAAATACGGGTGTCCCGCTGTAGATCAAAGTATAGAAAAAAAAATCTTAAAAAATTATCAATTAAAAATTAATTTATTTTTCCACAGTAAACAAAGTATATCATAACTATGAAATAACACAGCATGATTAAATTTATTTTTGTGCACCATAGGATTTTTTTACAGAGCCACAAAAAAAAAAAAAAAAGTGCGGCTTACCTGAATCGATTATTTCAGAAAGGGCGTAAGTCCAACTAATGCAACTTTTCAGGAATCAATCATAAAAAAAGTGATTATTTCGTTCAGAAATGAACTAAATTCTGCGAAAATTTTTATGACTAATCTTGCCTCAACTAGGATGATTACCTCACCTTAAATTACGTTTCATTTTGTCACTGAAATTAATTATTATTATACTTTTTTTTAATTTGGACTTATGCCCTTTCTGCAATAAATATCCTGAAAGACTAGTTTACAGTGATAAAAATGTAAATCAAGTGAAACAGATTTTCAAACAGATTTATGATGATAAAAAATAATATTACAAAGTGACACAAATAATTAGTGAAGTCCGTAATCATAAATTCATTGTCTTAAAAAAATACATCGTGTATTTTCCTTTTTCTCTCGTCTTGTTTTAGTGAAATAATAAAGTCTGGTGTAAAAAAAATACAATAACTAACAAACTGAAAAAAGCAAAAAAAAAAAAAAAATATATATATATATATATTAATTTGAATTTTTGGCATCTTGAATTCAAATTATGTTTTTCGCAATCACGAGCGTGTGTGTGTGTTTGTGTAGGCGCATGTGTGTGGGTGCGTGTGTGTGTGTATGTATGTATGTATGCATGTGTGTTTGTGTCTGTGTGCAGGCATGAGTGTGTGTATGTGTGTGTGTTTGTGTGTGTGTGTGTGTGTGTGTAGGAGTGTGTGTTTGTGTCTGTGCGCAGGCATGAGTGTGTGTGTGTGTAGGTGCGTGTAAGTGTAGGATATTGACGCAACCTGGAGACGGTTTTCGCTAGTGGAGCAGCATCGTGAGGAGCCGGTCGACGGTGGTGCTGCAGAGGGTGCTGGCGGGAAAACAAAATGATAGGAATTCAAAACAGTCAAATGAGAACAATAAGCACTCGTGATTGCTCAAAAAAAAAAAAAAACTGAAAAAGCCAAAGTTTTACATGCGTATTAAACTATATTCATAGTCATATTCATCAAATACATCCTCCATGGACATCTTTTTTTCTATTATTCTCTTATCTTGGTTTGTGTATCAAGCTTGATGTACATATTAGTATGACTATGTTCAAAATTGCACTGAATAATCATCTTGATATTTGTTATTTCTTTCCACAATATGAAAATTTTCCTTTTATACTCAATATCGGCAAAAGTAATTCAGCCAACACACGTTTCTTTGCAATATTCTCTTGGAATAGCTAGTCTGAAACCGTTCCTTTGACGTTCTATCGAATATTTAAACATCATGAATATTGATAATTGAAAACATCTGTAGCCCAGTAGAATCTTTTTCCAAAATCTCAATTTGGGAGATAAGTCCTCTTAAAAAATAAAAGGCACCTGTTTAAGCAGTTACAGATTTCATTTTTTCAACAGATTTGACGTTGAAACTTGATGTAATTTCAGGATTTCACTGGTAAGAGATTGGATTTCACATGGTTATAATCTGTCATATCTGTTTAACATTCGCTCTACTGTCGAAAATTCCCGGTCGCAAAGGACAAACGAATGTCTTCTCAGAGGAAGGTTATTAGCAATTTTCTTAAATTTCTTCAGTGTTATTTCTAGAAAAAGTAGCAGTGCTGTTCTTATTTTGACCAACGTATGTCTCGCTGAAAGCATACAGTTTTTCCGCAGTTCCTAGAGTGATGTTAATAAAACCGCCCTGAGAAATTAGCGAATTTCATTCCGATTCCATGATTTCGAATCCCCTTTAAAGCCCCCCCCCCAAACTGACGAACCTACCATTACCGAAATTATGCTAAATCAAAGGAGTTATTCGTTTTTACTTCATTACACCAAAAAATCTAGTTCTTCTATAATCTTGCCATTGCGTCTTACTATTTCTTCCTTCGCGTTTAGTGCAGAAAGAGCATAAGTTCGGGACTTACGCCCTTTCTGCACTAAACGAAAAATGTGACCCCTAAATAAAGTGCTTTGTTGTACAAGAATTGAGTTCCCTGTTATACTAGTCGATGTCTCTACATACAAGCATGGGAAAACCGCAGCTAACTTAATTTTGAAAAAAAATGTGACTTATGCCCTTTTTGCAATAATCGATTCAACTATCGGATTTACTATATTTTACTACGCCCTTCTTTTAGCTGTACATTTCAAAATCATTTCGAATCATGTAAGGATCAATTTTTAATCTGAATGAAATATTTAAGTAGAAAATGCATTGTTAATGGTAACATAGGGAGTGTAAAAACACTAACAGTACTATAACCATGTTTTCAGATGCTTTGTTACTAGCGTTAAAAATTGACGTTACGCTCTAATATTCTAAAAATAAAAGGGCCCTAAATGTTGTACCAATTATAAAACGATTTAGACTGAACCGTTACGAACCGCAAATAATACTTTTTTAGTCCAGACAAGCTGTTGGAAGACAGCCAGGTCATATTAAGTGCTCAGCGTTTTCAAGTATTTTGCAAAGAAAATTGGAAACTGATGTTGTAACGATCTTTTTTTGACAATTCATGATCAGAGCACGTGTCCTACAGAGCAATATTATCTATCATTTTGTTGTACGTACAATAATCGAATTTTCCACAGAAAAGAAAGCACGATAATTTCAAATATGAATGTGTTTTAAGTTTTCGTGAAGCCATTTTTTCATTTTAAAGATATGCACTTTTTTAAAGTAATTAGATTTGGTTAAAAATTTACAGTTTCACGAAGTAGAGGGGTAAAAACATTTGTTCTCTCTGATATTCAGAACCGACTTTCTTCATCATCTTTGAATTTGTTAAGTATCTGCATTTTTTCCAACTTATGGAAATGAAATTATCATCTTGGTAGACAATTTATTGACTTTTGAAATGCCGTGAAGTGGAATTTTTAATTTAAAATTTGAATTGGTAAAATTTGTTGCTTGTATACAGGTACATATTTGGTCATATGGCAGATCAAACCATTTAGAAATAATTTTTCAACTCATGTATTATGAAAATAAAATTTAAAATAACTGAAATACACTTGCGGGATTTCTAACCAAATTTAGACTAATTTGGGTAACAATAAAGTTTGAAAATTCTTTAATGGTGATAAAATATGAATTCTTCAGGAACTTCGTATTAGCAAGTACCACTTTAATTCTAGATGAAATACATCCCGACTTACGCGAGGGATGTGTTCCAAGACTCCTCGCGTAAGTCAAAATTTCGCGTTGTGGAAAAGGGTACGCATATGATTTTTTTAATAACATACCTAATTGTTTTAGACAGTTTAAAGCACCTCTCAAACTGTTTTAGACCATTTTTAAACATATTATCGTTTCTTACATAAAGAGCTTACTTTTTACTGTATTTTTAAAAAAGCTGCATTATTCAACATAAAATACTGTTACGATGCACAAAATCAATTATTAATGTGCCAGAGAGAAGTAAAATAAAACAAGTACGGTACGTGCAGCATGTAATAATAATAAAGCGCTGCACTGTAATAGTACTGTACATTAGATACAATTATAGTCAGATTTATAACTTAAAAAAAATTAAGATTATGATTTATGCTGGCGCAATCAGATCGTTATTCCAATATACTCTTTAATGCAGCATGAATTTTATAGCTTTTCCATCCATGGTAAACCCCTCTTTCAGGGTCTCTATAATCCATAATAAAAGAGCAGCTTCAAATTTCATACTATTTGCATTTTGCTTAGACACTAGTCTGCGAGTTTCATATTAAAACTAAGTTCTGAACTTATACGGATTGCCTTTTTCTTGACTCTTAATTGTACATATGGAAGATTCACTCATACCTAATTGTGCTATACCTTCGATCCACTTTTTAGTTGTTCAAGCGTATTAAGAATCTTTACATTTTCTTAAATAGTTTCAAATTTTAACTTTTTGTTTCCACCTTCACAAACTTTAAATGAAACAGAGTGCCTATAGGTGCCATAATATTTCATCACCTTTCATATTTAAAATTAATTAATGAAAAATGGGGAGTGGATATTTATACACACTAATAATGCGATGTTTAGACTAGTGCGGTGTGTGAGAACTTGCGCAGTCAGTGATGCTAAAAGTATAAAAGTCCATTACGATGTCAATGTTAAGCAGTCGATAACGAAGCCGACACAAAGCTCCACGATTCCTTTGCAAATACTTTCGTGTTGAGAGCAAGAAATTTGCTTTAACTATAAAATTCGTTGCTCGTGAAAAACTACGCGCTATTAGCCATTTCGCGTAAGTTGAGTCGCGTTGTAGCGGGAGTCGACTGTAATGTAAAAAAATTTTGAATAAAAAAATAGAACCGACTTCAAAATTGCTCTAAAAAGTGAAAAATAATTTTATTCTTTAAACATCATCGATAATGCTTTTAAACATAATTTTTGAAGTTGGCGCAAAAACGATAGAAAAAATCATTCACAGACATAACTCAACTACAACTATAAATTTAACCAGGCCCAGTTTCTTCACTATCACATACATTATGCATTGCTGACAACATATTTGAATAACGATATAAATGCTTCGTTCGTAACTTTGGATGCTTTTCTGAAAAAAATTATGAACGATGAACGAAGCATGGTTACACTGGATTTTACGTTTTGTTTTTGCGCCAACTTCAAAAATTATGTTTAAAAGCATTATCGATGATGTTTAAAGAATAAAATTATTTTTCACTTTTTAGAGCAATTTTGAAGTCGGTTCTACTTTTTTTCAAAATTTTTTTATTTCATTCTTTTTAGTGTAAATGTAGGTATTTCAGAAATAGTAAGAAGTTACCATCACGAAACTTCACCTTATTTTTTTCATAAAAATGCACCATACTAAAAAAAAAAAAACCTATGAACAAGCGTTAAACTTTAAGCGATTGGCACTAAAAACTTATATTTCTTCCTCTCTGGAATTCATGTGTAGTTAATTTAATGATAACTATTTAAGTATTACGTTTTCCTAACTAATTTTCATTTCACAGCATCTAAGTTGCTTATTATGCAATCCTGTATCTTCTTACTTAGCCCCGATCATCTGTTATTGGCATAGACGATAACGATAAAATACTACTGTGTGTAGTTGAGGCAAACCTAATGGTAGCATTGTGAAGGCTAAGCAGATCCTAATCACTGCGTCACCTCGCTTCCAGGTTAGGTTTACCCCACTATGGAGCAATAACACTGAAGAAGGGAAGATTTCGATAATTCACATAGGGTTACTATAAATCAGCAGGGTTACCAAAATAAAATCATTTGCGCCAAAAATGAGACGACAGTGCCAGATTCCCGATTATCGAAATATCCCCCTGAAGAAACTTGATGCTTGCTTCAGAGAAGCCTTCATTCAAAATTATCATTACAATTATTATTAATGTTACTGTCGTATGCCACCAAACTTTCATAACAATGGGTTTTTAATTTAATCATTTAATAGGGAAATTGAATGAAATTTATTGTTTTTTGCCCATAACTTTTTTTCTAAAAAACAAATATGGTCAAACAAAGTAATGGGACTTAAGTTGAGCCATCCCCTATCCATTAAAAAAATAATCACAAAATCGGTTCACTAGGTGAGACGCTGTGAGTGGACAAACAGAAAAAAAAACATACATACGGTATGAACTGATAACCGCCTCCTTTTTGAAGTCGGTTAAAAATAATTTCTGTGTAACTTTTTCGATTTTTTTTTAACTGGTGACATATTTCACAGAAAATGTACCGGAAGTGTACTCTACAGTTTGATTTTAAGAGAAATATGAAACGGGTTTTGAACAGCTGTTTCGAGAAAGAATATTCGTTTATGTACTCCGAGAAATAAATTAATTTTTGTTTTTAACTGCGTAATTGTTACAAAATTAAAATGAAATAAGTCAATGATGCGCAAAAATTTTGATGCATTATTGAGATTCTTTTTTCAACTGTTCAAAACTTGGAACCCAATGTGAGTAATTTCAGGATTTTATCTTAAAAAAAATATGCTAGACGTAAAATGTCTAAACTAACCACAGAAAAGTACACTCAAACCTGTTTTTGTCGGGTCTTTTTTTGTGCGATTTTGTTTGTGTTGTTTTGTGGTCTCAATTTGGGACCCAATTGCTGACATGGCCTTTCGTCGACCCTGATTGCAAAAGGTAAAAACGCTCTTGTTCTAAGGAAAATGATGCATACAATCTCAATTAAAAAATACTCCTCTTCCGCTAAAAAAATAAACTACGCATTACACTTTAAGCAAACGAAAAAAAATCTCCCCCCCCCCCAGGCATGATATTCCAAGTTTTTAGAGAAGGGCACGGGCATATAGTCATGCATGTTGTATCAAAAAACAACAAAAAATACGCGTAAATCTACAGAAATACATTAATTTTTCGAAGGCGGAAAGAGTGGCAATGCCTCTACTGACCCTCTTAAATGGTGGACCTACCCCCTCACCCCCTCCGATGAAAAATAAATAACTATAAGAAGTGTGTATTACTGTAGAAAAAAAACATTTGCATTGCACATAAGTCTTTGTATTGCCGAATTAAAGCCTGATTAACATGTAAAAACCATCGATTCTCGTCAAATGATGTATACAACAAAGGTGGCTTTTATGAAACTTAAAACAACTAAAAAAATTATTTAAAGCATTTGATCGGCAAAAAGGCCATTGCTGGATATGTACGTGTAACATGTCTGTAACATGCAAAATTAAAATTTCACTGAATGAAAAGGAGAGAATGGTCGGTTAGGAAGTGACAACGTCTGTTGGAGTTCGAAATTACTTTAAATATAAAAAGGAGCAATATGTTTTCAAAAAAGTGAGAATTTCCCATTTTTTTCTTTAAAAATGAAAAAAAGAAGAATTTTGAGGCACAGGTGGCACATTCATGGATTGACTTGAACTACTTATTTATTTGTATGGTGGAACAAATTGCAAGGGCGTCGCATCAAGTATCTAAAACTTCAAAAATAAGGACCACCCCAATATACATCGGTGCACAGTGAAACGTGGGGTACAGTGAAACAATGCTACTTTTTGGATTTTTTAAGCCTGTGGTTGTTTGCCAAAAGTTGATTTGTCAAATTTGATATGGATTTGATGAAATATAAACTTTTAAATCTTTGTTACGTGTACAAAAATTAAAAAGTTTTAAGTTTTTGTACTTTGTTTTTGTTGTTTTGATGGTTTCGTTTAAGTTTTGTACTTTTAGTTTTTGTAGTTTGTAACGTGTCTTAGCTACCAGCTTATAAAACTGTTTAGCGGTAGGTGATAAAGATTGCTTGCTACAAGCTTTCTTCTGAATAGCTGATTTTAAGCTTTTTTGCTTTAGTAAACTTTCGTTAGGTAATCCACTATAGTCCTTATCGCAATTGATTTTTCACTGCGCATGCACGAAAAATAGCAATTTATAACCCTCATAGTTTAAAACTCAAGTAAAAACTCAACCCAACTCATAGTAAAATTCTAGTTCAATATTTTAAAACTGAGAAAGACATCAGCGAACTAATGAGCTAAACTTTAAAAATTCTAGGATAGGCGACGAATCACGAGGAATCATTCGCAAATAATCTGTTTTTATCATGAACCACACTGAGCAATTGCAGCCATATGCCAAATATGTAAATTTCAAATTTTCTGTCAAAATTAAAATTTTTATTACGCCAATTAGAGTTGATGCGCTGCAAGTTAATTTTTTTTTAATACTAAAAATTAGTTCTGTTTTAAAAGTAGTACATTTAATTTAAAAGCAGCAAATGGTAGCAATTCCTCTACTTTTTCTACACTGTTGCCTGGAAAACACAAAACTGCTATTCTATAGCTAGGTTCTTTATCAAAACCTATAGTTGCGTTTTTCAGACTTCAATGACAAACAATTTCCAGAGAGAGAGAGAGCAGTTATTTTTCCCCTCTCAATTTCCTCACGGTCTTCAAAGTTAAAACTGCGTTTTTTAGGCTTCTATGTCTTGCCTATTTCTTTAAAGTTACCAAAAAGAGTAGAAAATTTATGTTTAAAAAAGTTTAATTTCGGAAAAATTCCGGGAGGAGCCACGGTTCCCAATGACCATAGAACATAAATGTGATTTCAATTTTGGAAAAAAAAATCACGTGGGAACATTCCCCAAGGTTATCAAAAATTGAATAATGCAATTTTTACGTCAATCTTAAAAATATCTCCTCACCCTGCACCCTTTTTCATTTTAACACCACAAGAGAGAGAGAGAGAAAAACTGCGTTTTCAGCCTTTAATTTTGAAAACTTTTCACGTGATTTCTCTCGATCCTTCCTCTGACGTCACCAAAGACAAAGACTGAAACTGCATCGTTAAGACTCATAATTTGGGTACCAATCTTTCCTTCAAAAGAATAAATTTCACAAAAAGAATTTCTGAGCATTAAACAGCACGTTTTATAAATTCTCTTTATTTCTGTTTTCTTTTTAAATTTATTTTTCATTTTTTTAATCATTCAACGAATTGCTTATTACTCTCACGACCAAAGTTGATACTACTATGATTTTTGGACCCGTTTCCTTAGCGAGCTTCACCGTCCAGTGGTCCCTGCAGACACTGTCCTCCGGGGGTGCCCTAAGGGCACACCTGGAGGGGCAGCCCCTTGCCCAAGGGCAAAGGCGCACCCCCCTAAATATCACAAAGACCCCCAAAAGCAAGAGACTCCCCAAAAATGGAAAAAATGCCCTCAAAACAACCCCCCTAAAAATTTCAATGGTGCAGTCTGTGTCATAACCCCCCTCCCCCAGGTGGGCACCGCTGGCTACTCTGGGCCTTTGCCTCCACCAGCAGCACTGTCCACTGGAATTCGCTCTTCCTAGGCGGTGGCGTCCATGACACACACACGTACGCTCGCACGCACACACATACAAGTCACCGCCCGCGAAGAAGGACGTGCTCGAGGCCCCTGAACCAGAGGACGTAGACACCACCGCCCGGAAGGATGGACATGCTCGCGGAAGCTTGTTGTGCGTTGGATGCTGCTTTTATCTCAAGAGGTTTGCATAAATTCGAGAGTGTCGCAGGGATGCCCACAGAGAGGGATTATAATAGCGCAAGTTGCGCCATCAAAATGGGGGGGGGGATATTTTAAAAGTTATTTATTTGAATTTATTCATTGATATATTGAAATTTATGTACTGATTTATTTTTATTTATATTATTCATTTTATTTTATTTTATTTAATTCTGTTTATATTTAAATTCATTCATTTATTTAGTTTGTGTGTGTACTGTGTATACGTTTTTGGCGCAACACACAACTTTTCTTTTAAAATAATATAAATAAAAATAAATAAACAAATTTAAAAAAATAACAAATTTTAAAAAATCATAAAAAATATTAAAAAATTAATAAAATTAAAAAAATTAACTAAGAAATAAAAAATAAAAAAGGGAAAGAGGGTTGAGAAAACTTTTTTTTGGGGGAGGGGGGGAGTTTGCGCCATTGAACTTGGGGTGGGGCACCCCTGGAGCGTCGGGTATAAGTGAAGCCAATTCTGGGGTACAGGAGTCGTTTGTAGAAACAATAAGGCATAGCTGAAAGGGGAATGAATTCCTAGATAAATTAATATTGTATTCAGCAAATAGTTTTTTTTTTTAATTTGTAAAAATCTGACTGCAATGTAGTATTTTATTAAAATAGAAAAAAAAGAAACATCTTTCATTGCGTGTAAAAGACCAAAATCCATTATCATCACTCATGTCCACAATTTTTTTGCAGCCCAAGATGTCAGCAAGTCGGCAAAAAATAGTAGAAAAAGCCTTCGCGAAACTGGACAGGACAGGAGACGGGGTCGTGACTTACCACGATCTTAAAGATGTCTACAACGTTCGATATCATCCATTTTATCAGAACGGACAGATGACAGAAAAAGAACTTTTCTTAAGATTTTTGGCAAATTTTGAAGTTGGTGGAAATCCCGATGGCATCGTGAGTGGTTAAGATTGTTTTTTCTTTCTTACTTATGTTTATTTCTTTTTATAATGCTTTCTGAATATATATTTCTGAAGCACGTATTTATTTTATTTGTCCTATACTTTGCGAATGAAAGAACCTAATTTGAAAGTACAGTAAAGGAATATTTTTTGAATATCACTAAATTTTTACATTTATTTTATCTTACACTCAGGAACATTGAAAATAGCGCCCCAAGAAAGAAGAAAGGTACAATCGCGAAATTTTGCATATAAGAAGAGTGACATCTTATATGCAAATGATCCAAGTTTGATGTGTCAATGCGCATGACGTTTACTCTACAGTATCGGTGCAATCAGGAAAAAGGTGCTATATAAACCAGTGCATAATTAGGGATTTATAAATGGTACGATTACATCACGATTGTTGGAGAGCCTTAATGAGTGAAGGATGCCAGGTCGATTAGTTAGAAAGCATTTCTTACAGTTAAGCGAGTTTGAGAGAGGTTTGATCATCGGCATGAAAATTGCAGGCTGGTCGACGAGCCGTGTTGCTGCTCAGGTGGATCGTTAGGAGTTTTCCGTTAGAAACTGTTGTAGGCAATGGAGACGAGATGGTACCCACGTGTAAAAAACCGGGTCTGGAGCTACCAGGGAGTCGACGAGGAGAGATAATCAAAGGATCGTTCTGCAAGCACTCGTGGATCCCGCAGTGACTCGTTCCACCATACAAGCAGACGTAGGGGTAGCAGTTGTTCCTCGAATTATTTCTAAACGTCTAGCGGCACTGAATCTGCAGTCCAAGAGCCCTTTTTGAGTACTCCCATTTCCACCAAAGCATAGGCAACTCCGTCTACAATGGTGCGGAGCCAGAGCGATGTAGGGCGTCACTGACTGGCAAAAGGTGGTGTTCAGTGATGAATCCCGGTTCGTTTTGGGGTCAGATGAAAACCTCGAACGGATGTGGAGGTGCTCTGGAGAAAGGTACCATTCAACCCAATTTATCGCACTACACACTGCCCGAACAGCGAGCATAATGGTCTGGGAGGCCATAGCCTATGATAGCCGATCCACTGTAGCTGTGGTACGTAGAACTTTAACGGAACAGCGTTATTTTAATGACATTCTGCAACCACATGTAGGAACGTTCCTAAATGGTCTCCCAGGGGCAATTTTCCAGCAAGATAATGCTCGCCCGCATACAGCTAAAGTTGCTTAAGACTTTTTACGTCCTTTTGAGACTCTTCCATGGCCAGCCCGCTCCCCCGACTTGTCCCCCATAGAGCATGTATGGGATCAGCTGAAACGCCAGACGCCGCCGTGCGTCTCTGTGCAAGATTTAGAAGTAGCCGTTCAAAATTTGGGGGTCCATCTGCCTCAGGACAACATCAGACGTTTAATTAGCTCAATGCTGGTTCGTGTTACGGCATGTTTTGCAGCAAAAGGGGTCCAATGTGCTAGTGAAGTAGCACTGTATTTATCTCATTTCTTAGCCTGTATTTGTTTAATTGCCTGGATGTTCGGATCAAGTGTCTCTCTCACCAGCATTTTTATGCATATTAAATTTCATTTCAATCCAATGCTTGGGGCTCTATTTTCAATGTTTCTGACCTGAGTGTATTTAAGTTTGAAAATGATGGATATTCTTAGGAACGATAGCCCGAACGAAGAAGTTAAATTTGGTTTTATTGATTTCGTTATTTTCTTAATTAAAAAGTACATAGAATTTCTAAGCATTAGATTCTTATAAACTACGTGCATTATATTATTTTAATAAATTAAAAGTGTTTCTTTTCGTTGATGGTACATTTCTTATCGCTTTGTGACACATTAATAATATTGAACTAAGCAAATACGTGTGAAGATAACTTAAACGAAAAACTATTCTTCGCAGTTCTTTTCATCAACAATGATTCAGTGGCAAATGCCCTCGGATAATCCTAAAAATGAATAAATCTGCAGAGAAAATTATTTTCAAACTAGAAAATCGCCCGTCAAGGTATGGCGGGTGAAAATTGCTTCTACATTTGAACAAAGCCTGTTTGGGGATAGTTTGAAAGTTGAAATTTTAAACCTAACTCCAAAGGATTAACCCTAAACTCCAGTAGATAACGCTCATTGTGAACCACTTTTTCGTTTCTTCATTATCTTAAAATGACAGTCTTACCAGTAATGCAGTTAAGTGACCGGATCCAGTTCAGCCTTGTCGAAATAAAGCATTTCCCTTCTTGTCAAACATTACCAAAAAATATTATCATATTATCATGCCGTGGCACGAGTGTCATTGTTGCTGACGTCAGGAGCGTTACTCGATCATTTGCTATTATATAGATGAGAATTGAAGAGAATCAAAGGCAGGAATGACCATAATAATAATAAAAAAAGAGTACATAGAAAGAACATTTAATAAAAGAAAGAAAAATCATTTTAAAAATCAAACTGTGCTAAATTCATGTCATACACAAAAAGGTAATTTATACCAAAATTAAATCTTCGAGAAAGAAGGGAAAATGACAAGCTTACATTTAACCCATTATGTAAGTGGTGAATGGAAACACCGAAACTGCACATCAAGAATAGCAGGTCAGGTGAAATGCATAACTAAAAATTTTTAATTTTCCATCCATGTGACTAACAAATCTACTTCAAAACAGTTACTTCTCATTTGTATACTAGCTGGAGAGGAAAAAGTAAAGTCACTGAACTAAAAAAAACCTTTTGGGTGACGTATGCAAACAATAATGACGTCCACACAATCGTTCGGAAACACGCAAAAGTTGGAATGGCATACTATTCGTTTCTTCTTGAAACTAACACTGAAAATTAATTAGTAGGAAAGCAAAGTATATATTTAACAGATTTGCAACAACAGATTCGAAGGGATATATATTACTAGAATAAAGCAGAACTCTAAAGCAGATGTCCAAAAGTGTGTCCCACACGTGACCGGTAAACTTCATTTGAAAAATACCAATTTAAAAAGAAATTCGAAATAGATTTTTAACTTAACAACTCTCACGAGTCAAGTACTTTCACTTGTTCAACAAACTTTTAACTTCTATTCATTACTAATTTGTATATACAGAGTGTTGTCAAGTTTTTTGTGTTTACTAATTTTCAATGGAGACTATTTCCCTAAATATAAGTTAGGGGACCTAGGGCCCATATAAAAAGTTAAATTTTGTATTTTTTGACTTGTTTATTTTTTTGCTTCAACTTTCAATACCTTAACTCTGCATCTGATTTCGAACATTTTTGTAATTGGAAGTATGCATCTAGGACTAACGGTTGTGAAAATAGAGATTTTTGCACGTTAAACCGGAACACCCTGTACATGAAACTGTAAGGAAAATTTTGTCTCAGCTGTCCCACACGTGACTGTGGAATCACCATGATACAGTTTGTATCTACCCCATGTTTCCGTTCAACTCAACTCAGGCCTGGCTCTTGGGGTAGGCGACCTAAGCGGCTGCCTAGGACGGCAGAATTAAAGGGCGGCGAATTTAGAAGTTGATTTTTTTTTTTTTTAAGTATGAATATCTGTTTTAGCGGTGTAAAATTCGTAGCTTCAATGCTAAAAAAAATAATTTCGAATGTACCAGTGCTTGAATATGCAAGACATCGTTGGGAATTTAGAGACGGCAAATTAGGTGATTTAAAAGTCTTTTTGAAAATACTGATATATGTTTCAATTTCATAAGACGTACTACTTTAATGCTAAAAAAGATAATTTAAAGTGTGTATCAGTGCTTGGACATGCATAACCCATTTCGGAATTTAACCAGAAACACACTTTAATTTTAAGCATTTTACTATTATTTTATTTTATTGATATATTATTATTTTACATTATTATTATTATCATTATTATTAAATGGGGGGGGGCGGCACTTGTCAATATCGCCTAGGGCAGCAAAACAACTAGAGTCGGCCCTGACCTAACTGACCCTGAATAATTTTTTCTCTTGTCTTGCAGGTTACTAAAGAGGAATTCCTGGACTACTATACAGGTGTGAGTGCAAGTATAGACGAAGATGCTTATTTTGATCTTATGGTTCGTCTAGCATGGAAACTCTAAATATGAAGAAAACTGATCATAAACGAATTGTTGTTATAAAAATGGAACAAAATAAAGTAATCAATAAAAAAAAACTGAAGGTATGCATGAAAGAAACTGAAGATATATCGTTAAAATAAGTGCATAAGAAGTGAACCCTTTTGGATAAAACTACTGTTTTAGTGCTGATTTAACGTGTCATAAATTCATTTACAAATGTTTCCAGTGTTTGTTTTCCAATATCTTTTTTAAATCGAAGAATTCCACCTAATTTTCAATTCAAGTCAGAAACGTAGAGTTTCTCAGACTTCCTTGTGATAAAGTGTTTAAAGAAGGTTGCAACTAAAAAGAATACAATTCAAAAATTACTTCCATCCAATTAACTTTTTATACTGTCTAGTGAAAAAACTAATTTATGTTTAAGATATTTCTAGAACATTTTTTTTGCTCATATTTCATTACTTATAGAGTTTCAGGTTTTGCTGCTGTTTCTTCAAATTTTTTTGTAAGGGATCGAGTCCATTAACTTTAACATTGAAGGTATGTAGGAAAACCTACTGTACGAGTTTGATAATAAAATGCTTTTAATATATCTCTAGATTTTACTCGTAACCAAACTGAGTTGAGAAAACTCTTAAAGCATTCTGAATCATTTCAGGATTTAATTGAACTACGTATTTCATTTGTGTTAAGTTTGATAAAGATACTTTAATAGTAACAAATTAAAAAAGTCATTGTGTGTTTAATATATAAGTACATTAATTAATATATATATATATATATATATATATATATATATATATATATATATATATATATATATATATATATTCATTCACACAAACAGTCAAAATACAAATGAAAAAGCAATTGAAAAAAGCGAGAACATCAAAATGGAAAATGAAAAAGGTGAACCCAGGACCAACACTTTCTCAAGGGGGGGATTGGTCCTAAAGTTCACAAGGCCCTTTCTGTCTAGCAAGAGGGAAGGTCCCAATAGCTTGCTATCCTCCCCGAGAGCCTTAGAAGAGAAAGGAATCAGAGAACATACCTTAAGATAAAAGAGCAGAAGAAAGTTCCGGAGTGCATCCAAACGGAATGAGCACATTGAAATTAAAATTGACCTGCATCTTTGCCTGGCACGTGCAGGTCAATTTTAATTTCAATGTGCTCATTCCGTTTAGATGCACTCCGGAACTTTCTTCTGTTCTTTTATCTTAAGGTATGTTCTCTGATTCCTTTCTCTTCTAAGGCTCTCGGGAAGGATAGCAAGCTATTGGGACCTTCCCTCTTGCTAGACAGAAAGGGCCTTGTGAACTTTAGGACCAATCCCCCCCTTGAGAAAGTGTTGGTCCTGGGTTCACCTTTTTCATTTTCCATTTTGATGTTCTCGCTTTTTTCAATTGCTTTTTCATTTGTATTTTGACTGTTTGTGTGAATATGTTTGTACTGTTTTTGTTTCTAGCAGCTTTGCTCTGGCATTACGTTACACTTTTGTATTTATTCTTTCGTTTTTTAATGTCGTTGATTTTTTCAATTTCTTTGAATTTCTATTTTAAAATTGTATTAAATTGTATCTCTTGTTTTATATATATATATATATATATATATATATATATATATATATATATATATATATATATATATATATATATATATATATATATATATATATATATATATATATATATATATATATATATATATATATCTTCTGTGCGGACGTTTGTCACCATAAGGTTTTTGAACGGCTGGACCGATTTTGATCAAATTTTTTGTGTGTAATGAAGTTGTGGCAAGCATGGTTTTGAAGCACGATAGATCGAATCGGAAACGTTTTTGTTGATTAATTTATTAATTTAAACATTGGATGGTTACATTTCCCAAATGATTAATATTTATTTTAGCCTATTGTTGAGCGAGAATTGAAATAGATATTTAACCCCTTGCCAAATCACAATTAGAAAGCCAGCTCTGCTTTTTGTAATGAAATTTCCTACTGTGATATGTCAATTGAGAATAGATAATACGTAGGGAGAGAAAGAGGTTGAAGCCTTCATTTCTTGAAACGGTTTTAGGTCCCGTGATATACTTAAAAGTTAAGTACTGGAAGAAATCGGATTTATTTCACTAACCAAATGATCAGAAAGTACCATACCTAGCAACATTTGGTTCTCAGCTCAAATCCATCTGAGTTTTGGCACCAATGTCAAGGATACTTTAAGGATTATCAACCTATTCAGTACATTATTAAAGGGAAAGACGGTGGAATTTAAAGACGAAGCAAACTTTATTTTCCTTCAGATAAATTACAACAGGGGGATATCTCGATAATTGTGAATCTGGCGATCTTTCTTCGTTGGTGTCAATTTTTGGCTCCAGCGCCTGCGCGAGAGGTATTTTTCTTTACAAATCAAATCAAAGAGATCGGAAACATCTATTCACATGAGGTTACTATAAATCAGCAGGGTTACCAAAATTAAATTATTTAAGCCAAAAATGAGACGACCGCGCCAGATTCAGAATTATCGGAATATCCCCCAATATATGAAGATTATTTAAGTACGCAAGGAAACATAGAGAGACAAATGCTCAGCGAGAGAGCAAGATTTAAAAGTTTTCGTTCAAAAGATCGGACGCTCATCGGTCGGAGTTTGCTTCGCTCACCGATTGGCTGGATTACAGTAACGTGGTAGCTTGGCGAATTTGGCCATAAACAATAGAGTTGCGGTATTATTTGTTTGCATTTTAAAGCTACTGTTAATGTAATTTATTGCATTTTTTGTTTATTTGGCGAAATATTTTAAATTGAGAAGAATTGTTGTTGATTTTTAAGGAGTGTTTAGTCATTTTAGTTGAAGAATGTGTTTATTTTACATCAGGAGGGGGGGGGGTTGATGAGTTACTCAGAGAACTGTTTTTAAATTTATCATTTTTTTAAACGATATCCTTTCGATTGTTATATTCTTTTTCACATGGGGGATGTTGCAGTGGGATTTGCTGTTTATTTTAGATGGGAAATTAGTTTTTTTTTACTTAATATCTGAGGACGATTTTTATCCTTTGATTATAGCGGAAGGAACAAATCATACAATCTATGTAGATCTTTCAAGTACGCGAGAAAAAATAGTTAATAAAACAATTGATCAGTGGGCATTAGATAAATCAAGTTGTGTAATGAATACACGCATTCTGACACCCAACAGTTTAAAACATTTTCTTTTTCCTATTTTTTTTTAACAAAAAATTCAAACACTTGATAGTGTATTGAAATTTTTCAAATTTACAGCTTACAAAGTTTGAACAGAACAACGCCTGTCGGGTCCTCTAGTATATATATATATATTTTAGGGTGGTTCAAAAACTTTTTCAGCAAGAGTACAGGACACCTCCCCCCCCCCCTCTTTTTTAGACTTACTAATAGTATTATGCTGTAAAAGTTTTAGCTTTTCTTACTCAAAATTAAAGAGGGTGCTCAATGACCCATGTAGCATAGAAAATGCCACAAATTTAGAAACATTTAATTTCCCCCATCTGTTTTTTTGTAAATAACTATTTTTTTTGCAATGTATATGCATATTACTAGTGTATATTATGATATGTAGCATTGGTTTTTCGGTTCAATGTATCTTTTTAACCCCGCTACCCATACGTTTGAAGTTTGGATGAGGGGGTGGAGCACCCTCTTTCAGTTGAAATAAGAAGCTAAAATTCTTCTAGTATATCACTATCCACAAGTCTAAAAATATTAAGGGGTGTCCTGTTATCTAGGAGAAACTTTTTTTTTTACATAAGAGTGATGAAAGTCATAAGTAACCATCAGAGAACCGGTGTATTCAACATGGTATGGTCGTTGACCAATAAACCAGACAGTCCGGTTATCACACCCTGAGACTGCAGTTTCGTTCTTATTAGATCTCCTCAGTCAACAATAGTGAATAATCAAGCTGGAGGCAGACGTACCCATTTATAATGCAAACATTTAAGTTTGCTTGAAACCAGCTTTCAAAGTTGTTTTTTTTTTCTTTTTATTCAAAACGGGACGTTTATCACTTTTGGATGTAACAGCTCATATACAAATAGTAAAAGAAGAAAATATAATCATAAATCATTTATTTCAATGATTTGCATTCAAAGCTTAATTTGCATTCGCTTTATGAGATGTCCCTTTTTTATGTAAAGAAAATATTTTATTGAACGAAAAGAGCATTTGTTGTTTCGGAAAATTAATTCAAATGACGTTCATTCAAAAGGAGTTTTGCCACGAACGAAGTCATTTTTTAATAAAACCTATAAACACACTGATAAAGTAGAAAATACTGTCTGTTTTCCTTAGCTGAGACCTAGTGCCAATTCGCGCATGCGTCAGGTCTGCTCTGATTTTATCAAAATAGGGAGGGAATCCCAGAAGTAAAAGGTGCAAAATAACGTTATCAGCAGTTCTTCCAAAATAGGGTCGAAAAAGGCAGTGATAGCAAGTTCGAGTGCAAAGTGCCCTTCCTCAACCTTTCGCCCCTTTTGAAAATGGAATCCATCCTGAGTGCTAGTCTTCGCTTTCGAGAACGAACAGTAAAATTGAAAAATCTCATCAGTTGTTTGGAGTCACAACATACAAATTATGGATACAAACTAATTAATAATAAATAAATAAAAATAAAAGTAACTTTAATGCGTTCCTTTAGTTGTACAGACATCTTTTAACGGTAAAACTAGGCATAAGTACAGCCACCCGCCAGAAATCATTCACCCCCCACCAAATGGAAAACCGTCACAATCGCAATCGCAAATTCTGAACCGTGATCGTGAATCCTATTCCAGCTTGTGCGCAGAACGCTTTGATTACAATTCTACCAAGACTGCTATCAGGAATCTTCGGTGAGTTGAACGTTGAAAAGTACAGTGCATTAACTCATGCTGTTTCGCAGAAGCAAAATATCAAACAGCTCTCAAGTTTTACATCAATATTTTCTGGAAGTGAATTGTTTTCAATAACAGCAAGCACCCGGGCTGAACGAGTCGAACGACGAAAATAAAGGTTAGCTTTACCATATTTAATTACTGATTTTGGACTCGAACAGAGTTCGTGTTTTGTATAAATTGATATTATTCGATTAGTCTTAGGTTTGAAATTAACAAGAGGATAACAAACCTCGTGATCACTTTAATTATACATACGCGTTCCAGTTTTCACGTGGTGGCCAAGTATAGCATCAATCACAAAATCTAGCTTCTCGGGTATAGGTAACGGATTATAAAAAAGTTACTTTATGTGCTGTTAACTTATATCGGGACAAGTCGTTTTCTTTGAAATGTGTAAATAATTTTGATAATGCTTGTAGGGGGAAACTAGGGAGGCTTGATCCATGAAGGTTTTTTTCATGAAAAGGATACTTACGGAAACTTTTAGTCATATTATTGGTTGAACAGTCACACGACAGTATTTTGCAGGGCCAAGCTATTTCAGAATTGTCAGTGGTTTTCAAGAAATTCAGTGTTAAATGATGCTGCACCTTAAAAGTAAAGTTTGAAGATTTTAGAATTTTTTTAGATTTTAATCCTCAGTTTTCATGAAATTGAATTTTAAAAGTGTACATGTTTTAGTCACTTTCCCAGCTATCTATTTATGTACAGTAGTTTTATGTAACATTAATCTAAGTTGCTAAAAATTTAAGGTAAACAAAAGAAAGCTAACTAGGGAGCTTTGACCCAAGGTAAGTAGGAAGACTTGACCCAAAGACTAATTTGATATTTTTGTTAATTTGATGTTTTTTCAATGAATTTTATTTTTGAATATATAAAATAGTGTCATTTAGGACTAATGATTTGATTTTATTCATGCAATGACTCTAATATTGTGAACATGAAGGCCTTAATTGTTTTTTTAATTTAATGAGTAACTATAATATATAATATTTTGGTCAAAAAAATTGTTTTTATTTGACAAAGAAATAAAATACTAATAATCTTTGAGCCTAATGAGTTTATACTTAGTAAAATAATTGAAATATTGCTTAGTTCCTGATAAAATTTTGATTTCAACTTCTGCTTCTCCTGCTGATGTGGAGTAAGATTCATAATAATAAAAAAGAAATATATGTATCACTTCACCTAAAGAGTGAACATTTTGTATATTCCCCTTCAATTATCACTTATTTAAAAAGAAAACATCATCAAACCTGCGTTTTTGATTTAAATATCAATGATTCTTTTTAAATTCATGAGGGGGGTCAAGTCCCCCTAAGTGTTGGTTCAAGTCTCCCAAGCTCTAGGGACACTTGATCCATTTGCAGACTTGATGAATGCAATTTTTTTTGTACCATTTCTACTTGAAATTATGCTATTTTTCAGCTATAATAATATGCAGAATGGCAAACTATTTATAAATATTTTTTTATTTCGTTCTAATTATCTACCAAAAAGAGGGGGGGGGGGATGAAAAACCGAAAATTAGGTCGTCTCCCTAGTTCCAATTATTAGTATTACATGATTCCAATATAAGAACAATAAATTTAAATTCAAGTTCATCGTTTCTAGCACTTTCGTTTACATTGTATGGTTGATTATAAATGAAAATAAAATAACTTTTGGGTTTGTTTTTTCTTCAGTAGTTTATCAACTGCATACTTCATAAGTGAGGATGTGCAAATTGCTTGTATGCTTCTTTCTTTCAAAAAGCTCTGCTATTATTACGCATCAATGTCAGAATGCGTATTATTGGAATTAATGGAGTATCTTCTCATCGCACGGATCCCGGGGAGGGAGAAGCAATACTGGGTCATATGGCATCGAAAAAAAGCCTACTCTATAAAAAAGTCTAAGGTTTCCGATCATATATTTTGTATTGTAACGATTTAAAATAGCATTTAGGTGTTTAGAACTTATGAAATACGTTCAAGACAACGTTCATTGAAAAGGAATTTGGCTACGAATGAAGTCATCATTTAATAAAACTTATAAGAACACTGATAAAATTGGTATACGTACTTGAATTCCGCATCAAGTAGTGGCGTGTGTTATGAACGAAGTCAGTATTTTCCTTCTTAATTCGGAAGTTATAAGTTGTATTCGTTCAGCTAATGCTGTCCGAAAGGTATGAGTTGCGCTCCCGGTAATGAGATAAATATACGACAGAAGTAGTCTCATTAGGTTTTTTCGTTTTTCATTTTTTTTACAAATATTTCTTTTTAATATTTATTCGCAAACGTTTTATTCAGCGTAATATCAATGATTTACTTTTAATTAGAATTATGAATCGTGTTCATACCTCAATTGGTTAATTTTTAATTGTTGCATTAAGACGCTTTTTTAACCAACACGCATTCACTTTTCAGGGCTTAGGAGAGGCCATATCAGCCTTGTCAGAAACTAGGGGCACGGTCCTTAGAAGGGCCCCGCTTTTGAAAACTTTATAGGGGGATGGGATCCGGGGAACAAACTCAGAATGGGCCCACCTGGACCTTCGGCGGCCCTGTTAATTTTCCATTTTACTATAATTAAATATTAAATTACTGATTGAAGAATGCAGATAATTTCTTGAAATTTCAAACACTCAACTATCACACAGAACTATCAAAGATTATGTGTTTTTGAGTTAGTATTTCAATTTCTCCGTAATTATATCCCGTATTCCCGTTTCAAACGATATATGGGAAGGATAGAAATCTAAGTATCGTTGCCGCGGTGATAGATATATATCGATATATGACGCTATATCGGTATATCGCCCAGTCCTAGTCCGTAAGTACACCATTTCGCAAATTGATCATTTCTGTATAGTCTTTTGCTTGAAAATTGAGAGGTGAAATAACAAATAACGAAGAGTCATTAGAAAAAATTTGGGTCTTCAGGATTGTTCTGTGGCCTAATTTCTTCAGGGGATAGTGTGCAGTTGCTCATGGTTGTTCCGTAAGAACTATTTCTTTTGAATAACAGGGTCAGCTACTAATTTCAGCTAATCGGCGCTGAGATATCGTGAGTAGGGGAGAACTCCCCAAAGATGCTGTGCACCGGTTGTGAATCTTTAGAAATCAAAACTTTTGCATACACTTACAGAATGTATTCGACAATTGTCTAGTCTCTGTTTCATATGATGGCTCTTTTGTTCCAATATATAAACGAAGTACTCAGTTTCATGTTCTAAGCATCCTTACATGATATAGCTTACTTGGTGGTCTGGTTGATAATGATTTTGGACAATTTCCAAAATATATCGCTTGAATCCAGAACAAATAGATTTCTATGCGGTTCAGATTTGTTTGTATAACTGTCAAGAATAGGCAGATTTGTGAGACTGCTGAGAGTGATTGAAATAGTTTCATTATATCACATAATAAGGAAAACAAATATATTCTGCGCAATCGCACCATCTATCACCGACAAACAAAACTAAGCAGAAAGAGAAGAGAAAAATACCAAATTACGCAAATTTCAAAGGCCTTGCGAGGGCTTTAAATATAAGATGATAAAATAATTATTTTGTTCTCAAACAAAGGGTCCTACTATTCAACTATTTACACTGCAGACAATTTAAAAAATAAAACACAAGAAATGAAAAAAAAAAAAAAAAGGTTTTTAAAAAAGTCAATTTTTACATATTTGGTGAAACTTCAGGAGCCTGTGAGGGGGGGGGGGGGGTCTAAATATGTTTTAGTTTCCAAATATTTTTTTAAAACGAACATTGGATGTCAATGCGCAACTTTTCCCACCCCAGGCGACTTAAAAAAATGTACATAAGAAATTTATAAAAAAAAATATAAGTGTCGATTTTTAGATATTTGGCGAAACTTTAAGGGGCTTGAAAAATGCAAAATAAAGTAAATCACATGGTAGTTTCTTGGCGAAATATTAATTGAAACGGCATGTAGTGTCTAAATTTTTAAGAGCAAATCAGCAATTTCTTTGAAATTCACAAAAAAGTAGTTTCTGAATTCCTCAACAAAACCTATACATTATAAAGCTATAATTTTCTTACTTATATAATATTTTATAGTTAAAATCTATATTCATTTAGAAAACTTAAATGAGGTTTGGGATTAAAATAACCTTGTCCTCGTGTCATAATCACAATGAAAATGTTCCTAATTAAAACCGCTCATTTTTACGCATATCGGTGAAATTATATAGCGTTTAGTGTTCAATTGACTTGAAATGTTGCAGATATTTTACTTCCACATTTAAAGTAGAAAAGTGCATTGTTTTTATGTATTTAAAAGTACATTAATTGGCCTTAAGGAATACTGAAAAAAAAGGAAAAAAAAAACACATTTGAAAATAAAGTCGTGAAAACTTCTCTATGAAAAATTCAAATTTGTGTGCGTGGGGGGGGGGGGGGGAAGCTTTTCAATTTCTTTGGCCCTCTCGAAAAATTATTTCTGTATCCGCCCCTGACCACAAACGTTTTCGATGAAAAAAAAGTTAAAATCGACCCACCCCAAACGGCGGGCTTCATCAGTGATATCTGGGTACACTG
Source organism: Uloborus diversus (assembly GCF_026930045.1). Taxonomy (NCBI): domain Eukaryota; kingdom Metazoa; phylum Arthropoda; class Arachnida; order Araneae; family Uloboridae; genus Uloborus; species Uloborus diversus. The sequence continues at coordinate 62,028,637 of NC_072733.1, forward strand.
GGATGCATTTTTCATGAGCTCCCTCCCACTTTTGCGGCCCGAGTTTTTCAATACTTCCTTACTAGCAGAGACTCGATAACTGGTGGCGCCATCTTTTGATCTGTAATCGAGTTATCGTTCAATTTAGGAAGGAAAAAAAAAAAAACTCTCGAGTTCCCTCTAACGGTACTGTGCAAATTAATTGGGGAAAAAAGATATTTTTTGAGAAAACTGTCCATTTTAGGGAATTTTTTGCAACAAACCAGTTTCAACTGCATTTTCTTTGAACGTGGGACCGTCCTTGACAAATTTCCCTTCATTTGCTGAAAGAAGTTGTCGAGTGTATGAATTATCTACTTCTGACGTGTATTTAAGAAATCAATGTCCCTCCAAGGAAAATGACTAGAACTGTTACACTTAGTCAGAATATACTTCTATGAATGATTATGAAGAATATTCCTGTAGCAGTTGGAGAGAGAAATCCAGCATTTCTAGGATTATTAATCAGCGAATGAATTTTGGGACAGTATCTCCAAAACAGATGGGTAAATGTGGACGCAAACACAAGACCACACCTCTAACAGACGAATTTATTGTACGAAATAGAGAGCTAGTGAGAGCATGGGTTAATCGACAATTCGACGAATGCTTATTGAATCTGCGAGATTTGCAAGAACACCAATAATGAAAAACAGTTTTCAACACCTGTAATGAAGATAAAAAGCTTTGAATGGGTCAGGAAATATCAATGCTGGACTGCAGAAGACTAGAAGAAAGGTTGTATTCAGTGACGAAAAGCATTTTGTATTGTGCAAGTGCTTCGACCAAGATTTGTCAAGCGAAGTGATGGAGAATTCATCCGGGAGAAACATCTTATTCACACAGTTAAGCACCCTCAGGAAGAGATGTTTGGGTTTATATTATATTTCTGGAGGACCTGACAGCTTAGTGCAAGTGCGTGGGATGATGAACTCTAAAATATACATTTCTAAAAATACAAAGATAAATTTGTATGCAAACATTCGCTGTTGGTGTTGGTATCTCCCAATCAAGATCTTCCAAAAATATTTTGCAAGAACAGAAATTAATGGTTTCGTATTGCTCTGGTAATTCTCCTGTTGTAAATCCTATCAAAATTTTCTAAAACATTGTAAAGAGACATGTGGATAAAATTGACTGATCAACAAAGATTGAGAATGATATGAAAGCTTTGCTTGTTGAGGACGAGATCAGAAGTTCACCTTTTTTCATCGAACAACATTTGTGAAAAATTTTGAGCCTGTCCCAATTACGCTGCTCAAAACAATTAGGGGAGCAGATGGTTTTAACAAAATTACGCAAAGATGTAGACCAATAAGTAACATAAAATGAATCATCCATAACTTAAAGCCTACCAGGAAACGAAAGAAGAATACTTTATATGCAAATCAAAGTTCATGACGTTAAAAACCACAAAAAGGAGACAAAGGAAGAAATCGGGATGTTGCAGAAACGTCTGTTTTAATGCCATCACTGTGAAATTCGATTGCACAGTATTTTTTTTTTTTTTGTTCTTTCTTTCTTTTTTTTTTTTTTTTGATACAAAGTTACTTGAGAATTTCTCAACAGTGTCGTGATTTACCGGAATTCATGGCATGGCGTGTTTTAGGCAGACTGGAATCCGGGCAAACACAACGCAGTGTGCAGACGCTGTTAGAGTAGCCAGAAGTGTTGTAGCAAGGCTGTGGAATCGATTCCAAGAAACAGGAAATGTTAGACGTCGACCAGGGCAAGGTCGACCATGCTCCACTACAGCAACTGATGATGTATATACGGTTAACAGTCCTTCGAAACAGAACAGAGAATTCTACGCAGCTGCAAAGACAGTTGTTCTTGGCTACATGATGAAGGGTGTCCAGCCAAACAGTACGTGATCGGCTTCATGAGGGAGGGCTCTATGCACGTAGGCCAATAGTCAACATTCCGTTGACCCCACGCCACCGTGCGGCCCGAAGAAGATGGGCTACTGAACATTGAGATCGGGAGCAACATGATTGGAGCCAAGTGCTGTTTACAGACGAGTCCCGATTCAGTCTGGAGTGCGACACCCGACGTGTTCTGGTATGGAGGCACAGGGGCACTCGAAATAACCCCGCATTCATCCGTAAAAGGTCACAAAACCGACGAGCTGATTGGATGGTATGTGGCGGAATCAGCGTAGGCGGACGTTCGGACCATTCATCATATCATTCGGAACGGCACTTTGACGGGCCGAAGGTATGCAGACGAGAAACTGCGACCTCATGTCATCTTTTACGCTACAGCCATTGAAGATTCCTTTGTTTTCCAGGATGATTATGCCCGACCGTATAGAGCTCGTGTGGTGGAGAACATGCTTGAAACTGAAACAATACAGCGTATGGAAAAGCTAGCGTGCTCTCCTGACCTGAACCCAATCGAGCATGTTTGGGGCATGCTCGAACTACAGATTGCTGCGCGACCAAGGCCGCCTGTTGCTGTTCAAGGCTTGCAGATTGCACTTCTTAAGGAGTGGAACAGTATTCCCCAAAGTCAGATCGATAACCTCATCGTATCCGTGGCAAACAGGTATGAAGCAGTTTTAGCTGTTCGATGTGACCACGCGCCCTATTAAAACTAATGCATCATGTCTTAACAGAACCTTTTTTATCGTTTACATGTAATCAAATTGTTGCCCTAAATCAGCTTTTCATGTTTTTCCATATTTTCAGAGAATTAAAGATTAATTCCAAATTTTTTTACGTCTTTTTTCTGTTTTGTGCATTGATACGCGTGTACTATCCATTGTATGCCAATACGAGGCTATCTCACACGGTTTTCTTTACTGTTTTTGCTCGCACCCCTAATTGTTTTGAGCAGTGTAATTTGCACAGTAGTGTATGTAGCACTACTAGCTTATTTCTGAGGATAAACTAGGGGTACCCACCTGGGAGGGGAGGGGGATCAGGCTTAGTGGTCATCGTGGTGGCGCAGACTGCACCATGGATTTTTTTAGGGGGGTTGAGGGGTACTTTTCTCTTTTCTGGGGGGTCTTTGTGGCATTTAGAGTATGAGGCCTTGCTCTTGGGGGGAGGGATGGGAACCCTGGGATAAGGATAATGCTATCTTTTGAAAAGATGGAGCTATCCTCTATCCTTGAATGCTACAAAATCCTGAGGGTTTTAATCTCGAAAATATTGAACGGGATTACCCTGAGCATAATCAATTTACTAGCATTGTTGTTAAAGCGTCAATCGGCAGCAACATGTTTTCTTTCAAATCAGGAAATACTTTTCGATTTTGTTTAATCAAAACACAAGTGGGAGAAAGATGAAGTTGACAAAAGAATTTTGATGGAGCGGTTTTATCAACTTCAATCTTAAACATTATCTTTCGAATAACACTCCCAATCCGGACCGTCACTTGGGAATTTAAAAGGAGAGGCCTGCTCTCTGATTCAAGCACGAAGCTAAAGAAAAATTTAATTCCTCTGTATTTTTCAATATGCGATGGCAGATTCAGGCCCGGACTGGCTCCTTCTGGGGCGGTCGGTTAGGTACTGGAAAGGGGCCCCCTGGTATGAGGGTTCCAGGGGCCCTCCCCGCGAAAATGTGAAAAAGTTATTGTTTCAAAAATTGCTTTTCCTTTTTGGGCATGTTAAAAAATTAAAACAAAAGTTAAATTCATGTATAAAAAACATGTGTTTGAAGTTTTACTTGACTTTACCTTTAGTAGAACGAAATTTCATACCATTTTTACAAAATCTATTAAAGGTGCGTTATTTTATTTATTATTATTTCTGAATTGTACGTTTTTTTTTATTTATTTATTCTTATTTTTTTATTATTATTATTATTATTATTATTATTATTATTATTTTTTGGTTATTTACCTTGTAAGGGGAGAGGGTGTGGAGAAGGATTGTGATGCAGGGCAAAGGTTGGAAAGGTTTTTCCCGCCACCGGTATTTACCGTCCTGGGAAATACTACGTTTTTCCCACAGGAGAAAAACTGATTATTAAAAATATAAATTCAGAACAATCTTTTAAAATATTAGAATTCAGTTCTAAGTAAATAATAGCTTGAAAAACAATACACAAATTACAAATCATAATCGTGTTTATATTCTTCGTCTTCTACTTCCACATTGGATCTTAGCATCATATAACAAAACACTAATTAAGAGACTTTTTGCAAATTTTATTTAAATTTAACACAAATTACTTGTTGCTTCTCTTGATGACCCTGGTATTTTAAAGTTTAAAAATTTTAGTTTATTGTGATCAAAAATATTTATTTAGGAAATTAATTATTGATAAAAGAAATTGTGAGCAAATTTTATGTTATTATGCAATAATAGGGAAGTTTTCAATTTTTCAATTTTATTTTTATATGATAGAGTAACATGTATGAACATCATAGGTGAAAAAAAATTTGCGGTACGATAAGTAGTTTTTTTTAAATTAATTTTTTAAGTTCAAGCGCTTGTGACGTCAAATGGCATAGGAAGTGACATCATGCACTCTTTCGATAGGGGAGAAGCCGAAGATCACGCATTCGACTTCGAAGACGAAACGTAAAAGGCTTATCTCCTCGCATTTAACTCCTCGCGTTTCTGGAACAATAAACTTCGCATATTCTCTGAAATATTCGAATATCATCATTGATGTTACATGAGGAAGATTATTTAGATTGTGCTTTAACGAATCCGGTATCCATTGTGTGTTCAAAAGGATTATTGAATTTCTAAAAAATAAAAATATCAGCACGCTCAAAATTTCCCTAGCGAAAACAAGGGATCTTCGGCGGAAGGCTGCCCATTCGCGCCCTGTGACGTAGGCTCGTGACGTTTCAGAAAAGCGCACTTTTGCGCGTGGATTTTTAAAAATTCATTAAAAATCACGGTGTTTTGAAATTCGGCGATGGTGAATTTTTTAGTTTTGAGGGTCAATTCCAATAGCTAAAATATGAACATTTAAAGGTTGCAACTTCCCTATTCTTCTTTATTTATATTCCTTTCTTACACAATAATTAAAAACCCAAGGGGAATTCGTAATAACTATTCATTTCTAACCTTCATTCTACACATCAGATTCAGATAGTCAAAATATTTCTTACATATTGTTATTTAGAAGTTTTTTCCGGTATTTACCACTTTTGAAAAGCGATAGCTTTGTGCAAGGTAAATTAGATAAAAATAGAACAACGTTTAAAAGCACAAAAAGGATAAAAAGTTTTTAAAAACGCAGACATGTTTCGGAGGCAATAGGAAGCCTCCGTGTATTTCACGCCTCCGTGAAACATGTTTTTTTTTTTTTTTTTTTTTTTAACTTTTTATCCTTTTTGTGCTTTTAAACGTTATTCTATTTTTATCTAATTTACCACTTTTCCCGGTATTTCTTCCCAGTATTTCCCAGCGGGATGAAAAAAAAAACAAGTTTTGGACGGGAAAAAGGCAACCCTGTGTAGAGCTTCCTCTTTCGGTGGATTAGGGTAGACCGGGGCACGTTTACAAAACGAACTTTTTTCAAAACAAATTATAACTGGAGGGCCAATAGTCATAGCAGATTGATGCCGCTCCCTAGCAAATATCCTCACAAGGTTTTGAGCATCGGGCGAGCGTCCGTCTAGCATGCAGAAAGAATTATCGGTTTTCTACCAAGTCAGGTAAATTTTGAGTTGAACGTTTTGAAGCTTATTATTGTGAATAAATAATACTTAGTTAAGAAAGAACAAATATATAAAAAATAGCACAATTTTATCCTTTTTTGAGAATTGTATATGTATGAACTGAAATTTTATTAACTTTTTTTGCACGATAAAAATAAATCCAAGCTTGGCGACAGGGCAAATTTACGCGTTGACGTCTGAGCACCTTTACGCATATTCTTATACTGTGGCTTACTTCTAAACGTGCCCTGACGCTTTTTTCGCTCCAAACTGTCTCAAAACTTTTTAGCATCATCAGGCTATTTAGTTTTGAAAATCACTATTTTATTTTTTAAATGTTTCATAAAACCGCAATGCCTGCAATTTCCTACGTTAAAACATAGAATGTAGAAAATTCATTGAAAAAATTCCGCGTAAAAGGGCTTCGGTCGACCGTATAGAATATCCCCAATTTTAGGAGGTACGGGAGGTTTTCCCCCGGGGAAATTTTTGAAAATCAGATATAAAATTCTGAATTTTTAGGCCTAATGGGGGGGGGGGGGCTTAGTCTCTAAGAGAGAGCCCTTTATCCTCTCCGTGGGTGAGCCACTGTTGGATGAGGCTGAGATTTTTTTATCACACGCTATTTTAAGTAAAAGCAATGCCTTACTAGCAGAAAATTATCATACCTTTTCTGCTTCATCTTGTCACTATTTTGCCCCAATGTATCCATCTTTTAATTTCCATAATAAAAATTAAAGTTGGCTCGTACGCAAGTGAAATACAGACCTTCAACTATCTTACTATAATACAGATTGCAGAAGTAAAAACCACACGTGGAATAGTTTTATGGTCAATATCCTGTGATTAAGACCCTATCCGAAAGATTTCCATGTGCATTCAAATTTCCCATTTATTTACTGGTTCAAAAGCAAAAGGAGATGGGGCACTAAAGCAATCTACATGAATCCATTGAGTCTTGAACAAGTCATGAAGTTTTTATTTACTCCTATTTTTATTACACCTGCATTTCTCTTTTGTTCGAGTTTTTTTCACACGGCCATCATCCGTACCCAAGTTTTACAGTTCTTGTCTTATCTCATCTTATTGATTCTACAAGAACGTGCAGAAACGTGGAGAAACGCACTTTTAGCGGCCTGGATCACAAAGGCTTACTCCGAGAGGGCTCCTAATTTACTCCTGTCACCGGAGTAACTTAGCCATGCGTGGAACCCAATTGACAAAGACAGATAGTCCAGTCAAATTAGGTCATGACCCAGACATTCAAAAAAAAGAATGTGCACCTATACCAAGTTGTTCAGTATCATGAGGAGATAACGTACCAAAAAGTCCCAAGAGTTTGAGCGTCGGGTTTGCGAGTTATGGGGGGGCAAAGAGGGGGCTCAAAATGCAGATTATTGCTTTATTTCAGCTGTATTTCCAACACTATTCGTTTTAATGAAAGGGTAATTGAATAAAAGTTGAATATGGTACATATAACTAATATTACAAGTAATATTTTTTGCAAAGATTTTTCTTTGGGGGGGGGGAAATTCCCCCCCCCCATTTTTGAGATATGCATTGTACAAATGAAAAAGTTTCCTTGCTCGTGTTTTATTGTTTTTAAAATAACATTTTTTGAGTACATTCCCTTTGCTACCCCTCCTCCTCACCCCCCCCCCATGTTAATGAAATAACAGGCTTAATCGGGTCAAAATACAAATTTTTGACGTGTTTCTCAGACATTTCAATGTCTATTTCTGACAAATATTATACCAGATTAAATTGAATGCAGGGAAATTTTTTAAAAACATGATCCAGATTTAGGTTTCATGTGGTTTTTAGCTTTGTCTTGTTCCTCACCATGTGTTTCCGTAGTTTGAACGACTCGTTCAAAAATGTTTAGTTTTGATAATTGAAATACTTTACTTCCTTATTATTCAGTCTTCAAAATTTCATAAAAGGTTTTAATTTCCTGGTTATTCGTTGATAAAACCACGTCTTTAACTCTTCATTGGCCGAGTTTATAAGACGCTGGATTTTGTATGAATGCCGTTTAACTTCTTAGTTAGAATTTCATAATTTAAATAATGGGAATTATATGCTTGTGACAAAAACACATATTTAGTGTGTCACTTTTTTCCCGATTTTATTTCACGTTCTACATTTTCTGCCATTTTAGCTCATTTTTCTTTTGCTAACATTATAGTCATACATTCCGGACAAATTTTTTAGGACCACGAAAGAATGTACCGCAATGCGGCTTTTTCAACATTTTAATTTTGCTCTTCAATTTCATTTGTAAGCAAAACTTTCACAGAAATACCTTAATTTGGAGACAAAAAGGTTTTTACATTCTTTTAAAATAGTACGTTAATGGAAATGAAAGTTCAAAAGTGTAAACCTACATTTTTCTTGAAGTAAACAGAAAATATATTTATATTATGTCCCCAAGAAAAACCGAAGCGGGTCGGATTGAAATGTAAAAAGATAAGAACAGACGTTAAACACACTTTGCCGAACTTTGACTGTACAAGCGATACAAGAATTGATTATTCATCAGCATTCGATTGATTGTTAGTCTGAAATACTGAAAGATTATGAACGATCTCAATTAAAAACGTTGAGCGAAAATAGTACACTGAACTTCCGTCAAAAATTGATGGCTACTTTTAGAACCGAAGCAGCATCGCTAGGGACATACTTGTTAGTATTTCAACCACAGGAAGGGAGGGGGGGGGGTGGAGATTTGCAAGTATAATCTTTGCTCTTGCCAAAAAAAAGGTTTTTAAAAAATCAGAGATTCTTTGTCATTTCCTTTTTTTAAATGAAAGTAAAATGTTTGTAATTTTTTCTTAAACCTTTTCAGAAATATAACATATTATACATTTGGAAGCAAAAGTCTTTGTTTTTACTTTTGAAAATGTTCCAAGGAAAAAAGCAATTCAAACTTAAAAAATGCCAAAAATTACGTTCGAAAATCAAAACAAACATCGTTTAAATGAGTTATTTCCCATGGTGCATTTGCTTTTTTTTCTGCACTCAACAGAGGTTATAGAAATAGAAGTGGCAAATCTGCAAAGTGAAGAGAAAACATAAATTAATTTTATAGAAGACTTTAAGCAGGCCCCGATTAACCTCTGAAGTGGGAAAGCTCCTTCTCATTTCAGGGCCTCACAAATTCTGTGTTGGAATTTTTTCTAAAAATTCAACGCACATTTAAATAAAATTCACTGTTGCCTAGACACAGCAAAATTCAGATCAATGTTTAACCCTCTCCTCCTACCCGACTGATAGAATTTTTGTAAATTACATACGTTTTCACTGAAATTCTAAACAACAAAGGGTCGTTAGTTGCTGAAACAGATTTGTCCTGTCACAAAATTGTTATGAAAGTACATTGTAATAATTCGGCCAAATTTGATAGAAACCAGTTCTAATGTTTGCAGTACCTTTAAAAGCTGAATCTGGAATTTTTAAGCAGTTTTTCAGTAATTTTTGGGCTTTCCTGAAAGTTCTGAGGGGGAGCTCTAGCTTCCCGAGCCTTTTGGGTAATCAAGCCCTGCGCTTACGGCGCAACGTCTTACCTTTCAGATTTCAGAAACTAACCTTTTCTATACATTCAACATTCATTCCGACATCCGATTCACACTGAAACCCAAAAACAGACGTACAGAGCAGTACCTACAATGCAAAACTGCAATCGCTAGACCACCAAATTTTCTTCTATTTTTGTCCTTCAAATTTTTAGAACCGATGTGTGTGTGTGTGTGCTTTCGTTTCTATATTTTAAAACTTTGAGGATTCCTAATGATTATATATATTTCTGTGCATAGTATATTTTATTATTAAAAGGAATTTGTATCAAATTCACAACTTGGTGACTCCTGTTAAACTATTTTTATTAATTAAGGTTCGCTAAAGTTCATAAGTAATACTATGTGTTGAGTTTCTCTATATATAGTTCCTCAAATTTTCTCTAAAAGATTACAAAAACATTTTCAGCTTTTAAATTTGAAGTATTGGTTTTTTATTTAGTTTCTTAAAGTTTTTTGGTTTTAAAGCCCCCCCCCCCTTCACCGCCCTCCCCTCCCCAACAGACCCCCGCATTGCTGGGTCTGCGAGTACGTAGATTCGAGCCTGCGTACAGGAGAATTAAATTTCAATGCCATTTTGACGCCATTTTAACTTATAACTGGAAAAAAAAAAAAATCACTTTAAATACAGGATTACTATTAATATTCTTAGTATAATATCCATCGGCAAAAATGAATCTATGAAATGTCATATTCTATAGCACTTCTTTAAAAAATCCAAAGAGAATGCACTTCGGAATTTTTTTCTTATTCGATGAATAAATAAGTGTCAACGTTATTTGGGATTCAGATACGTATGATTAGGCCCGTCATTTCATTTACTCATGGGTGGGGGGGGGGGGGGGAGGGGCAAAGGGGAATACACTGGAAAATGTCATAAAAAATAATAAAATACCTGCAATGAAACTTTTGCATTTGTACAATATATATATCTCAAAATCCGAAGGGGGGGGGAGGGTATGGGTGCGGGGGGGGGGGGGGGGGTCGAACTCCCCCCCTTAATGACGAATGTGTGTAAGAATAGTACTTGCAGTGTTTGTAATTTGTTCCATATTCAACTTTTATTCAATTACCGTTTCAATAAAACGAATAGTGTTGGAAATACAGCTGAAATAAAGCAATAATCTGCATTTTGAGCCCCCCTCTTTGCCCCCCCATAACTCCCAAACCCGACGCTCAAACTCTTGGGACTTTTTGGTACGTTATCTCCTCATGATACTGAACAATTTGGTATAGGTGCACATTCTTTTTTTTTGAATGTCCAGGTTCGGCCCTTTTTCGACCTAATTTGACTGGACTAAGACCTCTTGTGTAATATCACCGACACCCCCGGAGGCGTCGGTAGTACCAGGGCTGTGGAGTCGGAGTCGGAGTCGAAGAGTCAGAGTCGGACTGATTTTGGGGTAATGGAGTCGGAGTCGTTACAAAACATACCGACTCCGACTCCGGGCTTCTTTTTTTCCTTTCCTTTTCACTGACTCTCCTTGCATTTTTTAAAAACTGACTACCAATTGGTTCGATTACATGTATAAAAAGATACTAATGAGAAAATAACTGCCATTAAGGCAATCAGCTAGCTTGAATGCTTACCGAACTTTCTGTAGCCGTCCCCTAGTTTGCTAGCTATTTAACTTAACTAATAACAACTGTCAGCAAACGGTTTTGTTGCCTAACATTTTCAAGTAATCACTTTCAAGTAAAAATAGAAATATAGTGTTTTGTTCGATCTCAGTTATAAAATAGTAAAAGAAAACGTAACAAATTAGTAAGTCGAGGCCCGTAGCTAAGGTTGAAACGTTTAAGGGTGATCGGCAAATTCAAAGAAGTTCTGGCGAGAAAGCACGAATCCAAAAGATTCGATGAAAGAATCTAATGTTTTTTTCTTTATTAAGACTATTTCTATAAGCTTGGTTCTTACTAAAAAGTATGGAACAAAATAAGTGGAATTGATTTCCTGATTACAACACTCAATAATTGCAGTTAATCTCAACATTTTCATATTAAGGTTCATTCTAAAGCGGCCAATAAAATTTAAATTAAAAATTTAGCAAAGAAGAAATATAGGTATAGTAAAAGCTACTCGTACAAATTTGTATACCGTCGCATTTTGTGTAAAATTAGCTCCTGACGTATATGTGCCATATTTCGTTGAAACTTTATTGATGAAATATAATTAAAAACTATATTCGCGAAAATTTTCAGAATTAAAGTATTTATATTTTTTATAAACTCTAAAATTAATTTTGGATGTCATCTACCATATGGGTGTCACCCGGGGCAAACCCACCCCCTCTCAAGAACTTGGATTTAGAAAAAAGCTTTTTTTCTCTCACGTTACAGCTTTCAAAAATTGAAAGCCCACAATTTGATCAATATCTATTTGTTAAACATTGAAAGTGGGGGGGGGGGGAATTACTTTTCAAATTTTTTAAAATGGATTTTTAAGTCATCTCACTTTTTAACTCGTAACTAATGGAAAATTTGATTTTTAAATTGAATTTCTAACGTTGTATGCGTCTTGGGTTTACAATAAAAAACAAAATGCGAAATTTTCATAAAAAGGAATTAATATTTTAATCTCTGTTTAGAGGTTTTCCCCCCTTCTCCTGAAGGGAGAGAGGGAGTTGAAAAAATACAATTAAAAAATATAAAAAAAATCCGGAGTCGGAGTCGGGCGTTTCAAAATCCAGGAGTCGGAGTCGGGGTCGGCCATTTTCCTTTCCGACTCCGCAGCCCTAGGTAGTACACCTGGAGAAAGAGGGAAGGAAAGAAAAAGTTGTTGGTTAAAGTTTTATTCGTTGGAATTTGCAAAATATAACTTTTTTTAACTTCAGGATTGCTCTGGAGATCTGCGTACACGCAGACTCCGCAACGCGAGGAGGGGGGGGGCACACCACTATGGGGTCCCACAGCCCGAGAAACCAAAGAATATCTTTAAAAATAAATCGAACACCTAAACACCTCCAGGATTTTATTACTGAATAGGCCAACTAGGTCGTGGCCTAGGACCCACGATATTTAGGGGCCCTCAAATGACTGAAACGACTTTAGTTTGCGACTAAAATTGTTTTAGCCAATGGGCCAATGGAAAAAGGTTGGAAACGCCCCCCCCCCCTCAAAAAAATATTGGCCTACCACCCCTCGATATCTTAATCGGACCCCGAATACCTTTGCTGAAATTTTAAACGTTGAAAATATTTTTTAGGAAATGTTTGAAGAAAAAACGAAACTCAACACATATTAACCCAGGAGCAGCTAAACTGTGCAATTGTGACGTTTAAACACATTTTTAAATAGACAAAAAAAAATATATGTACGTAAATCCTGAAAAATTCACAATGTTTTAAAATCTCTCTTCAGGGGTGGCCACCTAGGGGGGGGGGGGGGGGGTACGGTGCAGACTGCGCCATTGAAAGTTTTAAGCGGGTGTTTTGAGGGGTATTTTTTACTTTTCTGGGGGGGGGGTCTTCGTGATATTTAGGGAGGTGCGCCTTCGCTCTTAGGGGAGTTGGGCACCAATGAATCTCTTTATGATAGTCTCATCAGTTCTAAAAGGGTGAAAATAAAAATTTAACTTGATCAAAGGATTGATGTTAATGTTTTGTATATCAACTTATATAAAAGGCACACAAACCTCTAAACATCCAAGTTAATAGAGGAATAAAATGAAATTCAAAAACGGATTCAAAGCATTCAAAAATTAACCGAAAATGCCGTGAAAACTGGTCGAAGTATTCTCACAAAAAAAAAAAAAAAATGTTTTGACCAGTTCAGGTAAACAAAATTTCTGTGAATTTCGGTTCATCACAGAACAGAACCTTAAATAGCATCAACATCAACATAAATGAAATAAAATAAATTAATGAGACAAAAACGAATTCAAAGAAAATTTCAAGCAGAGAACAGAAAATAAAATATTTGAAAGAAAACCCTCAAATCGAAAAAACATGCCTCAAACTTATAAGAAATACAGAACGAAAGCTAAATCATTTACCAAATCAATATGAATTCCATACAATGTGAATATTTTTTTCAGAACCAAGATTTACAGAGGAGAACAGTTATTATTAGAATACTGTTAAGTCCTGAGAAACTCTTGTTTACTTGCTTATATAACTTAAAAATAAAATGGGCATTCAAAAAATTAGGATTTAAAGTCCCACATAACCACAAGAAACCTTAAAATAATAATAAACTTGTAAAAATATTTAAACAAATGAATTCAAAATTTAGGTAGAAATATTGAAGCATACAAAAACAAACAACCACTCGTTAAATTTTTTTTGAGCGGGGGGGGGGGGGGCAATTCAATTTAGTGGGTGGTTAGGGGCCCTGATGATTTTTTGCAGGGAGGCCGAACATTTCTGTTGGGGCCCGTAGGCGATTCCTAAGTTGCTTATTTGGTAATCCGGCCCTGTTTACGGGATAAATTCAGAGAAGTTAAAACCCTAGGGGGTCCTAACCAAAAGTTAATGTTTGCCCCGGGGCCCTACCTGGCTTTAATTAGGCCCAGTGTGCTATTTGTATAAAACTAGAAAGAGTGATCAAAAGCATCCCGGACAGGGCCTGATTAAGATAACGGAAGGTTCTAAGCAAAGATTTTTTGGAGCCACTATGCAGTCAAATCTTACTTTTAGTCATTAGCTAAAACAACTTTAGCCATTGGGGGCCCCCTAAAAAGCAAGGACCCTAGATCACAGTCTAGCTGGTCTATTCAGTTATCAGGCCCTGATCCTGGCAAAACGTATAAGGAAACAGATTAAAATAGTTATAAGGAAATCAAAGAATTGTAAAATCATTTTTTGCTAAAAAATTTTTTTCGCTTCATTTGGGGGCCCTTCCTAGCTTGGGGGCCCTCGGCGATCGCCGACTAGCCGACCGGGCCAGTCCGGGCCTGGGCAGATTGATACAGTCTGAGTAAAAACTTTAACTCCAGTGCACTTTTTTGAGAAATTGGACACACCTTAATCTTAGGATCAAAAAGTCATATGAGTGATAATTATTAACCTTAAATACAAGTAAAAAAGACAAAAAAAATTCAATTGTAAGTGTTTCATTATCATAAAATATTACAGATCAATATTTGAACCTGAGTAAAATCTTTAAGGCCAACATAGAGAAAAGCATATGAGGACAAAAATTCAAATATTTATAAGCTTGTGTGGAAGTCATTCCTTCAAATTACTTCAAATATTCTTGTTTTCATGAATAAAACTAGTTTTTGAGAAAATTCAGGATGTATTTTTTACTATTCATCTTCGATGGTAGATTTCAGCTCTATAAACTCTTCTTGCTAAGTCACCTAATAAGTTCTCTTTTGCGCTAAGATCTGGAGACTTTGTTGGTCATTTCAAAGTTTCAACATTGTATACCTAGAGCCTATTTTTTGCACTGTTACTCGGATGGATAGATGCATTGTTTTGCTGATATTTTCAATTTTCTCCAGCAATAAATTCAGCATTTGGTAAAAAATGACTTGGGAGGACATTTTGATATGCTTGCGAGTTCATTTTACCTGAAACAACCACAACTGAGCACACACCATTGTAAGCAAAGCACTCTCAAGTTCTGACAGAGCCTCCATCTAATTGGCGCTTGTAGAATATTTCGTTTTCTTTTCGTAAATCATGCCAATAGTACTTCGTCCGTTTGGTCCATAGAAACTCCACTTCTTTTCGTTAGAAAAAATTATTTGAATACATTGGTTATCCCAGGTCATGATTTCCTAGCTAAAGTTGAAACCCTCTATATTGTGCATTTTCAATAAATGAGGTTTAAGCAATTTTGCAGCATTAATGAAATTTCCACCCCTTCTAATTGTGTTACATATTGCTTTTGACAAATATTTAAACCTATCGTCTCAATAACTTTACTGGTTGAGTACTTTTCAGGTAGTGTAATAATTTCCAAACTCTTCTTCCATGACGCGAGGACAAAGCTTTAAGTTTTCCCGGGTTTTCTTTTTACCCTAATTGTGTTTAAATCACACAAAAATGTTGACTTCAGTCTTCGATCTTCCTATTTTTTCACAATAGTTCGCCTACTTATCCTTTTTTAAAAAAACTTCAATCTGCCCTCTTTCTTGAACAGTTAACTTTTTACCTTACGATATCGTCACAAGTAGTACAAAAACTTTGAAGAAATTAATCACAAAACTGCAAGTTGAAGGGTTTCCACCAGGGTTGCCAGACGTCCCGGATTTCAAGGGACAGCCCCGTATTTTGAAAAATTGTCCCGCGTCCCGGGAAACATCCATACGGGACGGCTAAAGTCCCGTATTCTGGCTAATAACAGTATTTTACAAAACAAGACATTATTTTAAGGCGGGGGGAACAAGCATGTGAAATAAAGAGCAAAACGAAAATTATATGGCAGCAAATGCAAAAGTTGTTATTGTTTTGAATTGGTTTGTATGATTTGTTTTGGCGGCAGACCATGAGGCTAACTCAGTCAAATTTCCCCATTGGCTGGTGTGGCATTAAAAAACAAATTTTGCTCCACGATTCCTTGCATTACTATTTCCGATTAAGTAGTCACATTTAACAAGAAATTTTTTCGATTGCACCGTTTCTCTTATAGCAAACGCAAGTAAAAAACTAATTAGCACCTGTTCCTATCAGCGTCGATCTGTATACTGAACATCGTTTTCGTTCTATTGCTTGCTTTATTTTCTGAGATAGAGTTCTTCTAAATTTGTGCTCACCCACAAACATACTGAGAGGAATCTTCCGAAAGCTATAAAATCATGGTTGTTTATCACCCCTTAAAAATGCACCATAATCACTAATTACACTCAATCTCAAAAATATCCCCCCCCCCTTCACTCCTTGAAACCTGTCCCGTATTCACTGTTCTTAAATCTGGCAACCCTGGTTTCCACACTCTTGTTAACTGAGGTGACATTTATTACAGTATAAGTACTTGCAGTTTTTTAAAAATACAAGTGGCCTTAAAGTTTTTACTCAAGCTGAAATGCTAACTTTGAATAAACCACTGCTTTTCTGGTTATTGCATGCTTTACAAATCTTGTCTGTTGCGTTATTTCTTACCAATGAACATTAATAATTAATAGTACAATAATATTAAAATTCCTTTAATTTCATTTTCCTTTTTTCAAAGAAAATTATACTGGCCTTAAAGTTTTTACTCGTGCTGTAGATAGTGTTCCATTAACTTGATCTGTAGTTCGAATTTCAAGACCTAAATGGGAGGTATTGGATATTGGAATCAGGTAATTATCATTGTGCTAAATGAGATACACTCTTTAGTTCAATAAATAAATATGTATCAGCACTTCTAAAAGTCCATACTCTGAATTGGCGGGGGTGCTCATCTTCCCTCCCCCAAGAGCAAGGGCGCATCTTTCTCCCCCAAATGCCACGAAGCCCTTAAGAGTGAGTCCCCCCCCCCCAAAGGCGAATTCAGGGGACTATCAGAGGGTCAGCTGACCCCTCAGTGAGAAGAATTTTATTACTATTATTATTAACTTTCATTTTTTTTCTATCCGAAAAAGTAGTACATGGAATCAAAATCAATGTTAACCTTTTTGTTTGGTTCTGTAAGGTATTTCTTCTCAGCGCGTCATAAGTCAAAGGATGGACTGCGTTCGTTTACTGGGCTACAGCTATTTTGAGGGTTTTTTTTTTTTTCATTTTCAAGAGAACAATCATCTCTAACGGGTATAACTTTTTTTCAGAGCACTCTTCCGTCTCAAGCCACATGTCATGTGTTGTGTGTGATTTTTTCAAATGTGTTATAGCTGTAATCTCGTATATTCAGAACTTACGGTAACGTGACCACTGATCACACTGTTTGCCTAAAGAAATCAGAGTTTTGGTGAAAATTTGAGGGAATGTGATCCATGACGCAGGTTGCGTCATAAAAATTTAGGAGGGAGGACTTGAAAGGGTTTTAATCTCATTTCTGGAGGGGGGGCATCATCCTTTGGGGGGGGGGGGGCACCTCTGCTTAACTGATCCTTTTTTCTGTAGAAGATACAAGGCTGGACGACATTGAAACTTGACCCCCCTTACAAAACCCCTATTTACTTTACCCCCCTTTCTGGATACATCCCTGCCCCACACAAAAAAGAGAAAAATACGCTAAAAACAATTCCCGTATAAATTTTACTGGCACATTCTGCGCCATGACTGACCTCCTTCCGCCTAGGTGTGCACTCCTGGCATTAGAACATTACGACGGAGAGCAATTTTATCTTCATGTTTAAAAAAAAAAAAACATTGCTGTGTTTCATACATTGAAAATTCAAATATTTTGCTGATAACTTTTTATGCGTAATGTTTTTGTAGCATTTACCGTTTTTTAGTTCGGTGAAAATCGTGTCATAAGTAATATATCATGCGGACAGCTAATAAATGATCAAATATTAAAAAAAAAAAAACTTTAATATGCTATTGACATAATGATTGCTGATTCTTATGTAAAATACCCCCTGAATTCAAATATGACCACCGTTTACCCCTACATGTCCCAATTTTTGGAAATGACGCCCCCCCCCCTCATTTTTTTTTTCGAAAGTTTCATAGCCATTACTGTTATTTGGAGGGGAAAGGAGCGGTATATTATCCATTAACACTCTTCTGAGGGGCTAGAGAAGAGCAAATTTCAAATGCATGAATATTTGGAGCAAGTTGGGAAACTCATAAGGGTATTTCTCTCTAAAATATTTTTAAAATTACCAAAACCGAACTTTTTTTCTAGGGGCTTGTTTTACAATTTTTTTCTCTTACTTTTTGGCATAAAACCAGAGCATCCACTCCTGTGAGCCCCACACCCGAAAAAAAAGATGTTAAACGTTATGAAAAAAATTATGAAAAAATATTGGAAACATCGTATTTTGCATAGTCAGAGTCGCATCTCAGATCTTCAGTACAGAACCTTCCCATATTATTCAACTAAATTCACATATATAATTCAGATAGAAATAATCTTAAGTAAGCTCCTAATATAGCATTAATGAATATTAATATTTTTGGGGATGCACCAGCTCTATTTTTTTACTACTTCTTGGTATAGTGGAAAACAATGGGAGCAGTGCACCCTAAGAAATATAAATGAATATTAATGCTTTATTATAAGAATTAAGTTCATATTTAATCATAATTTTTTTCTGGGAATGCAAGTTGAATTATACGGAAAGTTCCTTTACTGAAGATCTGCAATGCGACTCTGACTATGAAAATTGGACATGGGGCTCATAGGAGTGAATCCTATACTCTGGTTTTATGTGTCACGTGTTGGTCTGCCAAAAAATACGCGAGAAAATTGTAAAACAGATTCCTAGATAAATTCCTTTTAAATAATAAAAAAAAAACCTTCCTTCAAAAAACACCAAGGAACTAAAAAGCAAAAAATAACCGATTACACTTACATACTCTTTCCTACACAAAACTAGAAATGAAATTTATTTTACAATTCCAGTACAAAAATCAACTGAACGAAACACCCAATTATAAAATAAACACTGATTTTAATTACTATACGATGAATTATTTTAAATACGTAACTAATTATATACGATTTCTTTTAATAAAGTCGGGGAAGTCGTTGAAGTCGGGGCCTCCTATAAACCACTAGCTAACGTAACTGACAACCCACCGAATCCTGAATTAATTTAACTAAACACGAAATTAGTATTTAAAACTAAACTTACTCAGTTACGTTACAGTGCTGGTAAAAAAAATTGCATCACCCTCGCATTTTCACAACAATGGGATTATGTGAGAAGTTTCGGTCGACCGATTTACGATGAATGTATGTGAAATTCTGCAAAACTTATGAAATAAACATTTAATAGCAGGAATCCGATAATTGTTTACGTAGATTGGGGCTGTTTCCGGGCCAAGGCAAACTGCTGACCCCATGCTCATTTTTCCATTTCTGAACCTGCGTGTGAGCTAAGAGAAAAAAAATTACTTAAACCCATGTCAATTTAAGTCTAATGGCAGGATAAATGTTTTTAAATTGTTACTTACCAGTTTTGCCCTATGGCACGGAGCAGAATCACCCTGGAAAATAACGTTTGGAACTGAAGTAAAGTGATCCCGGATAGTATAGAAAGCAATTTTTCCTCCAAAATACCTATATACATCTGAGCGTTTTCTGTTCCTTGCCCAAAGTGAAGCCCACCAACATCTTGATCAGAAATACATCCCCAAGGGTCATTCCATGCGAAATGAGCAAATCAGCTGTGGCTGACATGTCACAGATTTCAATGAAAATTTTTATTTAGGTAAATCATGCATATAATATGAGGGAATGCAAAGTATGGAAGTTTAAAAACTGTTTGTTGCTTTGTTATTGAAATTAGAAGTTGATGCTTATGCTAAGCCTAAATTTTTAGAGCTCATGGCAGCCAGTTTGTGACTCAATAACTCCGTAAGTTATAAAGGTAAACTTAAAAAATAAATATTTTCACATGCTATAAACAAATCTCTATTAGGAAAGAGAAAAGTAAAATTTATTCGGAGCTTTTTTTTTTGAATCTGAGATATTAACAAAGATTGAAAACTTGCCAATTTACTTCAGATTTCAAATCACTCTTCTAGCTCTTTTAATGAAAAAATAACAGCAAAAAGGATTCAGATTGAAAAACTATCTATAACTAACTGTCTGCTCTAATTTAGTAATTATTTTTTATTTCCTTGATGATGAAATCGTACTTTAAAAAATCAAAAGTTTCCGAAATTTTCATTTTTTCCTCTATTTCAGATGGTTGTTTGAACATGAGAGAATGCCCTTAATTAATTCATTTTTTTACGAAACATGTTGAAGTGTCTTTTAGATAATACAAAATTTTAATCGTTGGAATCAGCGTATTTATGTTACTAGAGTAGCTTGAACTAATATAAAATTCCATTAGATACGGCTATTTATTATAAGTTTAGCAATACTTAACAATTTCTTTCATGTTTCATTTTCTCATAAATATGTTTCTGAAGTACTTGCTGAAATGTTTCTCTAATTATTGTGAAGTACATAATAGTCCAGTATGCATAATTAAATATAATTGTGCCACTGAAAGTTGAATTTTCCTTTCTACCAGTGGTATAGGAAAAAATAAAGTTTCTAGAAAACCTATCATGACTAAAAGAACATACTGAGTTTAAAGATTAAGAAAGAGGGCCATCTCGCCTAATTCTCAAGAGCATTTGAGATTGGGCTATGAGTTTGAGGAAATTTGTTTTATCCATGAACAAGTATATCTGACGAAATACACCCATTTATTTCAGCCGTCCTGCTGCGACGTTCTTTGAAACAAAAGGATTCCTTTGGTAGCGAAATGGTCTATTTTAGTGGACTCTCTATTTTCGTTACATCTTTTCTGTCCAGAATAAAAATTGCCAGTTAAACAACATTTGCCTCACAATGGATCTCATTTCCAATGGAAAACAGATCACTTTTCTTTCTACTATCAATGGCAAAAATGCATATTATGGCATATTGATAAAACTATCAAACTATTATCCGTCAGAACAAATATGCATACGACACACAATAATCCACTTATAACCGCAAGATATTTTTTCCTTCTGCCTGCTACAATCACAAATAGTTTTTTTTTTTCTTTGTATCATAAATAAAACTTATCAATCTTGAAAGTTAGGCTCAATAACAATTTATTGAAGTACCCATAGCTTTCTTGGAGATATGAAACCATCATCGTTTCAGCTCAATTAACAATTGAAGAAGTAAATTAATAGTCTCAGATTTGTCTCAATCATCGGTGAAAGGAGCATATGTTTAAAGAGAAAGAGTTGAGAGATCAGGCCAAATCCAACATCAATAATTTCATTTGTTTGTTACATATAATGTAGCAACTATTTGCGGCTGGGTAATGTTTTTCTACACATTGATTTTATGCATCGATATCTTTTCAGATAAGTGATTTTCTTACTAAGTTAGTGAGTCTACATGGACCGTTACTATACCACACATGACCTATTTAAGATGATGTCTGGAACTTCTTGAAATATATTTATAAAAGCACTATAAATGTCTTCAACTGGATTTTCCTACAAAAATTGAACCACAAATTTTTAGCCAGATCGAAAGAACTTTTGTAGAGAGAAAAAACAATATTTTGATGCATTTGTCGAAGTTAATTATTATTGTTTAAGATATAAATTTTATCCACTAATTGTTTTATAAATTTCACACTATGCCAGTACATTTTTTCCAAAAATTGAAATGAATGTTAGATATACTTGCTTTTGCATCATTTAGTTATTTATCTAGTTTTTTGAATTTTCGTAATTTCACATAAAACACAAGGAAAATGCTAATGTTCTGATTTTTTTTTTTTTTTTTAAGCTTGAAAATCAAAAACCAATTTCAAATTTTTTCAAGCAAATAGTAGAAATACTGTTCTATATTCCTGCAAAATTTGAAAGTTGTCGAAATTTTCCATCATTTAAATTTTTGGGCCCATGTGAAGGGGAAAATCGCTGTTTTGCAAAATGTCACTTAGTTCAAAACTGATTTTGATGACAATAGGAGTTAAAATACAACTTCAAAAGTACGGTATTTCTTTCATGACACTTAGCATGTTATTATGTCTCAATTTCAGCAAAGCTAATAGGGGAGAAGGGGGCTAGTGTGGACAAGGGGTTAATGCGGACATCTGGAATAATTCTGTTATTTGTTTTTTAACATTTCTCTTTTAATATATGCATAATGACAACACCAACATGAACTTCCATGTGTAGTTTCATGACAACACACTTGATAATCCAGTAGCAAATTACAAAAGAAGGTTTTCATAGTGGAAAAGTAAATTTTGGATTTTTTGTAATTGATAGATTACAGTTTTTTAATTTATTATTTCAAGTGAAAGTGGATAATATATCATAAATAAATGTATTAAATATATTTTTTGATATTCAGTTCTACTGCGCATAGTTTTAATTAATAATTAAAAGGCATAAAAGAAAACATTGCCCCATGAGGTTAGAGTGGACACACGGTGATGGGGCTACTGTGAACACATGGTAATGAGGCTTCTGTGGACTCATGCTCACACTAATCCCTTGTAGCTTTGAGTGAGAAAAAAAATAAGGAGTTAAATATAATATATTTTATGTTATTTGCCTGAATAGATTAATTTTTACAAGTATGAATTCAGTTACAAAGGATTTTATGTCTTGTTTCTTTCGTATTTTAGGTTTCATTTACAAATAAGATACATTCTTGTAAAGTGATAAGTTCTTTTACAAAAGATTTTATTTATTAAATTTTGGGATTTTGCTCTTTACCAATTGCTTCATAAAATGATTTATTGAAAATGATAAAATGATGATATTTAGATAGGATTTTGTGTGTTTTTGCACATTTTTAAGCTTTTTTTTTTTACTAAATGAGTGTGCTTGTTGAAAGGTGATAAATTAATTCGCCAATGAATTCTGTCATTTTCACACATGTTTTATTATTATTTGTTTATAATTAAAATTAACAATGACAAAAGCCTTAATTACTTTGTGTTGGTCATGTTTATGAAAACAAATAGCATTTTGCACTATGTTGGACGAGTGAAGACCGTATACATATTAACTGATTTCATTATGCATTCCTTCTGAGAAAAGGTGAACAAAATAATTCTTTGAAGCACAGAAAATTATTCGTTATACACAATGGAAAATATGTGTCCTAAATTTCGTGAAATGAAATTGTAGGGAAACTACCAGCGCAAGATGTTGCTAGTAGCACACTAAAAAAATTCCAAAACGTTACTGATTATATCGTGGAGCGTTACATTATTTTACGGGTTTTCACAAATTTCTCCGTAAAATCAATTATTTTTGAAAAATAGTTTTCTGAATTGCT
Source organism: Uloborus diversus (assembly GCF_026930045.1). Lineage (NCBI taxonomy): Eukaryota > Metazoa > Arthropoda > Arachnida > Araneae > Uloboridae > Uloborus > Uloborus diversus. The sequence continues at coordinate 62,051,700 of NC_072733.1, forward strand.
TTGAACTGCACGAATGTCGACTCCTCAATGGTGTGAAAATAATTTTAGCTACCAGTTTAACTGAGTGTATTTATTAAGTGTATCGTCTTACGTTTGATTATGATCCGTCCAGGTTGACTAAGCTCTCTCAATGAGAGATCTACATATTTTTCGGAAAGATTGGCGTTTTATTTCACGAAAAGTTCTGTTGTTAGCGTAAAACATTTCTGATTTTTTGCAAGTGATGTTACAGGCAGAAATTGGGCACATGAGCTGCCCATTAATTTCCAGGAACGTTTCTGAATTGTTTTTACGGTTCATCTTCTACTCTGCATCTCACATGTAACTTTTAATGTTGATATCTTTAATAATAGTGTACAGTAGAAAAAAATTATCTTTTGCACTTAAAATAGCCTTTTTTCATCTAAATAAAAGTGAATAGCTTTCAAGCATTTTAATTTGTCTTTTAAATAGTTTCTTTACTTTTAGACAATTCACAACTACGAATTAATATCTTACACTTTTATTATTAATTAAAATATGCTTTGTTAAGGTTAACATTGTCCAAGGAATCTGCTATTTAGGTTAAAACTTATTTATTTATGTTTTCAAGTCCACTGTTTTCATTGCTTAATTAGTATTCTAGCTTGTCCACACTAGCCCCGTGATATGGGGCTAGTGTGGACAAAATCAAGCTTTATTGAAAAAAAAATTATCAAATAACTGTTCGGCCAAATGTTTTAATATATCAATTAAAATAGTGCAAAAGTGTAAATTATTGTAAAAAATATGTCAAGTGCAATAAAAACAGTATTTATTATACTTTTTTTTCCAAAAATGCAAAATATGTCCACACTAGCCCCCTTCTCCCCTACATTCCATTAAGCTTGATAGTAAAAAATGCTTAATTATGAGAAAACTGAAATTTTTCAGTATTTAAAACACGTTTAAAAGTTAACTATAATAACCTTGAAAATTTGACTCATATCAGATGAATTGCCCTACTCCATGGATTAGCTCTATATATAACTTTTATGTTTTTATTAAATGGTTAATAAAATACATGCCTTCAAAAATGCAACATTTAGCATTTATGAGCATTTAGCATTTATGTTCAATTTGACCAATTTTCAATCGCATGTAACTATTAAAATAAAAAATATTTAGTCAAAATATGTTAGATATTTTTATATAGGCATAAAAGGAACCTGTATAGGGTAGACCCACCAGTGAGTGAATACCACCCAGTGAATGAACAACGCGTCATTTTTTAAAAAAAAATAAGCTTCCAAATTTTTTTTTCTGAATAAATTCACTACAAAAGCGTTCTTTATTGATATTCTAAGCTATCTGACACCTGATTGGTTACTTTGGATACGCATTTTTTTCTTGGGAAAAATTTGAAATTTTTACTGTCGTGAATCGTTCTTTCTCTCTTTCAAAATAATAAGGCTGGTTTCGTGCTAGCAATTATTTTGATACATATTATTTTTATCGATAAATTATATTTTTTAACTCTACGAAAGAAAAATTAAGGATACATATTTAGGCTATGGATTTACATTGTTTCTGTTAATGCAGAATGCGTAGATTTTCAGGTAGAGGGGTGTTCAGTCACTGGGCATGAAAAATTGCGAAAACCCAGTGAATGAACAATGGCAAAATTTCTTTTGATTTAAAAAGAAATTAGAAGTTTCTTTGAGATACTTTCATTTTCGTACTTTTTTTTTATAATGCAGATAGTTTTATATGCTTTTTTATTTATGTATTTCATTATATATTTTATAATTTCTTTATTTTTGTCTTTGTATACAGTGCACTTTTTACTGAGTTTTATCTTTTATCTACCTATAGCTCTATCTGTATATTAACCTACCTACCTACATCTATCTTTCTATATCTTTATCTCTCTTGATAGATAGACAGGTAGATAGAGAGATAGAGAAAAAGAAATATATATACACAAAGAGAGAGAATAGATAGGTAGATATGTATGTATGTTAGTATATAGATAGATAAATAGATAGAGGAAGATATAGAGATAGATATATAAAAAATAAGAGGTGAATAGATATATAGGTAGGTAAATATAGAGATAGAATAGGTAGGTAGGTAGATAGATAGATCGATAGATTTATTGATAGATAAATAGATAGGTAGTGGTTAATAGATAGATAGGTAGATAGAGAGACTAATATAGAGATAGATAGCTAGGTAGAGAGACTGATATAGAGATAGATAGTAGGTAGATATATAGACATGTAGATAGACCGATAGACATAGATTGGTGGATAGATATAGAGGGTAGATATACTGATAAGAAGATAGATAGACAGGTAAAAAAGCAGGTAGATAGATGGATAAATAGATTGATTAGGATAATAGATTGGTAGATATTTAGATGTACAGACAGATAAATAGGTAGATAGTTAGGTAGATAGACAGATATATAGATAAATAAGTAGATATATAGATAGATAAGTAGATAGATAGATAGATAAGTAGATAAATCGATCGATAAGTAGATATATAGATAGATAAATAGATAGACAGATAGATAAGTAGATAGATATATAGAAAAATAGATAGAAAGGTATATTGATAGATGGATAGAGATATAAAAAGATAGACATAGATAGATATAGATAGTTATATAAATAGATAGATAGATGAATAGATATAGATAATTATATAGATAGATAGATAGATAGATTTCAAAGAAACTTAGTTTCTTTTTGAATCAAAATTTATCATGTTCATTCATTGGACCAATTTGTGTTCATTTACAGGTTCGAGGTGTTCATTAACTGGGTCGTTGTGCCATTTTTTCTTTAAACACCTAAAAAAGTCGGAAGCGGTACCATTTAAGTTCCCGCGATTTTTTAGAGATATTTACATAGATCAATTAAAATGTCTTAGCTATCACGATCTGTATAGTATAGAATTTAAAATTACTAGGATTTTTAAAAAATAAAATTGTGCTTAACTGTTCATTCACTGGTCGGTCTACCCTACCAAATCGCATAAAAATCTGGTACCATGCGGTCAGCACTTTTTTGTGAATTTTGCTCATTTCGTATGGAATGATCCCCAAATCATCTGGGATACGGGATGCTTGACTGTGTTGAATGCAGTCGGGATGATATTCCTCTCCTATGCGGAGCGAGTGATGCAATTTGTTTTACCACCACTGTAGGGTTATTAAAAATTAGGAGATCGTATATAATTAGTTACATATTTAAAATAAATCATCATGTAGTAATTAAATTCAGTGTTTATTTTATAATTGGGTGTTTAGTTTAGTTGATTTTTGTACTGGAATTGTAAAATAAATTTAATTTCTAGTTTTGGGTAGGAAATAGTATGTAAGTGCAATCGGTTATTTTTTGCTTCTTAGTTCCTTGGTGTTTTTTTGAAGGCGGTATTTTTTTATTTAAAAGTAATTTATTTTTTGCTTTTTAGTGCTGTAAATATAAAATAAGTTCGTAGGATAGAGTGTGTGGTACATGATGTTGAGGCCTTTTTTACGCGCATGTCGAGTAAGAAAACGTCAAGCTGAAAACAACTAAGTTGAGCACGACAGAGAAAAAAATAGACCACAACGTCTCGGAGACTTCCGACGACTGTGAAGAAAGGCTTTTTCAAATGCGCAACTATGTAAAAAAAATTTTTTGTCTTCATTATTAGTTCGACTTCATCAAAATTTGCTTTCCGAAAGCAAATGCACGAGTCACTAAAAAAACAACAGAAATCGCTTTAAGTTTAAAATTGTAACATTGTAAATTCTGAATTATATTTCACAACAATACGTATCACACAACCCTCGATAAAGCTGTTATAGATTTAGGAAAATAGAGCTTTGAGAAAGGACGAGTATATATACGTAGCTCTCAGCATAGTCAAGAAGTAATAGCTCGATCTGACTGTGAACCCTTTAAACAACTTTTAACTAAAGCTTACGATGAACGAGCATTAACAGAAATGCAACAATTGATACATTTCATTTTTGATGAAAAGTATAGACTGGACTCAGTATTTAGTTAGAACTATTTAAATGTTTACGGTTTCCTAAACTACAAATAAACTGTAAATTGCAAGTTGTAAAATTGTAAATTATAAATTGTAAAATTGTAAATTGTAATTTATGTTTCACAAGAATACGTGTCATGTAACTCGTGATAAAAGTCGCATGGTTCTTCAAATGCCACCATTATAGATGAAGATAAAAAATTCAATAGAATGAATTTTATGTTTGCTTCAGAGAGCCCTTGATTCAAAATTTTCATTATGATTACTCTTAATAATAATGTTTTTTAGTACTTTCTTTAACTGTGGGTAAAGAAAACACATACCTCTTTTTTTTTTTTTTTTTTTGTTTTATGGAATTTTTTTTAACAATGGGTTTTATATTTAATCGTTCGTGAGGAAAATTACATGAAATTTATTGTTTTTACCCATAACTTTTCTCTAAAGAACAAATAGAGTAAATCAAGGATTCGGAACCTTAGAGTAAAGTTAGACCACCCCCTATCCACTAAACAAAAAAGAATCGTAAGAACCGGTTCACTAAGTGAGACGATATACAAAGTTAGCAGTGGCGCACACAGGAATTTTGCAAGGGGAGGGTCCAAAATCGAAAGCCTCATTCTCATAAGATACCCCAATACGCCGTCAAACATATTGACTTGATTTTATCGTTTCTCGAGAACGAAAAACAGTTAAAAATAAACTATTGAATAGATAATTAGCATTAATTAATGAACTATCTTCTTTATTATATTATCTTTACTAATAATAAAGCTGAAAGTCTTTCTGTCTGGAGGATGTCTGGATGTTTGGATCTCTGTGACGCGCTTAGTGCCTAGACCGTTCGGCCGATTTTCATGAAACTTGGCACAAAGTTAGTTTGTAGCATGAAAGTGTGCACCTCGAAGTGATTTTTCGAAAATTCGTTTTTGTTCTTTTTTTATTCCAATTTTAAGATCATTTTCCCGAGCAAAATTATCATAACACGGACGAGTAAATTATCAAGTTATCAAAACGTGGACCTGTAACATGGGCAAGCCAATTGGCGAGAAATTCACCATACATTATTTGTAAATATACAGGCGAACCAAAAGACTTTTTAAATTTTACTACGGGCAAAGCCGTGAGGGTACCACTACTACTAATAATAAAGCTGAAAGTCTCTCTGTCTGGATGTCCAGAGGATGTCTGGATCTCTGTGACGCGCACAGCGCCGAGACCGTTCGGCCGATTTTCATGAAGTTTGGCACAAAGTTAGTTTGTAGCATAGGGGTGTGCACTTCGAAGCGATTTTTCGAAAATTCTGTGTGGTTCTTTTTCCATTCCAATTTTAAAAACAAAATTACCATAAGATGGACGAGTAAATTACGAAATTATCATAACGTGGAACCGTAACATGGGCACAAGCCATTTAGCGAGATACGAAATTATCATAACGTGGAACCATAACATGAGGACAAGCCAATTGGCGAGAAAATTCACCATACATTATTTGTAAATATACAGGCGAACCAAAAGACCTTTTAATTTTTCTATTACGGGCAAAGCCGTGCGGGTACCACTAGTACTTAAATACCAGAAAGCAAAATAATATACGCATTAACTTTTTGCATAATTAAAATTGGATTCAGCAAAGCAAATTCATCGTTGCAGAAGCACCATATGATTAAAGAAGTTCATAAAATGTCACTTGATATGATCTGTTATTACAAAACTGGAAACATGGTTAGTGTATTCATTTATAATCACCATTCTGCTTGTTATAGGCAATTTGTTAAAGGAAAAGTGCCCAATATTTTTAAAAATCTTTTAGTATGAGGATTTTATTTTTTCACTTATTAGAACTGAAATTTGTTGCATCCCGAAGCAATGACTTCGACTTTCACTTCAACTGAAACCGTGACTGTTGGCTGCACGTGTATGTGGCCGTGCTTGGAGTCCGGCGTGTTCGCTGCTCGGCGATATGAATCCGCCGAATGTAACCATGTTTTGTAAATAAATAAAGTGTTATGTTACTCTGGAATGTGAGTATGATGATTGAACCACCAAATACAACAATGGCGACGAGAAAAAACGATTAAAGGATGGCCACATACGGAAGGATTTCAAACTTTGATGCAATAGTAGAGTCATGGTCGCAGTACGTGGAGAGACTAGAGCTGTATTTCGAGGCGAACGAAGTGCCGGAAGGAAAAAAGAAAGCAATCTTTTTGACGCTCATAGGCCCAGTAGTTTACAAGCTACTGCGGAGTCTGGTAGCTCCTACGTCGATAGCGGATTCTACGCTTGAAAATATCCTGCAGGCGCTGAATCAGCATTACAGCCCAGTGCCGTCCGAGATTGTTGAGCGGTTTAAGTTCAACTCAAGAGTGCGGAAGACGGGGGAATCGGTATCTACATTCGTATCGGAGTAACGCTGTCTGTCCGAATTCTGCAATTTCGGTGCCACACTCGATACAATGGTGCGGGACCGCTTAGTTTGTGGAATACAGAACTCGGATATGCAGCGACGATTGCTGGCGGAGCCGCGACTAACTCTAGCGAGGGCAGTCGAGATAACAGTTTCCATGGAAACAGCGGAGCGCGACGTCCTTGATTTGCACTGACAGCCGGTCCCAAGTGTGAATAAAACGTTCGTTCACAGCAAAGGGAAGCCTAGCAAGGGCTCAAATTTCAAGGAGTGTATTCGTTGTGGTGCTCGCGATCATTTGCCCCGGAATTGTCCGGCCCGCGAAAAAAAATGTTTCCAATGCGGTACAACAGGCCATTTATCTAAAAAGTGCTTAAAAAAAAGCAAGTAAGGGTCCCTGCAATATTGTGCAGGCAGTCCCAGCCTCAAGTAATGTTGATAGCACCAGTGTGCAAGCAATTGGTGGTGCACATGATGCATTGTTCAATGTTGAAATGACTGGAAAGACACCCAGCCACTGTGCAGAGTACGATATTTTTCATAATTCAGCATCTGCTGAGAAAAATGCAAATGTTCCGCAGCCATATAGAGCAGTTTTTAGTGTGAATGGTGCTCACGTTAATATGGAAATCAACACAGGATGTGCTGTGTCGCTCATTAATGCGAAAACATACAGTAAATTGGGTCGTCCAACTCTACAATTGGCAGATACAGCCTTGTCCACATTTACTGGGCAGAAAATAGCAGTGTTGGGGAGTTTTGCATGCACTGTTGGGTACAAAAACAGCGAAAAAAGGCTGTCTCTGTTGGTTGTGGAGGGGGAAGGTCCAAATTTGTGTGGTAGAAATTTTATTGAAATTTTTAATATTTTGCCTTTGAATTTTTGTTTAAATATTTATAATGTTGGTGTGCAAAATGTTTTAAATGAATTGAATGATGTGTTTTCAAATGTTTTGGGTCATTTTAAAGATTTCAAAGTGAATTTAATGTTAAAGCAAGATGTGAAACCTGCCTTTTATAAAGCGAGGACTGTACCTTATGCAATGAAGGATAGGGTCAAAAGTGAGCTTTGTAGGTTAGAGGAAGCAGGAATAATAACACCAGTTCGGTATTCTGAGTGGGCCGCACCAATAGTGCCGGTTTTAAAAAGTGACAAAACCTCTATACGCACATGTGGGGATTTTAAGTTAACAGCCAATATAGCAATAGATCCTGACAAATGCCCTTTACCTAAGGCAGATGACATCTTTGCCAGCCTAGCTGGGAGTGTCCAGTTCAGTAAGTTAGATTTAAAGGATGCTTACAATCAGCTCGAGTTAGACGACTCTTCCAGGAAGTTAACGGTGATAAACACTCACTTAGGGTTGTATGAGTATGTTAGGATGCCATTTGGTGTCTCTTCGGCCCCTGCAATTTTCCAACGGATAATGGAAACCCTTTTGAAAGAAATCCCTAATACTGCAGTGTATTTGGATGACATCATTGTCACAGGGTCAACAGCTGAACAGCATCTAGAGAACTTAAGACAAGTACTTCAGAAGTTACAATCCTCAGGGCTTAAGTTGCGTAAAGATAAGTGCAAATTCTTTTGCGATTCGTTGGTTTTCTTGGGACACTCGATTGACAAGAGTGGCATTCGACCAGTAGACGAGAAGGTTAAGGCTATTAGGGAAGCTCCGGCCCCTAAGAATGTCAGTGAACTGAGATCCTTTCTTGGTCTGATAACCTTTTATTCAAAGTTTTTGCCGAATATGAGCACTAGGTTAGCCCCTCTCTATGATTTATTACAGAAATCAGTTCAGTGGAGTTGGTCAGAGAGGGAAATGGTAGCATTTCAGGATGCCAAGGATGCATTATGTAGCAATAGGCTATTAGTACATTACGACCCTGACAAGGAATTGACGTTAGCTTGTGATGCTTCTCCTTATGGCATTGGTGCAGTCCTGTCTCATACTATTGATGGGGAGGATCGCCCAATTGCTTTTGCATCAAGAACACTCTCACCAGCAGAGAAAAATTACTCGCAGCTGGAAAAAGAGGCTTTGGCACTAGTTTTCGGTGTAACACGATTCAGGGAATACCTCTTGGGACGTTCATTTGTCCTATATACAGATCATCGCCCACTTGTTACCTTATTGTCAGAGAGGAAACCTGTTCCGCCCATGGCAAATTCCCGCATCCAACGTTGGGCTTTAACGCTCTCAGCATATACATATACCGTTCGTTATAGGGCGGGATCTGAAAATTGTAATGCTGATGCATGTAGCAGGTTACCTTTGTCGGCAGACATGGCTGATCCACCATTACCTATGGAAGTCGTGTTGCAGATTCAAAGGATAGAGAATGGTCCAGTGTCTGTAGAGGATATCAACAAGGCAACCTCGCAGGACCCTATCCTAGCTCAGGTGTTCAACTTGATTGCTGATGGGTGGCCTGAGAGTCTAAATAATTTCCCAGCTAATTTAAGCAATGACGCTCTCTTGCCATACTTTCGCAAACGATATGAGCTGTCTATAGAAGGGGGTCTCATCCTCTGGGGGAATAGGGTAGTTGTGCCTACTGGTGCTTCAAGCACAGATTTTGCAAGAATTGCATGGCACACATCAGGGGATTACAGGCATGAAAAGCATTGCCAGATCTTTGTTCTGGTGGCCAAAGTTAGATAAGGATATTGATGAAATGGTTCATACATGCCCTGTGTGCATACAAAATGCTAATATGCCTAAAAAGGACTTGCAGCCATGGCCAGTAGCAACTAGGGCTTGGTCGCGATTACACATAGATTATGCAGGTCCCATAGATGGGCATATGATCTTGATTGTTCAAGATGCTCATTCAAAGTGGATTGAAGCAGTGGCTGTAAAAACTTCAACGGCCTTGGTTACACTAGAAAGGCTGTACGATATCTTTGCGAGGTTTGGGTTCCCAGAAATCATCGTAAGTGACAATGGTCCAGCGTTTAGATCCGAGGAATTTGAAACTTTTGCAAAGCGTAATGGCATTAGGCACATGTTTACAGCACCGTACCACCCCTCCTCAAATGGGCAAGCTGAAAAAGCTATGCAATTCATAAAAGCCAGGCTCAAAAAGGTTACTGAGGGTTCGTTGAGTATGAGGTTGTCTAGAATTCTAATGAACTTCAGACGTACACCGCTAGCTGTACACGGGGTATCGCCAGCAGAAATTCTGCTGGGGCGGCAAATTAGATGTCGGCTCGATTTGACTCACGCTCCGATTAAGCCTCCAAGTACTCAGGAGAGATTTCCCAGTGGGGATAGTGTTTTCCTGCGTAATTATGGGAAGGGGGATAGGTGGGTCCCAGGAACGGTTAGAGAGCACATGGGGGAAACAATGCGAGTTGTAGAACTCGATAATGGTGTATTGGCGGAAAGGCACCTTGATCAGTTGAGAACTCGACATGCTCCTACCGCGGACGATGTCCGACCTCAAAAGCAGGCAGAGGCTTCAGATAACTCGAAGGTAACAACAAATCCTAGTGGTGGAACTATGCAGAGCCCAGAATCAACCTTAGGGGTCCCTGCTCAGTGTTCGGCTGGGGAGCCCTTAGCAGAAGCTAATTTCCCTCCTGCTCGCCGGTCAGAAAGGAATAGGAAACCTCCAGAAAAATTTAAGGACTTTGTGGCTTAAGTGGGGAGGAGGTGTTGCATCCCGAAGCAATGACTTGGACTTTCACTTCAACTGAAACCGTGACTGTTGGCTGCACGTGTATGTGGCCGTGCTTGGAGTCCGGCGTGTTCGCTGCTCGGAGATATGAATCCGCCGAATGTAACCATGTTTTGTAAATAAATAAAGTGTTATGTTACTCTGGAATGTGAGTATGATGATTGAACCACCAAATACAACAAAATTATTGTTACCTTTTGTTTGAAATTATTTTAGGCACAAAATACATAGAATCATAATCAATCGGGAAAAAAAGCAAGACCTATGAGAGGGGTCCGGACCCCCTGGAGCCCTCCCTTGTGTGCGCCACTGAAAGTTAGTAAAGTACAAATCGCTTTAAATCTGAGTATGATATTTGAAGAGTTCCTTCAAATTCATCAAACCTGAACTTGATTACCGTTAGATCGCCGTGGAAGTGGGGAAGTATATCGTTTCAAAAAAAAAAAAAAATTCCTAATCGGTACAGGCAGGGTCGTGCACAGAAATTTTGGGGCCTCTCAACAAATGACTTTTCCGGGCCCCTCTCCATATTGTTTGGTGTCACCCACGGTTCGCTCGCCTCTCCAGTCAAGCGGAAACTTGACGAGTGGGCATCGCCCACAGAGGGGATTAGTGTCAATCAAAGTGAGGAAGAGCAAGAAAAGGGTAGAATAGAGATTTTCCTTTTCTCTCTGAACAACACGTGTAGGGAATCTCTCTCTTGGTTGACCGTTTTTTTTAGCTCCTTCAATTGCAAAATGGATTTCTCTTTTATTTCCTCAAAACGCGGAGGGAAATTGTTGATTTTCGAAGATTATGTATTCAGGATACATTACAGAAGTAACGCAAAATCATATTGGATGTGTACAGACCCACAGTGCAAATCGCGAATTGCTCTAAATGAAAGTGGAGGATGCTTGAGCTCCATCGTTTCCCCTGAAGTTATTGAGGACAGTGAACAGTTACGAATTTAGGAATTAATTTACAAAAAAATTTAGAAGAGAACTCCCAAACACCTCATTCCCCATATCAATGAAGATCAACAAACATTTAATTTTTGAAACCTCATCACATTCCTGACAAGCGACTCTAAACTCCTCACTACGCCAAAATTAATATTACAATCGTCTCAGTTTTCATTTTTATGACAAATATCGAATTCCGGACTTCATTTCGGAAAATTTCTGAGGAAGAAGTTCTTCCCTCAGAACTACCGTTTTCTGAGGGACATCACCCCCGAAGGACGATATAGATAAAATATGAACTTTAGAAGTATTACTTCCATTGCGCGTATGAGTGCATGCATCTAAAATAAGTTATTGAAATGACATTGAATACTCAACACGGCTGAAGTGATGTAGTGCACTCATTAGTTTTTTTTTTTAATTTAATAGATAGATCAGCATTTATATTTAATTATGTTTTACGCTCTTAAAACAACGTTCCCTTCTTTAAACAACTTATTGTAACAGAAATCAAATGCGTATGAATTCAAATTTTTTTGATCAGATTTCACTCGAAATGTGTCTGGTATAACCTTTCCCGAAACGAAATTCTGGTTAAGGTCCTGTTCTAATGTTACTAAATAAAACCTATTGCGTTCTTAATACTTTAAAAATATAAAAAACGGCGATCTAGAATTAAAATTTGCGAATAATTGTTTAAGCAATTCACAAAACCAGTTCTTCTGAAAATTGGTGAATTTAAAAACGGACCGAAACTATAGTGGAGGAATTCCTAAAGCTTTAACAGTAAAGGATATTTCTTAACAGTAAATAAGTAGTCCTTAATCTTAACTAGGGATGAACCAATTAATCGGCCATAATGGTTATCGGTCACACTGCCAAATATTTAATTAATATCCAATTTTAGCTAATTAATTAGCGAATGGATTTATTTTTTTTAATTAGGACTAGGCAGGATGACTTTCTTAACAATACCCCAATACACAAATACAATTTTTTTATTGTTCAAAAGCAAAGTTGGTGGTTATGAAATGGTTATATGCATTTCTGTCTTAGTTTTCCACGCTTCTCTAACTTTTGAGGGAATACTATTCGGAGAAAAAAAAATTCAGTCTTCATATTTATCTTTTAAATACACTACTACATACGTTTTGCAATTTGTTTTAAAAACTGATACTTTTTGTCCTGTATAAATTGATTATTGAAGCAATATTATTATTTTATAATATTTTTTCATTTAATTGTAGTACTACTCTATATGGAAATTAGTGTCACTTTGAAAAAAAAAAAAAATTATCTTTTAAAAATATCTATTTGCAATTAATTCGCTTTTGTGTTATAATTAATCGGATCAAGTCACCGGCAGCCAATTAATCGGTAATCGACCAATTAGCTTATCAGTTCAAACTTAGTTTTAACAAAAGGATAGAACATGTAATTGAATGAATTGCTCTTATTAATCGTTTCTTCTAAAAATAAGTTAGTGTATAGGCTATTTTCGTATGTGTTTCAAAAAATTGAATTTTCATGCCTGGAAAAGTTTTTAAGTTTCCCAAAGCAAAAAACGCCTTAAAAAAATTTAAAATAAAGTGTTTATACTTAAATTAAGAAAAATATTTAATAATTTCTATCAGAAACATATTTAGAATCTGTACTTAAGTAAAATTCAAAGTTTGAAGTATTCAACTTCACTACAAAATGTAAAAGTATAGGAAAAAAATCTTATACAAAAAACCACTCAATTCCGAAAAATTGCTGAATTATAATGTAGTAGCATAAATAATAATAACTGTAGGATGAATGGAGAAGAAAAAAACTCCAAAATGCTTTTTAGAAAAGTCATAAAATCAAAGACTTCTGGAACAAACTAATTGAATTTTCGAGATTATCAAAATTTAAATTTAATTTCTTTTTGTAATTTATTTCAGTTATATTCTCCTACGGGTCATTCCATGCTAAATGAGCAAATCAGCTGTGGCTGACATGTCACAGATTTCAATGAAAATTTTTATTTAGGTAAACCATGCATATCTATGAGTAAATGCAGAGTATTAAAGTTTAAAAACTGTTTGTTGCTTTGTTATTGAAATTAGAAGTTGATGCTTACGCCAAACCTAAATTTTCAGAGTTCATTGCTGCCAGTTTGTGACTCAATAACTCCATAAGTTATAAACGTACACTTAAAAAATAAATATTTCCGCATTCTATAAACAAATCTCTATTGAGAAAGATCAAAGTAAAATTTACTCGGATCTTTTTTTGAATCTGAGATATTAACAAAGATTGAAATTTTGCCAATTTACTTCAGATTCTAAATCGCTCTTCTAGCTCTTTTAATTAAAAAATATCAATAAAAATGATTCAAATCGAAAAATTATCTATAAGTAACTATCTGCTCTAATTTAGTAATTGTACATGAATTTCTTGATGACGAAATCGTACTTTAAAAAATCGAAAATTTCATTTTTTCCTCTATTTCAGATGTTTTTTTGAAGATGAGGGATTGCTCTAAATTTACTCAATTTTTTTTACATAATGTACTGAAGTGACTTTTAGATGCTACTAAATTTTAATTATTGGTATCAGCGTATTTTTGTTACCAGAGTAACTTGAACTAAGGTAAAATTTCATTAGTTACTTCTTTTTATTTTTAAGTTTATCAAAACTAACCATTTCTTTCGTGTTTCATTTTCTCAAAAGCATGTTTATGAAGTACATGCTGAAATGTACATTTTTTAAATTGAAATAAATGTCAGTTTTACTTGCTTTTGTATCATTTAGTCGTTTATCTAGTTCTTTGAATTCTCGTAATTTCACATAAGAGTCAATCCATACAGGTTCCATACAGTATAAACTACTCATTCATGTCCAAATATTTCTAAGTTATCAAATTAAAATAATTATTTTGAAAATTTACAATATGTTTTTTTCAGTATAATGTATTATATAAGGCACAATATACGTAATTTAAGAAGGTGCCATGAAGTTTTCACACTTTTTATTTCTGTTTTAGTGTGAACTGACTAGCAAAATTGCTTAATTTCAAAGACCTGTATCTTTTTTACAAATCAAATACAAAAAACAATATGTATAACGTGTATAGTACTTGAATGGAATATTAAATTGGCCAGGAAATTTTATTTTTAATTCAGTCCCCTTTTGGTTTATAGGAGTCTAAAAATGTCACTTTTGTCATTTTTCCGATTTTTGAGGGGCTGTAATCTATAAAGGGTACGCAAACACACAGCAACAGTTATATATTCTTTTTAGCATGGTTCTAGTGATTAATTTTTGTCGTATTTCATTTTGTGTTTCCGTCCCCTACGTGAGTTATCCCCCTTCGAAATGAGTAAAATTTTTACGTTTGGCCTTGAACTTTATCCTGTTGCCATTATTTTAATTATTAACTTACAGTTACGTAACTCAGTATGTAAGAATATCAAGTTATGCACTTTAACATCAAAGCGTTAAATTAACTGTCATAAATGTAATTCAAATAGATTTTGACCAAAATGCAAAGGCCTAAAAGTCCCATTTTTAATTACGAAAATCACTTTTGATGACCTCTACAAAATCAAAGGTCCAGTTGAGAGAAAAAATAAAAGTGGTTTTAAACATCTTTCACATCCAGCTTTTAGGGATATGAATTTCAAAAAAATTAAAACTGGTCGAGCGCACCCATCCGTCGAACCTATATGGATTGACCCATAAAACACAAAGAAAATGCTATTTTTCTGAATTTTATTTTACGTTTGGAAATCAAAAACCAATTTCGAGTTTCTTCAAGAAAATAGTAGAAACACAGCTCTATATTCTTGAAAAATTTTAAAGTTGTCTGAATTTTCCCTCATTTGAATTTTTGTGTGTACGTGAAGGGGAAAATCATCATTTTACAAAATGTCACTAAGTTTAAAACTGATTTTGAAGAAAAATGAGTTAAAATACAACTTCAAAAGTAAGGTATTTCTTTTATGATACTTAGCACATTATTGGGTAATAATTTCATCAAAGCTAAGGCATTCCTTAAAGATTGAGATTAAAAAATAAAATGCTTAATTACGAGAAAATTGAAATATTTTCAGTTTTTGAAACTCGGTTAAAAGTTAACTATAATAACTTTGAAAATTTTACTGATATCAGATTGATTACCCTACTCCATGGATTGCAAAAACATATAACTTTTATTTTTTCATTAAATAGTTAATAAGATACAAGCCTTCAAAAGTGCAACATTTAGCATTTATGAGAATGCTGTTCAATTTGACCAATTTTCAATCGCATGTAACTATTTAAATAAAAAATTTTAAGCAAAATTATTTTAGATATTTTTATATAGGCATAAAAGGAACCTGTATACCAAATTTCAGAAAAATCTGTAACCATGCGGCCAGCACTTTTTTGCGAATTTTGCTCATTTCGCATGGAATGACCCCTACATGAATGCAATCTGCATCAGCATAAAACAACTTATCCATCGCCCCTTTGGAACAAACTTCAATAATTCAAGTTAAAATAGTAGAATATCCTGTGCGCTACATAAACCAAGTCCTGCGAAAAATCCCTATTCCAAAATGTTTTCCCTACCAATTTTCCCTAAATTCCCTCCAAACAGCAGGTGTTCAGTTTGCTCTTCCAACAGCTATTGTCCACAGGTTAGGGGAGATAAGCCCGAGCGAACCGTGGGTAGAACCTATTGTTTACCCCTAGTTTTAAAAATATTGGGCTCCCTTCATTTTCTGGCCCAGGCCAACAGGTGTTCTTTCTCTCCCCTCCCCCCTGTGTAAGAGTATTTATAGAACATTGTACAAATAAAAAACTAACCCGGCGAGTTCAGAACCTCCTCCTTTGTTTGAATCCTGCAAATTAGTGTAACCCTAATTTCAAATTTAACTGGCGGCATTGTGAAAAAGTAAATCTAGAATACTGGTCAAACTTCAGAAATCAGACACCAGTTACAACTCATTAAAGAATATAAGTTAAAGCATCGGGGAAGGGGTGTTCTGTATTCAGTTCCCCTTGGATTAAACACTAAATATGTTTAAAAACTGAATTTTCAAAAAAAAAAAAAAAAACAAACAAACATTTTAGTGAATAAATTAAGTTATTTTAGTTAAAATTAATAGTATGGTAATTGATTCGGTTATTAAAGTAGCAAAATATATTTAATTTACTGCTTTGCTACGTAGTAAAACATTGGTAGCACCTATAAGTAAAAATTAACAGGTGGCGAAAATTAATCATCCATATGCCGCGAAAATTCTCGTTCAAGACGAAGGAAAAACCTTTGCTGTGAAAATACACCGGTCAAGGAAAATCCACGTGAACTATGACGTATTCCGCACGCTGACGTAAGCCTGGATTACGTATCCACAACGTGTGAAATTCAAATTTTCTTGGATTTCTCCGGGACCCCTTATCACATCCAGACCAAATCAGTATGGGACCATCTGGGCAGTATAGGGCCTGGTGGGGTAAAGTGGTCATAAAATCGTAGGTTTTCAACTTAGGTAGATAATAAAAACAATAAATTCTTTAAACACTTCAACTTTTTTTGTTGTTATTTTACATTGCATTATTAAAGAACACGGTACATTGCATTTCAGGGGGAAAAAAATGAATTTAAGTAGTTTTATAACACATTCATTTCCCTTTGTATTTATGACCACTTTACCCCATGGGATGGGGGAAAGTGGTCATATCTTAAAAAAACTGCAAAACCGTTACAAATAACCCTAATTTTTGTATATTTCGATTATTTTTATAGTTACAAGTACATGTACGAGTATATACGGCTATACACGAGTCTACTATACGTGTCGTGTAGACATGAGTAAACATGTTCATATATGAATAGATACATGTATACATCAGATGCATGCACATGCCTACTCAAGTATATACGTGTATACACGAGTGTATACACGTATATACTCACGCATGTATACGTGATTACCTATAGGAATGTATACGTGTCTACACGAGTATATACGTATCACGTGTATATGCGAGTAAAGCGTAGAAAAGAACATCATACGCGTGTTTAGCGCTTGTATCTCGAGTATATGCGTGCATACCTGAGTATATACGTGTACAGTCGACGTATATACGCATATATAAGTGTACATACATACTCATACGAGTATACACGAGTTAATTCGTGGATATATCCAGTGCGTGTTTGTACGTGTCTACTCACGTAAATATATATGAAAGCACGAGTATTATTCGTATGTTTACGTGTAAACACGATTATATACCTGTTAGACGTATATACGTGCATTTACGTGTATACACCAGTACATGTATCCACGTATATCCACGAGTATATCCGCTAATATACATGTATGCTTACAGAATGAATCCAAGATTTTTTGCAAAATCTAAGTGGCGTGAAAGAGGATGATAAGAAGCAAAGAATCATGCACAAAAGGTCAGAAACTGACGTTAGCAAAACAGGTCACAAATTTGTTACACAAAGATGATTTTACCCGACATTTTAGTTTTTAAGACATATTTAGAGCAGTTGTTAAAAGTTACGGCCTGTAATAGTTCTAATACACGCATCGCAACGAAGGTGCAGCGACTGATGAAAGTTTTTCAAAAGTCTCGTAATTGCAACAGAGTGATTGCGATGCATGTATTACAGCTGCCGGCCGCAAATTTCATCAATAACTTTAAAATTTTCTTAAAACCTAAAATGTTGTGTAAAATTGTCTTTGTGTAATAAATTTGTGACATGTTTTGCATCCATCAGTTTCTGGCTTTGCGTGCATATAGCGGGTCAGCCTTGAGTTTGATTCTGGATGTTTCTTATGATTCTTGCTTCTTATCCTCCCATCTAACACCTTTTAATAATTTGACCAAGAGTTTAGACTCACCCTGTATACATGTATATCATATGCTTGTATGCAAGTGTCTACTCGAGTACGTACGCGTATATACGTGCCTCCCTGAATATATAATTGTTCGTATATAAATGAGCATATAAGCGGGAATATACGTGTATAGTCGAATGTATATCTGCATAGATAAAAAATACTTGCAGGTACCCAAATACGTGTTTATTGGTGCATTTATGTGAATACGTATATATACGTGCCTACACGAGTATATGCGTATACATACGCATATACTCGTATATTTAACTCTGTTTATTGTAAAAACAATACATATTAAGTGAAATTAATATTTAATTTATATCTGCCTTATACTTAAAGATTTAGTGATTTTAGAAGAACAATATTCGTTAAGCCTAATATTATGACCACTTTACCCCATCTTACTTAAATTGTTCTAAAAATTTATCTAAAATAGATTCAGTTAACTGCTAATGAGTAAGAGTTCTTGAGACATGTAGGAAGCTGTCAATCTGTTCATAATTCTAACAAACAAAATTTCCCAAGGAAGTTAAAAAAAAGGTGTTTAGATTTTAAAAAATTTCATATTTACACAAAATATTTTTTTTTACCAAATAAAATTTTGCCAGTAGTAAAATTTTGTATTCAAAATATAGTTTATCAATGCACTACCCTAAAATAAAATTTTCATTTATTCGAACATTAATTTCCAAGCTATAGCCATTTATTTGAATTATGACCACTTTACCCCATTGACCACTTTCCCCCACCAGACCCTACCATTCCAAACAAAAAAAGAATTTCTCAAATCGGTCCAGTAGTCTTGAGAAAATCCGAAAACATACATAAAAAGCCGCATGACGAAATCATAACCTCCTTTTTTGAAGTCGGTTAGAAAAAAGATTGGTTTTGGTGATGATTTTAAATGCTTTAGGTGGGATTAAAACCTGAGTCTCCCGACATGCACAAAATGTTCATGCTTTTGAACTTTGCACCTCTCTAGCATATCAGAAGAGCGTTAATGGCTAACATAACGCTCCCTCCCCCACCTAGTAAAAATGACTAAAGCTGTCGAAAACTGAAAGCAATGGGGGGGGGGGGGACCCATATCCAAAAAGTGGGACGTGTAGGGGGAAACGGTAGTCATATTGGGTTTCAGGGGGTCATTTTACATGAGAATCAGCAAGGGTTTATTCAGAAGCATTTTTAATGTGGGGAGGGGGGGGGGGGGCGCACAGTGTAATTAGTGTTCAGGCGATTAATGTAAAATTATTTTAAAATTCTTTTTCCATGGGGAAGGCTTTTTTCATGGGGTTAAAAGAGCAAAACATTGTTAGTAATCATGATGTACTAGCTTCATGAACAAATTCTATTAGAATTAAGTTTCTGTATTGCTTTTCCCTAATTTTTTTCATAAATGTTTCAAAAGCAGGAATTTCTTTTGAATCAATTGCAATACAGTATCTACATGAATTCCATGATTGTCTGGTGTGATATTTTTTTAGCATCCTGTTCTTGAGGAAAATAATGTATAAAAACATAAAAGAATAACGTAAAGCAAAATTTTGCTTTAAAAAAAAATAAAATAAAAAGCAACACGCAAAATAAATTAATTCAATAATACTCCAGCGTGATGAATCTTATTCTTTGTTATTTTTTGAGCAATTCTTTGTTCAGTTAACATTAGACTCGGGAAAGAAAATTGAATGTTTTTCGAATCCTGAGTTTTAAATGAGTGGAAATAAACCAAAGTTTAAGCTTCAGTAAGTAACTGTTCAACA
This sequence comes from Uloborus diversus, assembly GCF_026930045.1. Taxonomy (NCBI): domain Eukaryota; kingdom Metazoa; phylum Arthropoda; class Arachnida; order Araneae; family Uloboridae; genus Uloborus; species Uloborus diversus. The sequence goes on from NC_072733.1 coordinate 62,071,381, forward strand.
GATGTCGCCACTGCATGTGGAAAGCGCTTACAAAACTTCGAAACAGGAGGAAGAAGAGGAGCATATTTTTCGTTTCACTCTTGTATTTAATGCAAACTTGTGAAAATGAATTGAATAAATTTTTAAATAGCTCCTAAAATGTCGAGACTGTGTGTGTGGGGGGGGGGATTTCTTTGAGTATTGTTCAGTTATCCTGATCCTTAGTTAACAGTAATAATTATAAATACTATTTCAAATGAATTAGCCTGTCAATTAGTGATACATTGAACTATGCAAGAAATCAGATGTAAAGTAAATTATTTTTTTTTAAAGTATGTTTGTAACGCGCATAGCGCATAGACTGTTCGGCTGATTTTCATGAAAGTTGGCACAAAGATAGTTTGTAGCATGGGGGTGTACACCTCGAAGCGAGTTTTCGAAAATTCAATTTTGTTCTTTTCCTATTCCAAATTTAAGAAAATTTTACCGTGCAAATTATCACAATGTGGAAGAGTAAATTACGAAATTATCATAACGTGGAACCGTAACATTGGCGAGCAAATGAACATAGCTAATTGGCGAGAAATTTGTCATCCATTATTTGTAAATATACAGGTGAACCAAATGACCTTTTAATTTTCAACTACGGGCAAAGCCGTGCGGGTACCACTAGTTTATTTTTTTGCACAGAATACTACAAGGTAGGAAGAGAGATTTCAACCAAATCAAAATCAGAATTGAAGAAAAATTACCAAACAAGAACTTCTGAATAATTGCTTGATTTGTGTGAGTAAAAAAAACAGTTCAAGGATTCAAACAAACTTACATTACATATGACCCCCCCCCCCCTCCCAAACGGGAATTATACCTGATTAGCTTTCACTGCCAACCTTTCAATGAGGATGGCACCCTTTGATTATTTTCAAAAATGCCAATTATTTGTACGACGGATACATAATAAACTTCAGTGATGGCAAGTGTATATAAATTACATCTACTTTTATTAAAACAAAAAATGTTACAGACATTTTACCGTATTTCATGGTGAGTATTACATAATCAGAATAAAATTTACATCACGAAAGAAAATGATATTACTCCTAAGATGATAGCAGAGATCGAACCCGCGACCTCCTTTCTTGTACGCAGGCAGCGGAGATAGCAATTCTGCCTGTTTGGTAACGGAGTGCTAGCTACTTTGCAGAATTTACGATTTTTCCGAGCGGGGGCAAACATTGAAACTGCTGCCCCTTTCCATTCTCCTTCGAGTTTTAATATTGAGTTTCATCGGAGGGGAAAAAAAAAAAAAAAACATATACATTAGTAGATTCATAACCCGGGCAATAGCAAATGCTTCAACACTGACAACCCAGATTCAGCACTGACTAGCTAGGTTCATTTTGGCTAGTAGGCTCGGTAAACGGTAACGGAGTACTAACATCGTACCAGCTCGGTATCCGTATGAAATTTCGTATTACAAAAATTTTACACACTAAAATTTGTGTAGGCACTAATGTTTTAGTGAAAGACAAAATTCAAAAATTCCTCGAAATTGACTTAAAATCAAAAACAAAATAGTGTGCCCATATTTACACTTCTCCTCTGACGGGAGAAGGCAAAATGTTGTATCTGCAACTTTTTCATTCTTCATTTTTTCATCTATTGTACATACTTTAGCTTTATTGTGAGTCATTCCATGTCAAGTAACCTAGGGGTTCCCACTCGACCATCTGCAATTTGGATAAAATTTTACAGAGGCGTAGAGATGCCTTTGAAACTAAGCTATGCAAAGTTTCAGCTTCCTAGATCCAAATCTTGAGGATCAAGGTTCTTCGAAAAATGTGATCCAAAAAGGCGGATCAGTTTTTGTGCTAAATTGCCGCGTTTACAGAAAATTTTATCACGCTGCAAGCCTGAAATTTTAGGCGCTTAAAGTACGTTTGGCTGTTAATATACTGAATTATTTTTGTGAATTTAAGCTCGTAAGATTTTACGTAGCATGCACGTGAACTTGTGAAAAAGCGCGACATGGAAAAAATTTCCTGAATTTTAGGTTGTCATAAAATTTGAAAATAATTCAAAAGCTCGTGCTTCGTGGTTCCACTACAAAAATGCTTTTTTTAAATGGGCTACAGTTGCAAAGCTTAAATATGTATTTTCTAAAAGATATTGTCCTCCAAAGTGGCTATCAAAACCGTTCAAGTAAAAAAAAACTATTTTCAAAGCGCTATAGCTTACGTTTGTCACCTCGCATCTTCTTTTCTTTAAAACCATTAGAAAGAACATATTTTTTCCTTTCAAAATAAGTTTTTTCTTCAATGATGTTCTTTCGTTTAAGGCTAAAAAAATGAGCTCGAAATTATGTCTGTCGTAACGAATTGCTATGTTTAAGAGGAGGTTGTGGAAAATTTTATCACGCTGGAAGCTTGAAATTTTAGGGGCTTAAAGTACTTTTGGTTGTCACTACGTTTTTGTATTTTAATGAATTTGAGTTCATTAACTTTTGTGTAGCACGCATGCAAAGTCGCAAGAAAAACGCAGTGAAGAACTTTTTCCTGGATTTTAAAACATCATAAATTCTAAGCAAAAATAATTCAAAAGCTCGTACCTTGTGCTTCTATTGTCAATATACATGTTTTTAATGGGTTATAGGTGCAGAGCGTAAATATTGATTTTCTGAAAGATATTGGCATCCAAAGTGTCTGTCAAAATCGTTCACATCAAAAGTAGACTATTTTTAATGCGCTGTAGCCCAAGTTTGCCACCTTTCATCTTCATTTTGTTGGTGCCATTAGAAAGAACATATTTTTTCCAATATAAAAATAGTTTTTTCTTTACCATAGTGTTCTTTCCGATAAGCGTATAAAAATGAGCTTGAAATGAGTCGTTAGCAAGAAAATCTCGTTCTGCAATAAATAAAGAATGGTGAATGACATGGAAACCGACTAATAGTGATTTTACAACTTTTATAAGTCAGAAATTGTTTTTTATTTATCTTCTAGAAGGATACTTTGCAAATGAAATATGATCGAAAAAGAAAATTATCTTGTTCTGTCTGATGTATCAGAGTCTGCTTCCAGAACAGGATATTTTTCTGTTTCTATCATTCGATTTGCAAAAATACTTTTAAAAGAGAATTAAAAACTATTTCTGACTAATAACAGTTGCAAAATCCCTATTAGTCAGTTTCCATGGCATTCACCATTCTTTATTTATTGTAGAACGAGATTTTCTCCCTAACGACAAACAGTATTCCAAGCCCTTTTTTTTTACGTTTATCTGAAAGAACACCATCGGAAGGAAAAACTATTTTTATAGGAAAAAATATGTTCTTTCTAATGGTACCAACAAAAAGAAGATGCAAGGGGTCGAACTTGAGCTACAGCGCATTAAAAATGATCTATTTTTGATGTGAAAGATTTTGACAGCCACTTTGAATTCAATGTCTTTTAGAAAATCCATATTTACGCTCTGCAACTATAACCCATTAAAAACATGTCTATTGACAATCGAATTAAAAAGTACGAGCTTTTGAATCATTTTTGTTCAGAATTTATGACATTTTAAAATCCAGAAAAAAGCTTCTCCACTGCGTTTTTCTTGCGACTTTGCATGCTTGCTATATACAAGTTAATGAACTCAAATTCATAAAAATACTAGAACGTATTGACAACCGAAAGTACTTTAAGCCCCTAAAATTTCAGGTTTCCATCAGTAAGATAAAATTTTCCGCAACCTGTTTTTAAACATGGCAATTCGTTACGACAGACAGAATTTCGAGCTCATTTTTTTGTCCTTAAACGAGAGAACACCAACAAAGAAAAATCTTATTTTGAGTGGAAAAAATTGGTTCTTTCTAATGGTTTTAGCCAAAAAAACATGCGAGGTGACAAACTTGAACTATAGCGCTTTGAAAATAGACTTTTTTTTTCACTTGAACGGTTTTGATAGTCACTTTGGATGACAATGTCTTTTAGAAAATACATATTTAAGCTCTGCAACTGTAACCCATTTAAAATAAGTTTTTTTTTTTTTACAATGGAATCACGAAGCGCGAGCTTTTGAACTATTTTTCCAGATTTTATTACAACCTGAAATCCAGGAAAAATGTTCCATGTCGCGCTTTTTAACAAGTTCACGCGCATGCTACACGAAATCTAACGAGCTCAAATTCACAAAAATACTTGAATATATTAACGGCCTACCTTACTTTAAGGACCTAAAATTTCAGGCTTCCAGTGTGATAAAATTTTCTGTAAACTTAGTCTAAACTTGGCCATTTGGCACAAAAAGCTGATCCGTCGTCTTGGATCACGTTTTTCGAAGATCCTAGATCCTTAGGATTTGGATGTTGGAAGCTAAAAATTTGCATAGGTTGGTTTTAAAGACATCTTTACACCTCTATAAAATTTCATCCAAATTGAATATGGTCGAGTGGGGACGATTTGAAAAACTATGTCAGTTGACGTGCGATGACTCTTGTACAAGCTTGGTTGCTTGGTTTCCACCAAAAAAAAAAAAAAAACGAAAAAAACGTCAAACTCCAGCATTTTCCTATTGTTAGTGTGGAATCCAAAACGCGTTTCTTTCAAATATCTAAAAAAAAACTCATTTCTGCTGATACTACCTTTTACCTTCTCACGGTAGATTTGACCTTCTCTGCTTTTTTCCCAGAATTTGTAACGTTTGACAAAATGTCCATGTGGTCAATCTGTCGTTGTCCACAAGAAAACATTGCCAGAAATAATTCTTTATTATTCCATGGCAACATTGAATCGGTTTCCGTTTCTCGTAACTGCTGGGAGTTTCTGAAGTCTCTGTACCATTATGCGTAGAATAATGAGAGTTCTGAAAACAAAAACAGTAAGTCCCGTTATTTATTGAAAGTATCAATGATTGTCGAACATTGTTATCTTGAATGTGCGATTGAGAGTACCGATATGATTTTATTTTTGTGCTCAAAGCGGCTATCATAGTATTGCGAGAGAATGGATATAGATGTTTATCATTATCTGTATGAACGATTTAATTTAATTTCTTTGTTCCCCAAGGCAGAATTTTTAAGCTTTCTCTTTATAATAATATTTATTTTCCCTTTTATATTTCCACCAACTACAATATTTTAAACAGATTAAGTTAAAACCACAAATAATGATAACTGTTCGCTCAAAAAGAATTCAATCAGGAGCCGTATAAAATTTCATTATGTTGTCAAATAAAAGCTGCTGAGTTGCAATGTGCAAATTAGTGATACTGGAATCGAAATTAGTCATCCGAAAGGTACGTAAAGTTGTATGCTTGAGAGCAAGCCTGCAATCGGTTAATACTCAATTTTAAAATTATTACATATTCAAAAATGAGCACAAATACCTCAAAAATGAGCACATGTTGTTTAGAGTATTTGTTGCCATTTGAATGTTTCAAATTTGAATACCACATAGTCGGAGCCATTTTGACTCTGCTATATGTTCAAATTTGAGTACTTTTTCGTCATTTTTGAAATTGTTGTTTTTAGAGTGTTGTTAAACATTTTTCTAATTATTGTACCTTTCCATTTTTCAAAATTATGAAGAATCAATAATTTATCAATCCTAGCAAAATGTGATTGAGATTAATTCTACAACTGTATTTTATCGACACAATAACACCGTTGCATAAAACATACACATGAAAAAAATAATTTGCGCACTCTTCACTCTTCGAGTTTTTCTCTTGTAATGCTGTTTTTTTGTCCGCCACTGTATCAAGGCTTGTGTAATGTTTTATTCAGCATTTCATTAAAAAATCAGGTTTTCACTAATTATCTTTTGAATATAGAGATAAATGTTTTCAGACTATCAATAATCTTTTTATGCTCATAAAAAATATTTGTAAACATTCCTTCAACATTTGGCGAAAAATTGTTGAAATGAATAGTTTTCAGACAATAAGCAGTCTTCGAAACCTGAAACCAGTTTTTTTTTTTTTTTTTTTTTTAAGTAAATTTTAAAATTCGTATTGTTTGAACAAAAAAAGCATAAAAAAGTGGCTTAAAAAACAAAACAAAACGGTTGACTGTGCGCGCTTTTTTCTTAAATTGCAACCGCTCATGTCACATTATTAAGTCCTCGAAATGCATGAACTGAAGTAGCAAAATATTTACTCTCTAAACTTGAATTTGAATTAAGTAAGAGAAAGATTTTTTTTTCTTTTTTCTGATTATGAAGCAAATGAATCTGCGAAAGCGCCAACAAAATAGTTTTGTATTATTTTGCTTTGAATTCCTTAATGAAATCCTTCTCTGGAGAACCTTTTTGTTTTTGTCCTTCATTCAATTTGAAGTTTTATGAAACTGCAATCAAAGAAAAAATGCAGTAAAAAATACGTATACAAGGAATTTTTGCTTGCATAAAATTTTTCCACAGCAAAAATAATTGCTTTTAAAAGAAAACTTAATAAATTCTGTGTTTTGAAGTTTTAAAAATAGAGAAATCATTCGTTTTTCAGAATTTAAAACGCTATTATAAAGAAATAAATTTTAACAACATCTACCACATCATATTTCAAAGATATTTTTCTTGAAGGTACTAAAAAGCTTTAAGATTTAAAAAAAAAATATCTCATAAAGAAGTTTTTCAGCTTTTATTAAGTTGTATTTGACAATTTTACTTACTTACTTTGTTTGTTCCTTTTTAATTTCAAAAACACTAATCTTATTTGTCCTCTTCTTTTTTTTTGTAACATTTATTTTCTCTTAATTCAACCACAAAACTTAACAGAAGTTGCATGCTTAAATTTTTTATTCAATATTTATTTAAATTGAAATTTGACTCATTGTTTATTTGCCTAATACTAAAACAAACAAATGGCATAGTTTCGTGACATTTAAATCTAAAAGAGAAGCAATTTAATTTCGGAATATGTTTTAAACCATGCTCTGTGAAGACTGGTCAGAAGTTTTAAATTTTGCACTTTTTTACTCATCGCAGATTCTGCGTTTTTGAAGCATGATGTTAGGTTGATGTGAGGAATTTGCTGCTGTAAACTTCGAGTGCTTTCTGCTGCTGTGTCACTGTAGTTTATCTTTGCGTCTTTCCAACTCAACTTCTTCAACATTAATGTGTTGCATTCAAAATATAGACAGCTCGGTTATGACATCCAGAAACTACAGTTTCGTCCTTGCTATGTAGTCATAAGTCTGAAATAGTCAATAACCAAGCTGGAAGAAGTTGTTTTATGATAGAAGCAGAGATTACCCACAAACTGGTAACTAAATTCAATTAGAACACCAGAGAATACCAGCAAGTAATGGTGTTATTCAACTCGAATATGAAGGTAAAAGCTTAGGCAATATGCAGTAAGTTACCGCCCATAAATCAGGACTTAGGCAGAACTAAATACAAAATACATATAGTAAAGTATTTTGCATGTAGTTTCTTCTTTAGCTCTGGCTTACAGGCGGTAACTGCTGAATTAAAAGGCTCGTTGGTGTCTCTCGTCTGGCTAAAATCCGAACATCTCATATTATAGTACAGTAAAATTAGGCCAAAAAATGGCCAAACCCAAACATCCAAAAAAAAAAGTGAAACCTGTTGAAAATTACTTCTTACCCTTCCAGCAAGAAGGGGTAAAAAGTCCCAGCACTTTGCGCGTCGGGTTTTGGCGGGAAGAGGGGGGGGGGGACAAAATAATCCTCTATTTAAATAAAAATAATTTCTATTACTTAAAAAAAATTCCCAAACCTCACAGAAACCACTCTATAATAGTAAAATAATAAACTCTCACAGAAAAAATTCTAATTAACAGGGGTGCACAGGCAGGGGGGGAATGGGGGGGGGTTATGGAGCAGCTTTGCGTCATTGAAATTTTTAAGGCAGTTTTTTCAAGGGGTATTTCTTTCTTTTTTGAGGGCTTTTATTTTGGATGGATACTCCGTCACACTTAAGGGGTGCGCCATCGCTTTTTTGGGGGGGGGGACCCTGAATTTACATTCTAAAATCAACTATTGCAGTGAAGTTCACGAAAAAATTTCCCTGATTTAAACTTTTCCGAAGTACAAAATACCACACAATGATATAGTAATGTCAGACTAATAATTCTAAAAGATCTAAGCGAGCTCAGTAACCAAATTATTTGTGACTGGAGTTATTAAACTGTTTAGAGCGCTGGAAAACAAAATTCCTGTGCAGCATAAAAAAAGTCCAAATTGGCCAAAGTTTCCCTACTTCTTGATTAACAAACTTCAACTATTCTACAATGTTTTGCCATCACCGTAAGGGGGGACAAACCGAAATTGCCAATAGTGAGATGGGCAATGCTGCTATTCTGCATCCTCTAAGTCGGTGGGGGTTCTCATTTGCAAACGCCGAGCTACCTCTCTTTTACGCAGCTGGTTATGTGAATTATGCTAAATATGCGGACATATACTTTCAACACTATCTCAACCTTTTGAGTACATTATGCGATAAAAAAAATTTGATCACATCAAACATCAGCTATACAACGATCTAACTCAGTGACAAATTCAGGTAGTCTAGAACCTGTAGTGATTCAACGATAGAACAAGTCTTGATGAGAGCAATGAGCAATACAACAATAGAATGCTAAATATTTACACCTTTTTGTCTCCCAGTTTGGAAATCACAATCCGTTTCTAAAGCCCCCAGAAGTTTCTTCCCTCTTAAGTTGGTAGTGGTATTGCTCGTTGATGATAAGGTGAGTTGCGATGAGACCTTTAACGTTCGGGTAGTAACATCAAAAGATATTGAAAGGCAAACAATTTTGTGGCATTTCTTAGTAAAGGAGGTAAACAGTTATGTCTTAGCTTCTGTTAGAAGAGTAGTTACTATTGGTAAAGATGTGTAAACCCAAACCATCTTTTCCACCGAATGGTATGAACAGTAAAGATGGAATAACAAATTGTTAAAAACTTCTGGTACGAGTTATGCGCTGATCCTCCATCAGTATTCGATGAATCTGGTTTCAGAAGGAAAGAAATCTTGTATAGTTGAAGTTCTATTATCTGAAGCAAAAGGTTCATCCACCATCAGAGAACAGCTGGTGTCATATATGAGGCAGTGAGAAGCAAAGGGATGTAAGTGGACACTTTCAAGTTTTGAATAAAACGCGTTTAAAGATAAGATCCTAGGTAGGCTTTCATTGATTTCCTTTTCTAAATTATGCTGTATAGAAGCAACTACCAGATCTACTAGTACCATCTCTTGCCTCAAGATAGAGGAGAGGTTCACCAACCATTTGTACTGGTTATCTCCAAATTTTTAATTTTGCCACTTGCATCCCTTTGCTTCTCACTGCCTCATATGTAATAGATGGAAGATACCTGCTTGATCATATTTTTGGTAACGATCTGTAAGCTTCAAGGAAATATGCCAGCAATGCAGTGTATAGGTAATTTGTAAGTATGGGAAAGCTAGTGTCATTTTTGATGGGTGCAAAGAAAGCACCACAGAAATATAATCTGCGTCCTATTACAACTGTCAAGCCTTCTGCTCTAGAAGACTTTCAGCGTCTCAAATCTTGTGCTTGCTCTGAAGAGTTCATTGGATACAGTGAATGTTTGAAAAGTCTGAAAGTGGGCTGAAGTGCTCAATTATATGCACAAACTGTGTTAGACATAGCTGCAACAATAACGAGTTTGCTGAGGATCTAGATTCCAAAAAACATCTTGCTAACGAAAACTTTTTGTTAGAAGCTTAGGAGAAATCATTTGAAAGCAAAAAAAAAAACAGTTCAGCGTAATTTTTCTGGCCATTTAATCAAATGTGCACCATTAGAGGGGGTGGGTGGAAGGATAATATTTTAGTATATAATTTCGTTTTGGGAGGTGGGCTACTGTTCTTATGGGGTGGACAGTCCTGATTTAATGCATTTTTGATTTGCATGAAATAATACTTCTACTTGAAATAAAAGGGAAAGGTGGGGGTGAGGATTTATTTTATTTGGCAGATGAGGGGGGGGGGGTGCTGTAGCTTTGAGAGGAGGTGCATCATCGATCTTGGAAAATAGACACACTCGATTTCTAACTTGAACTTAGCATAAAATAATGTTTCTATATGAAATGTATGGAGAGGGGTTCGGGGGTACTGCTTCGTTTTACGGGGATAAGGGGGCTCTGTAGTATTCTTGGTTTACCTCATCTCTCTTGGGGGTCAAACACCTTTAATTTCATGCTTTTAAATTTAGTAAAACATAATATTCTCACTTTAAATTTACTCTAAAAATTCTGGGAAAATACCCAAAAACAGCAATTTTTAGATGCCCCCCATTCCAAAACCCGACGCACAATGGGGTGGGACTTTTTACCTGTTCTTATTGGGAGGGTAATAAACAATTTGCACCAGGTTTAGCTTTTTTTTTTGAATGTTTGGGTCCGACCCCTATTTTTACTGTACTAATTAAGCGTTTGAAAGAGATAAGAGGTTAATCCATTTGGTAATGTCTCCCAATATGTAGTACATTAAACTCTCGATTATTCGGCGGTCAGATTATCCACGGGTTTTTTCATATTCTTTTTTTTTTTTTTAACTTATGATTGTGTTACTGTTTGCTTTCAGATTTTACATAATATTTTTACTCAATATTAGTAGATGAAATATAGCAATGTTTTTATTTATAATTTAAATGTATGTGTGAATGTTATTAATATTTCTTAGCTACTGTATACACTAAGTACAGTTTTTTACCTATTATTCGGATTATATTTTCGCTTATCCGGGGTTACCGTGCCACCCTATTCCGCGGATAATCGGGAGTTTACTGTACCTCCTAATATGGGGCACCCTTTGTACACATCTACGGACAATGTCGGAACTAGTTGTCTTTTCGTTTATGTTTTTTTTTTATGAGAAAATAAAACAATGGTCTGAGCAGCAGTTGAGGAGGATATACTAGATATTTGCTAGGCTCAGAGTTCCGAAATATTTTCTCAACTGTTCGTTGAAAATTGTAACTAAAACTCCGCGAACTGTGGATTTTTGTAACTTATTTGGTACTGATTTAAGGAGGGACTGAGGGAATGCTTGGGATGTGTAAGTGTTGTTAATTGACAGCACAGCATATTAAAATCACGAAAACAGTTTCAAACAAATACATAAAATAATTAGTATCAACAATCAAGGGAAAAGTATTCAAATATAGTTAGTAATTTGGGACGGAGGGATTGTTTATTAATGTCGTTTAAATTAGAAGAAATAATTTAGATAGAAGAAATAATTAGATGCCGATACATTTCTGTTTCAAAGAGTTGAAGCTATGGTGAATTATTACGCAAGGAACTACGTTCACGTAGTTATGCGATGAGTTGACTCTCAACACCTTGATATTTATGAAGAGGTTGTTCCTCAAGACAATCGGTGCAAGAATGACAAAGTAAAAATCTGAAAGTAAGTTTTGAATTTAAAAAAATGAAAAAGCTTAAGTTTATTTGCATTATAAGGAAAAAATATTGCAAGAAAGTATCAATCAAATAAAAACAAGTAATTTTCAGTTGATAATCTAACCGCTAAATCAACTAATTGCATTTTAAATTCACTTTTGAAGCGCAAATAAATCCCATTCAACTCACAACGTCGATGGAAAAAACTCCAGAGTGGCATGATTAATTGAAATTTTAATCATTAAAGCATCTTAATTACCTCTTGTATTAAAAATCAACGAAAACGCTTATCGGGAAGAGGGTTATTCATTTAGCGAAACAAATGTTTAACTCCTCAGCGAAATGGAAAGACAAAGTGGGACAAAAATAGCTCGCTTTTTGCGTTGTCGTCACTTCATGTGATAGCGATAGATTTCCTTCTTTTTTTCCCCCTTTTCCAGAAAAGTTCCTTCTTTTATTTATCCAAAACAGGGGTGTTTCTTAAATGATGGATGTATTTTCTCCAGAATCGGTCGGGAGAAATCTTAAATTATTCTGGAAGAGAGGAAATGCTGTACCAGGAGAAAAAAGGAAAATAAGAGGAAAATTGGCACTAATAGATCTTTTCCTTTTTGACAAGCTTTCGGTTTTAACTCATCAGATGGCTGGAAAGTTTTTCTCGTATAGGAGTTGAACAGATTTGTCAAACGTTTCAATGGGCTTTCTGACTATGTTTTTGTTTCTGTCATGTAATGATCTTTCAGTCCCATTCAGAATATAGACAAATGGAGTGGACACCGTCTCGATATCTTTTAGTTACTTTAAGGACTGGAAAAGCGTAGGCAGAACTATATCAAGAATGGCGTGCAGGATTTTTTAAACCACACAGTTTGTGATTTTCTTATTTTTTACTTGAAGCGAACACTATAAGATACGAAACAACTCTGAGTGCACCTTCACTTTCAATTTTGATTTGTTAGATTTTTCAGGTATTTCTAGACCAGTATTTGTTTCAATAATATGAAGTTTACCAATGCTATATATTTTTGAATCATAATTTGTAATAAATGTAAATCAAAATGTGCTCATCTAAAAAAGTACTGCTAGCAAAAATCGATGAACTCAAAATATTTGTGTACTCTAGTGACAAAAATTGTTATTAATCTTTAAGCATTTGTACTTTTATTTTAACACTATAAAATACGAAATAAACGGAGTGCACACTTACTTCAAGTTTTAATTTGTTAGATTTTGCTAGCAATTCTAGAATTGTATTTATTTCAATAATATGAAGTGTTACATATTTTTACGTCAAATTTGTAAGAAATGTAACTCAAAATATATCAAACTAAAAAATTATTGCTGGCAAAATTTGATGAACTCAAAATATTTGGTACTCCAGAGAGAAAAACTGCTGTTAATGTACTCAAAAAGACATTATTGTTGCAATTAAAGCAGAGTTTCTCATGGGGAGCAAATGCTTGAAAAATCACGGAAGCAATGTCGAAAAATAGCGTAAGGTGATAGTTTTTTGTGCAATAAATGTCTTTGCTCTATCTGTACTCGTTCTTTTTTTATGCGAATATGGAACCTACTTTCCGATTGACCCAGTGTATTCTTGTTTTAAAATGTTTATAATATATTACATCAATATTATGAAATTGATACATCGTAGCATCTAACATTTTGAAGGAATGAACTCATCTTTAATTTTTCATATCAGATGATGATTTTCTTTTTACTTAAAAAAGAGATTACCTTTGTTGAAATAACTGTTTTAATTCTTCAAACGTTTAAGGTAAGTCAATTATTTGAACCAATAATCACAATAAAGAGTTAATACTGTTACAAAATTGCTCTTAATATTCCGGAAAGGAGTCTCTTTTACTCCTGGACAAACGTCTTCGGGGAGGGAGGAATTGTTTTTAGCAATTAGCACCAATTTGTAAATTCCGTTATTGAATGTTTTACAAAAAGCAGATAAGTATCTAAAATTCCTTAAACTGTTGCATTTCACTGTTATTGCAGTTTTTTCAATATACAAATCATCATTCCACAATATTTATATAAGTTTTTTTCTCCCGAGCAAAGTCGCTGAAATTTTTGAAGCAGTTTCACTTTTTGGTTTTATTATTTCCTTTCTACAAGATGAGCTGCCGATTCAGATTTTTGTTTCTTTACAGCAGTTTAAACGAGCTCTGAAAACTCTTAACAGCATGTATATGTGTTTTACATGAGGGGAGCCACGAAAAAGTTTCGTGCTGATAAGAGAGGCCACAACTGAAAAAAGGTTAAGAACCCCTGAACTGAAGCATTCTGCATAGACTAAATACGTATTCTGTAGAGATTTTATTGACTAGTCATCAATATTTGTAAGCAAACAACGAACAACCCAGTTACAGCATACAGACACTGCAGTTTCACTCATGTTTTTGAGCTCATCAATTTAGGAAAGCCATGAACCATATGCAGGTAAAACCTCATTGAAAAGCTGAGTATCATCTTCTTAGGAAATTTCAAGAAGATATGCCCAGAATAATAGCGAACTTAGTTGTTCGGTATTTACTTGCAATTCTGCCGTAACTCCGGCTATGGAGAAATACACTGCTCAAAACAATTAAAGGATATTGAGATTTTGGGTTCATTTTGAACCTGGAGAACTTTTTGGATGATTGATACATTATCGACAGGCGTTAGTAAACCATTTGAGACAAAAATTACATTTGTATGGCAGGAAAAAATACTTTTATTCAACTTTTGGGTACAAAAAGGAAAAAAACGCGCTTTGTGCGTATGAGAAAAGCGATAAAAAATTGAAGTTTTCTTAAAAGAAAATCGTTTTTAATGGGGGGGTATGGTAACCCCGGATGGTTAGCAATGTAAAACACCTCTGAGGCATGGAATTCATGAGGCTGTTAATGAGGCGCTGGGGTATTCTGCCCCACTCCTCCTGAAGCGCTCTTTTCGGTTCTTGGAGAGTTTGGGGAGGTGGTAGGCGTCCAAAAACTCGTTGCCTAGAATGTCCCAAACATGCTCTATTGGGTTCATATCTGGAGAACACGCTGGCCATTCTATTCGTATGATTCCTTCCGCCAAAAGAAAATCATTCATCAAGTAAGAACGATGTGGTCTGCTATTTTTCGTCCATTAACATGAAGTCACTACCAATTGCTGCAGGGTAAAGGACTACAATAGGTGTGAGGATCTCATCCCTACTTTGACGAACGGTCAGAGTTCCATTCGGAATGACATGCAGCTCGGTGCACCCATCAATGGAGATGCTAGCATGCACCATCACACCACCACCACCAAATCTGACACTTTCGGGCGCGAACGCTGGATTGTTTCTAGTGCCAAGCTCCCTCCAGATGGAAATACGCCATTAAATGGATAAAGACAAGAACGGAACTCGTCAGAGAAAAAAAATATTGCTCCATTCATTTCTTCTCCAATTCACATGCTGTTACCCACTCCCTATATCGCGACGGTGCACAGAGGAGCCAAATCCCGAAAAGCTGGCCAAAACCTCAAATAAACTTAGATTTGTGTCAAAATTGGTATATATGGGTTTTTGAAATCGCTGATTATAAATCTGAAGTCAAAACTACTGTAAACAAAATGGCGGATCCAATATGTGGACGCATATGTGAAAAATATGTAAGGATTTTATAAAAATGAATATATGGTGGTTTTCGAAGTCGCCGATTATAATAATCAATATCTGATGCAAAATGAAAAGGTTTTATTTATTATATAAAAATATTTTGAAGTTAAGAAATTAAAAATATATAAAGAAAAAAGTAATAAAGAAAGAAAAAAAGAATGAGAACAAAGAATCAAATAATACACTATTATACTGGGAAATAAAATAAATTTTATCAATCAATTAGTTAAAATCAATATCATCACCCCGCCAGATTCGGAATTTATGTTAAAATTAGAGTCTGTTTCCGAATCGGTGTCCAATGTAGAGCTACTTTCCGTTCGCGTTCATGTTGTAATGGTTACTGTAGGAGAATAATAATTCTATATATATATATACAACTTCTTGAGATAAGCTCCGTAGTTTTTTTTTTTTTTTTTTGTGGCAATTTTCTAATATTGGAAATATACTGATCAGAAGATATCATGAGCCGATTGAAAATATCATCCATAATTTTCGCTCTCGAACATTTTCGCGAAAAATCTTTGCAATATCTTTGTTTCTACTTTCTTGCGCATCTTCTGATAATTGACCAATTGGTTGTAATGCATGTGCCACATGTATTATTTGCGGACCGTGAATTAATAATTTGTGCACTGAAGTAGGCATGTAATACCACGGATATAATTCGACAAATTTCCTTGCAGTTTCTACTGTATATACTTGAAACCTTTCACAATCTACCTCATGGCAATTTGAAACAACCTGCAGAATCACGTAAGAGCGCTTAGTTAACATAGTCCATAGTGCTTAATAACATGTTAGGCAGCTATTGGCAGTTAATGTTTACAAATTTCGTAAGATAAGGGAGTGAAATAAAGCCCTAAACTTGAATCTTAGCGTTATATGCCGTTATATATAAATTTTCATCTGGTTGAAAATCGAAATCTCTACCATTATTTTGCTTTTGTCAATTTCAATTTATTTTAACAGGATACAAATGGAATTTCTATCATGTAAAAACATTTTCTACATGCCTGCAGAAATCGATTCCATGTTGTAGATTAAAATTTGGACATTTCACTTTAAAATTATAGACTTAATAATATAGCCTTATTTTCGTTACGTTCTACAGACACACGTACGCTCTGCACGAAAGCTAACTTTCAACTGAAGGGCACAAGCGTAGGTATGAGGATAGACCCTTCTCCTTTTGAAATTTAACGCAGCAGTTATCCCTGTATCCATCCCACAGGTCAAAATTTCCAGAATCAAATTTTCATTTTTAAGGTTTTGGCCACACTGCAAATAATCAAACACTTTTTGAACATTTGCACACGTACATTTGTCTCCTTTTTGAGAACACTATTTTTGTAATAGTTATTAGAACCGTTTTGTGAACACATGTCATTTTACTTTTTGAACACGTGCACTTGTCCCCTTTCTTAGAACACTTTTTCCGGTCAGTTTTCAAAACACTTCTAGAAACACTGTGTTCGGAACATGTATATCCTTTTTAGCGCACTTTTTAGACATTTCATGGATAGTGTAAAAGAATGGTTTTTGAACACTTGCGCTAAACATTTTGTGGCACGCGTTTCAGTACAGTCTTTAGGATATGTTTCGGAACAATTACCGATCGCTAATATCCTCCCGGAATGTGTGCTACCCAAGTACAAAAGAAGCTTATAAAAAGAAAAAATACTCACTGAATTCATTTTTGTTGAGACTGCAGGCTTGATGATGGGTTTAGGCTTTGAGTGAATATGATTATTAATCTGCATCATTAGTATGAAAATTTAAAATCTTATGGCATCTCAAAAGCAATTGAATGGTTTGCAGCAAAATGACAAACGAGCAAAAAACGTAGCAGGAAATTGTAGTAAAAAATCATATTTACTACAGAAATGACAACTAAATTTGAAATATAAACTTTCATAAGTAAGTTTTCAAAGCCAATCAATAATGTAAAAAGTAAAAAAAATGTGACAAAAACAAATGGTTATATAAATTAATTTGAAAAAAAAATTCCTCAAGAACAAAAACTTTTTTATTACTGTCTATAAATCTAATTTGTTTACGTTCCTACTACTTAGTTGCTCAGTAGTCAACTGCTCGGTTTATGATCAATGACCATTAAAGAAAGCAGTGTTCTTTTATACCATTAAAATGCAGTGAAATTCTTTAATAACTAATCATTTCTGTGAAACTTCACTGCAAAGATGGAATTATCCAATTAGTTAGCATTTAGTTTTTCTTCCTTGTGCAAAGTACAGGAGTAAATGCATTAAATTAAAAAAAAAACAATTTCATTTGAATTGGGCCAAAAAGTTCCATTTAACTCATTCCCGATGTATGTTTAGTGTTTTCTCCCCGTCTGCAAGTGTATATGAATGTACGGGCAGTCAAAATGCCCATTTTTGATAATTACTGAATTCATTATCACGAGTTTTCTTGTGACGTCAGTAAGTACTTATGTATCAGACGTGAATTCGTAAATGTTCCAGTACCAGAAACGCTAATGATAAATGATTGAATAACGATTTTTGGCCAGTTTTGTGTGGAAGCGGAATTATTTTTCTTGAAAAGTAACGGCGTTCCCGTAAGACCAAGCTCAAATTCACCCCTGGTTTTAATGTTTCTCGCATAACTGAAAAACTGTATGCCGTAATAAGTTAAAATTTTGTGCGTAGACTGAGTGGAGTCTGAGTGTGCACAGAGATTCCAAAAGAAGCGTTTACACTTTTTCTTTTCTTTTTTTTTTTTTTTTTGAGCCAAATCGGTGTAGTTTTCAATGACGACATAGAAGCATATTTTTCTCGATTATGTCCGATTCGATCGAATTCTATCTACCAGTCACGTAGTGAGACATTTTCTTCTGAGTAGAGTGAAGGAAATTTCTGGCTTCACTTTTGGTTGATAGAATTCGTTCGAATTAAATCATCAATTATGTTAGGTTGAATGTGCCCCTGAAATGATGTTACGAATGGACGCCCACTTGGTGAAAAATTGAGCGACAAATATTTCACTAGGTACTGTTTCTAAATTGTTATTTCAGTATGATTCTTTGGAAAAATTACTTCTGGAATAAAATTTTGTGAAAACCCGATTATTAGGTTGATCAAAAGTTATTAATTGCAACTTGCTATTTTTTTAGTGGCACATTCAGCTCGATTGTGTTCAATTCGATGGAATGCTATCTACCAGCAGCTTAGTGAGAAATTTCAACTGGATGTGGCAATGCAAATTTTTGGCTGTGTTATTGGTAGATACTGTCTTATTCGATTGGATCGAATTATGTTTGAGTTGAATGAGCCACTTCAACTTAAAAAGTTTCAGCTGTACTTGAAGAATTTATTCAATAGTACGATTTTCTTTAAATAAAAACATGAGTTCACAGAAATTCCTGGTCAAACTCTATTAGTTATACTTTGAAATGCAGAGTGCTGTTTACAAAGTTAAACTGCCTCAAGGAAGAAATAAGTTCCCTAATGCAGCTAAAACTTATTTTGTTTCAGTCGAACATTTAATTAAATTTAGTATGGTAGGTTCATTGTTTTAAAGCTTTTCAAAATACGAAAAAAATGAATTTCAATTTCAAATGTCTGGAAATTTAAATACAAACGACGTCAGGAAAAAGTCTTACATAACTCGAGTTTGAACAGAAGTATGCTCATTCCTTTTCAATAAAAGGAAATCTTAAAACGCATTTGCAGAAATCGATTAGTTTTTTTACTTAACAGTCATTTAACTCAATATTTTTTTAATTAATTAATTTGACACATGTACAGATTTTAAAATTTACATCACATTGCTGGACAGTTGTATTGCAGAATCCTCGTTTTTACATGCAAGTCGATTCTATTGTAAAATTCCATAAAAATTTAATTTATAAAAGCTATTTTTTTACATTTATAAACTTCATCACTTAAACACAAATAATATATGTCCCCTTTAACTCTAAATTATCTTGGATAATATTTTTCTAGAATTAGACCGCTCCCCTCTCCTCCCTTCCCTTTTATCATCAAATATAGCTGAAATGTTTTTAAAATATCAGGGTTTTTTTTTTAAATTTACGGCAGGATTCTCCGAGTCTCCTTCCTCTAACGTCTTCAAGTTCAGCTTAAAACAATACTTTTAAAAATAAATTTTGAAACATTAAGGTTGGATATCCCCTTAAGTCCTTAAAAATGTTCTTAATTCTTCACCTCTGAATCGTTTTCGGAGGGGATCATTCATGGAAACTCTTATCGTTATAGTTTACTAAAGACTAATCTGAATTTGAAATTTTAACACTCCAGTTTAATTCATTTTTCTAGACCCCCCCCCCCCTTTCGTTTTCTTACCTTTACATCACCCAAAGACAGCTTAAACGTTATTTTCAAAACATCAGCTTCAACAAATATCTCGGTAAGGTATCCCTATACCTTTGTCCGAAGATTAAAAATATGGACAAAAATTACGTTATTAAAGCTAAATTTAGATTTTTTAAATTAAAAACCCTAAAAATTCCGAGTATTCCAGTCTGTGGCTCCCTGAGCCTCTCTTTTATAGTGTTAAATAGTTTGCATGAAATATATGTATAATATTGAAATATTTCTTTAATTTCTGCAACAGAATGAACTTTTTACTTATCCAATAATTACACGCTTTTCGTCAAAATTTTCATCATATGTTATTTAATTTTAGTTCATCAAGTTGTACATTTTTTCTTTAATAGGACATGGTCATTTTTCAAACTATAAAAATTTTTATTAACGTGTCGAACAGCAAATTGAAAAATTGATTTAAATAAGGCGAAAAAAGGTAAATTTCTCAGAATTATCTTCTAAACCAGTGGTTTTAAACCTTTTGTTTCCCAGTCCTATTTTTGAACAATTTCAGGCCCAATATATGTACTGAGACACACATACATTTATACAAGCCTATATAAACTTTAGTAGTTTTAGAATTCACAAGATAGCTGATATAACTTTTTGCATATATTTCGAGCTAAGAAATTCAACCATCATTTTTTTTGCTTTACTATGCATTTGTGTTAAATTTAAATTGTGAGACTCAAATTTCATAAATTTATAAAGTTTAACAAATAACAATAAAAGTTAGCGATCCTTGTTCCAAGCACAATCGATGGTCAAACATCTGGATTACAATTGTATAATTTTTAAATTTAGTTATTTAGATTCTTCTACAACTTAAACAGTATGATGAATAAAAGTTTATTTAAAACAAAATGTGAATGCTCAGAGATGTACAAGTGCTTAATGTACAAATGCTAACGCATAATGTACACAAAATATGGAACTCAAAGATCTGCGAGTGCAAAGTCAATTTTCAAATGTTTAAGCATAATGTAATGAATAGTAATGGAAATAAGTAACTTGCATTAAATTATTCCAAACCAGACCAAAACAGTTACAGATGAAAATTCTGAAATCGGCATCAATTTTACTAATACTTTCTGAGTAGCTTCGCAGAATTTAGCACACGTGATGAAATACGTCACAATTTCGTAGCACAAAGTTCTTTCAATTAAGTTTATGAGTGAGGGTATTGAAAAAATGTAACAAAATTTACAGTAAAAATAACGTCATTTAATTTTATAGTGTATACGTACAGTATATAGTACAACCAACCAACCAATCTTCATCTAGCCATTCTCATTGCAGCAAAGAAAGCAATGATTTTACAAGTGTGCCCAAATGTGACCAAACATGTTTTCAAATGTGTTGACGAACCATCTGCTGTCTGGACTCGCGAGTTGGCACTCGAGGTTCAGTATCCAGAACACATTCGGAACACTTTCCTTCTGAAGGAGCTTATTCAGAACACTTCATAGCGCACATTCACAAATTAGGATCACTTTTTCTGAAACAAAATGATCCAAATTGTGCAGGTTTATTTTCAGTGCAGCTTTTCATGATTTGGCCCCACTGTACGGCTTCTCGCAGCTAATGTGACACAGACCATTGGTTGACGAGCATACAGACTTACAGCGTGAAGGCGATTTCGGACAGTTTGTATCAAAATTGTGGTGCCAGTACCCGAGCGAAGGTGTCGTTGTAGTGGGTTGGCATTCATACTTCGGTGCCTCGGAGCCGTTAAAGCTAAATAACGGTCTTCGTTGAGCTGTATTGACCGTTTGCGACCTTGCCCTGATCTTCGGCCAGCATTCCCAGTCTCTAAAAACCGTTTCCATCTCGTAGAAATCATACTTTGCAAAACTCCAATAGCTTCTGCTGCCTTGGCTTGCGTTTGGCTTCCCTCCAGCCTGACAACCACTTTAGAAGCTTCTGGTTCCGTTAAATGAGTTCGTTGAGGCATCGCATTTATCGAAACAACGCGCTTACTGAATGTCGATCATTATTTTCTGCTTTGTCTTCAATAAGTTAAGAGCGAAATCTCGTTCGCCACCACCGAAACGTCGTCTTCGACGTCAAACTCAAAATTTGCATACTGCGACGCTTGAAATTAAGAAAAATTTGCATTTGTAACTCCGTTCTTCGATTCTATGCAAAAAAAATTGCTAATACCTTTTTTGTACAAAAACTTACAATATCCTTTAATTGTTTTGAGCAGTGTAATATGCAGCTCCAAATCATCATTGACTTAATGAATATTTTATAGAGTTTATAAAGAGCTCACCCAATCTTTATTCACTTTCATAATCTTAGCCTTTTTGTATAAACTGTACAACTATTCTGCCGTAGGCAGGTAAACGGTAGTACAGTAGAGTCTCGAAAATCCGAGGTAACTGGGGCTGACGCCACCTCGGATTACTGGAAACTCGAATTATCGAGAAAAATTTTATCCATTACAATTTTACACCATTTGGACTACAAAAGGGCGTACATGTCTTTCAGTTCCCAGTACAAAATATATAGGGAATGTTGTAGAATGAAAAGTTTTCACCTATTTTTCCATTTTAATAACCGATTACTCTTATTTTCAAAAGTGAGTCGAGCTGTCTAAACGTGTGAGCAACTAAAAATTCAAACTGGTCGACCACCGAGTTCATTTCAATTAGTTTCGTTGAATTATTTCGACTCTAGTCAATTTAAAATTTCAATTTTTGTCAATTTAAAATTTAATGAGTTTACTGTATAAGCAGTTAAAGAAGTTTTATAATAAATAAAAACCATTAATTTGCTGATGGCGGAAATCATCTTTAACTATTAAAAATGTTTGTAACTGATAGGCGTACAAGAAAGGACCTAATGTAATTTACACACCAGATCGTTTTCTTTTACTCTAAAAAGTGTAAGGAACTAAAGTGTAAGGAAAATTAGTAAGGAATATCGTTAGTAAATTTTTTGCTGCCTTTTCTTTTAAGACATCTAAAAAGGAAATATGCCAATATATGTGTTTTTCTAAAATGTAGTTGCTCCATCAAAAAAAACGGAGGGAAAAAAATCATTCCTACTAGCGAGAGAAAAAATCAAACATTTTGATAGCTCGAATTAAACGGAACCTCGAACTTTTGAGACTCGGATTTTCGAGATTCTACTGTTTCTGCAGATATGAGTTTTCGAGATATTTGAAGAAATGTGTGTTGGATTCAATACTAATAACAGGGAAATGTTTGAATTTGACGTTTTTTTCGCGCCTTTTTTTTTTTTTTTTTTTGGCAGAGACCGAATAAGCAAGCTTGTACAATAAAGCTGACGTACAATCGATGAAAAAAATGTGTGAAAGGGAAAAATTAAAAATTTGCAGTTACTGCCCCTTTACCTGCCCACGGCAGTATTATTTTTTATATTGAATTTTACGCTTCATAAGAAATGCTAAGAGCTAAGCCAGAAAATAACTACAAAAGTTATGGGGTTTTTTTAATTTATAAAATTTACCATGTACGAAATGGTTACTACACCGATCAGCAGAAAATAGTATAGTATAAAACACACTACCAAACCGAACAAACACCCATGTGTTGAAAGTTAATCCCACGATTTGCAAACACGAAATGTCTACGTTTCAACACGTAAATGACATACAGACATTTCCTTTTTTATTGACGAACATAAATGAGATATAAAGCCTGAGATACTAGAAAAAAATACTAAGTATTTTTCTCAACAGATTTGCGCACTCAGTGTGTTGGTGATATTATTGCTGTCAGAGGCTTAATTTAGTGTGGTTGAGGAACGATGCAATTGCCCATTACTTTTTCTGGCGCACAACTTTTTTCATTCATTGTTAGATTTTTTTTTTTTTTAATATCTTCCACGTTTTTTCTCCCATGTTACAGGTTAAAACTGTATGGCTGCTGTCTTTGCCTCATTTTAAATGTATCTTATAATTATTCCTCAATTGTAATTATTATATTACAAAGCCAAAGCAAGCTGTCGGCTGATTCAATCGAAGCAAAATTTGTGATACGGTTACTTGGAGGTATGTTCTCGAAATGGTGATGATTTTGAACATCTTAGTGCTCACGATTTCAGTTATAGTGAATAAATTTTGAATTTTCCAAATGGTAACATCCATTTTTAACTGTCTCAAATGGATTGAGTTGTAATGGGATTCAAGCAACGTAATGAAAAATAAATCGGTACTAAAAAATTTATTTCGTCCAAATGGATATTTCTTTGTTTTAGTATTCGCCATAACGAGATTTCACTGTAATACTGCATTCAGAGCAACAATAGCATAAAAACAATATTTTATTTTTACTAATCATGCCTATATCAGGCAGCATAACGCATTTTGGATTGCCGCTTTGCGAAATAGCCGCAAAAGTAGCATTATTTTTTATGCTTCTAGTACATCGAACCATGGCTTCAATTTTCATCCTAAGTGAAATGGCTGACCGATTCACAAACTGTAAAAGCTTCGGCCTTTGACTTGAATGAACCAGCTCACCCTCCCCCCTGAAGGAAGTTCTGACTGCTGTAGTGATTACAAAATAGTTAAACATTTGCTTTAGCAAGTTATTTGTAATTTATTGCTAAACACGGAACATTACCCGAGAAATTACCCTTAGAGTAACACCTATAGAGTTCCAACAGGCAAATTAATAGAGCAGATAGTCTCCAGTGTCTAGTTCTGACATTGTATCTCTCTCTCTCTCTCTCTCACTAGTTTACAATACAATATAATCTTTAATGTCTATCCATTAGTCAGCAAACACATCGTCGCCTCAGAGCAACAGTAAGATACACTCAATGTGGTCACGCATCACACCCAGTGAAAAGTAAACATTCAACAAGCCGAGGTATCAGAAACTTTTGGAAAAAACATCTTCTCGTGGTAATATTTAGCAGAGACATAAACAATGCGTGGTTAAAAATAAAACTCCAAGAGGATGTTTAATTTTTAAATCGAATTAGAGTTAATTCGCTTTACCTGAATGACTTAAAACACATTTAAAAGAGCATTCATTCAGCGTTTTCTGGGATCAACGTTCTTCCGTAGGACCTTCTATAGCTGCGACGATTCCAGTAAAGTTACCGAAGCGTGAAGTAACGATTGTTATTCCATAGATACATTGTTATTTGTGCCTGTTAGAATCTCCAAGCTGAACCGTTCATTCCAATGCAATTACGTTTATTTATTTATTTATTTTTGTCAATTGTCAAGGTTAACGGCTTAAAAACAAATAGCTAACATTTTGCGTTTAAGGCCCTAAAGGTAAATTATTTCTAGTGAAATTAATTACATGACAGTGAAAGGGTAAAAGAAAGAACGAGACCCCCCAACAAACAAAACTGGAACAAACCATGATCCCTAGTTTAAGAAATGACTGACTTAATGCAGACAGAAGCAAAAGGTATGTAAGTGCCAAAATTAAAAATTTGGTAATAGACAGTGTAAATGGTAGTAGAACCACTCCTCTGGGGGTTTTTGAAGATGGTTCTAGTGTAGGTCTGGTGGGTACTGCTATGCAGCATGATTCAGAAAAAGAAAGCTTTCCTAGGATCTGAACTTTGAACACATTTTATTCGAAACTTTAAAAAGGCCGCTCGCATTCCTTTGCTTCTCACTGCCTCATTTCTGAATGCTAATTTTCAATGTTATTTTGTCATTTAATGTATCATTTTAAGGTTATGTATAGTTTATGTACAGTATTTTAACATTAAAACAAAAAAAAAAAAGAAACGAGCTGATGTGTGCATCACATGACTTCCTTTTTACTCCAATTTATTGACATTTCCCCATTACTGGCAATTTTAATGTGATTCAATAGTTTACCCTCTGAATATCACCAACAGTGGACAAATTGAAAAAGATTTTTAAAAAAATCGCCAAATTTGTCGGCAAGCTGGCGACAAAACTTGGCGACCAAAAGACTGGCGATATATCGCCAAGTATCCGCCAAATTATAACACCACTTGAGTTTACATCGAAGGTAACAATGATTTTCCCCCAAAAGGGGCAAAAGACCCCTTTAGAAACATCCGAATGCAACCAAAAGGAGAGGTGCACAACTAGACCCCACTAAGAGTCTACGTACCAAATTTCAACTTTCTAGGACTTACCGTTCTTGAGTTATGCGACATACATCCGCACATCTGCACATACATACGTACATACAGACGCCACGAGAAAATTCGTTGTAATTAACTCGGGAGTCGTCATTATGGATATTTGTATAGGGTCTATAGTGTCTACTTAGGCACTTATCCACGTTTGGTCGAGTCGAAAAAAAAACTCAATATTCATTCGGGGGTGAGTAAAATGGAAATTGAGGTCGATTTTTGAGTGAAAATTTCTTGAATACAATACTTCTTTTTTTTTTTTTTTTTTTGTAAAAGGAAGTAAAAATCTGCTATCACAGTAAACTCTCGATTATCGGTGGTTGGATTATCCGCGGTCGGATTACCCACGGTTCGGATCTTCCGCAGGTCTTTTCACATTTTCGTCAACGACGACAATTTCGTCATGATGTCAATCTGAAGCACAGTGCTACCGATTTTCTTCTAAAGCAGGGTCTTAATCAGTATCAGTTAAACTGTTAATCTGACTTGTTCACCTTTACGTGTAAACTGTTTGCAGTAAAGAGCTTTAGCTTATATATATTTTTTTTACATTCAATGTTATTGTTTTAGCTATAATTTAAATGTATATGTGTGAGTGCTATTTATATTTTCTTGCAATTGCATATACTACTATCGTTTTTTTCCCATTACTCGCATTATCAGCTATTTTCGCTTATCCGAGGTTACCATGCTATCCTATTCCACGGATAATCGAGATTTTACTGTATCTATTATATTGTTAGTTGATTCTCTTCTAGCCTTTTTACACATGATTAAATAACATGCAACATTTCGTACAGTTGCCGTACAACACCTCGTTATAGCTAAAGGTTTTTTTTTTTTGACTACAGATGCGGTTAAAACGAACCTACGGCTGCATTACTAACATTACATTTAACAATTAAAAAATAAATCTGAAAAGTACAGTCTACCGAAAAAAATTAACTAGGGGAAAGTCAATTTTTTTTTTTTTTTTACACGGAATCAAAGCACATATGGGGCAGTGAAAAGCAAAGGTATATAAGTGGACATTTTCAAGTTTTGAGTAAAACGCGTATAAAGATAACTTCCTAGGTTGGCTTCATTGCTTTTTTTTTCTAATCATGCTGTACAGCAGCACCTACCAAGGCTACTAGTACTATTTCGTGCCCGAAGACAGAGGAGAGGTTCACCTACCATGTGTACTGGTTGTCTCTATTTTTTTAATTTTTCCATTTACATCCATTTGCTTCTCACTGTCTCATATGAAAATGTAAATCAGTGTATAACTGACTTCAAAACAAAGCTATTGAATTTCGTTTGTTAACAGATTCGTTGTTGACAGATTCAGGCCCGACGAGAGGCCATGGGAGCCTAGTCGGAAACTAGGGGCCTAGCCTTTTGGGGGGAGGGGCCGGCGACACTGGTGCAAAAAAAGAGAGAATGAAATAAAAGAAAAGATGGAAAGAAAAAAGAAAGAAAAAAAACGAAGGGAAGAAAGAAAAAAAAGGGGGGGGGGGATCCGAATAAAAGAAAACGTAAAAATTAACTAAAATTTACTCTTTTGGTAAAATCTGTTGTGGCACTTAAAATAGAGTTAATTGTTTTCTAGTAAGCAGTTTTGATTATTTTTTCTATTCCCCCACTCCTTTCTTTTTTTTCTTTTTTCCCTTTTCTTTTCTTTTTTTTTGGGGGGGGGGAGGGGGGATGAGAGGGGCTCGGCGACATAACTGACAAGGGGCTCGCCTTAGTTCTCTGCCGCCCAGGTACAGATTGTTGATAGACAGTCAGAAGTAAGCTGTTAAGTGAAACGGGTCAGCGATTAGAAAAAGTTCTAAATTTATGTCGAGCAAACCGAGGTAAGTGAAATTCGTTATTCGTTTCAAAACTGTTGAAGGGGTAGAAAAGCACATAAATATTGTGAAAACGAAACCGGAAATTTTGGGCGCAAAAATTCATAAAAGATTATCTCGAGAACCAGCTCTCTAAGAACTGCATTAAGTCTCACAGTAGTAATTAAAAAAAAATGTTCAGCTTTTCATAACACCTGTTTTAACTACTACAGTAAAGCTAATATCGCCAATTGTGGTTCATTTCAGTCAAAGGAAAGAAAAATCAAAGACAGGTACTTTTTTAGCTGATGAAGATGCTTTATACGTTGCTTTAATATTTGCCGCATATAACGAAAGCAAATGGACACCTGAGTTGAATTTTTACGGCAATATGACACATCCTTACTAATATTATAAATGTGAAAGTGAGTTTGTTTATGTGTTTGTTTGTTTAGTGTTTTCATGCTTTAACAACACAACGGATCATCATGAGATTTTGTATACACGTTGTCAGGGGTGCAGGGATGAACATAGGGCACCTTTTATTCAGAAAAAAATATTCCATGATTTTTTTTCCAATCTTAGAGAAAATAATAAATTTGACGGTATCTTATTTAAAAAAAAGTCAGTTGTTAGACATTTGTAGCATGTTAAAGCCCCAAAAAAGCATCAACTTAACCCAAACTTCACACCTTCTATAATTCCTCTTTTAAGTTGATTTTCTTATTCTAAAACGAGTCTTATGTTCATTTTTGAGTATCGTCTGCGGTTTCTGGTCTCGGAATTGAAATTAAATAAAGTTGAAGTTCTGATTCGTAGCAGACGATATTTTCGCGGAGAAAAGTGGTAAATAACAAGCATGAAGCTGTTGAAAAAAAAAGAGTGAAGGTTATGTCTCGAAATAAAACGTCGTCCAACTCGTATTTATAATTATTAGTGGAAAAATTAGTGAAAACTTTTTTGTTTCAAAAGGAATAATGGGTTTAGCTTTCATGTTTTTTTTCTCTAAAATATCGTTTACGCTTTCTGCACGTTTAAATTGTTTTTGTGTAACACATAAGATTATAAAATTTCGGTTACGTTGATGTACGTTAGTTTTAGAATTACTTTTATTCTAAATCTTTAAATATTTTTCTGAAACTTTCTCAACTAAATTCATTAATACACTTTGCTGTCAATATGGGAACATCTTGCTGGTTTATAGATATTAAGTTTATATATAATTAATAAATATAAGCTTACATACAATAAAGCATTATGATTTCTAAAACAAAATTAGAAAGAGGTCTAAATTTCAATTCTGAGTCATAAAATTGCTCTTTTCTACACATTGATGGGGGCCTTTTACGCTTTTCTTTTGCCTGATTGCGGAACATGCGTCACTGGACACCGACTTTTAATTTTGAGGTAGACCGTGCAACGCTGGGCAATACAGTTAGTTATAAACACACACACACACATTATATATATATATATATATATATATATATATATATATATATATTGAAACGTATTTTTGTCATTTGTTTTAATAATTGTCACTAAATGTAGAAAAAATTAAATTTGTTTTTGGCACATTATTAAGAATGCCCACGAAATAAACTTCCTGACATGTACCTCACTTCTCCAAAATATGACAAATTGAAGGAAATATCCGGCGCCAATCAGACCTTCCACTGGAGCACCCCGCATAAAACACCACAGTATAAAAAAAAAATCTGATCCTATTATAAACATCTTCGAAGACATCATTCAATTCTGTCCTCTATAGTTTCACGCTACAAAGGCTTCGCGGCAGAGAGCGTTTCCGCTGTCAGCTGCATATATATACCAGGAAAAATCGATCGACCATAATTTTCATTGCAAGAAACGGCAGCTTCTATGAGTAAAAAAAATATGGGAAAGATATTCCATTTCCTTTTTTCGCTCCTAAATATTTGACAATTTCAGGGTGCAAATCCAACAAAAGAATTTTTGAAATTGTTCTTTTTTACGACTGGCGACAGATAGCACTGGAAATGTATTTACTTATTTAAAATATTTATACATTTATATCTTTGTTCAACTTGCGTTTATATTTATAGATTATTTGCTTCACATTTTCATAAACTTTCACCGGATGTTTTAAAAGTTTTTTTTTTTTCGTTTTCAGTTCCTGATCTCTTGCTGTGCCACTTTTTTGCTCAAGAAAGTTATGCTTTAATATAGACACACCTTTGAAAGCTTACTTTCTTACATTTATTTTCATGGACTTTTTGCTTTTAAAGTATCAATGTTTCGAACTAACTCCCCTCCCCCTCCCCAGTTGTCAAAATTTAAATTCTAAAACTGCTACTGTAGACGAACTTTGATGTTAGAGGGTGGTTTAAGAGGTGATGGAAGAGTGAGTTCTGGGGCTCTCCCCAGGAAGTTTTTAAAATTGAAATCGTAGAAAACGAAGTTTTCAAGCGATGTCCAATAATGTTAGTGGGAGGGGTCAAAGACTCTCCACGTTACGTTTTTCAAAATTGTAGTATTCATTTTTAGATTTCATATACACTAAGATATCTTACTGTTGCTCTGAAGCGAAGATATTACGAAATATATCCAGTGAAATTTTGTTTGTTGTTTTTGTAGAGTATCATATTTTTTTAATTTGTTGTTGATTTGTTGATATTACTAATAGCGAATATGTTATTTTCTTTTTTTGTGCATACTTTAAAAAGAAAAACGGCTACAGAAAGTACAAAGTGCATATTTGTTAGGTAAAAGCCTGACGAATATGAATCAAGCGCGCTTGTATAAGCTGACAATGAACCTTTGTGCGTATGAGGGAAGTTTTGCTGTCTGTCAGTAGCGTCAGTCATTGGCAAGCAGTGTTTGACTGAGTTAGTGTGTAGAGTTCAAGTCCTATTTTTTGATTTCAGGAAAAAAGAATAGAGTTGCTCCAGTCGAGGAAGATCTCGACTGGAGCAACGCAGTTGCATCATTTTTTCCCAGAAACTTGGCGACAGTCAAATGGAAACCATTTAGAAGATGCAGATGAATTTTGGGAAAGATTTTGAGAACATTTATCGCACTTAATTTTAACGTTTCTGGCCAAAAAAAAAAGGACTCTTCTGGTTTAATAGGCACCTAAAAATCCTGATATGGCACCTTGAGATTTATAGCTGTTCCTCAAACTCAAGAGGCGATTGAAAAGTACGATATTTTAGACAAAGGACATTATAGTTGCAACGACAGCCCAGCCACTCTTCATTCCGAAACAGTCCTTCTCAGAATGCCTCCAACAATGGCAGCACTGCTGGGAGAATTGTGTGAAATTCCAAAGAGACTACTTTTAGGGTGATTATTATGCAACGCTCCAGGTTTTCCAGGAGCGTTTGCTTTCTTCAGTCAAAGGCAGGATACTTTTCCAGTGAATCATTTGGCAGGTAATAATTTATTTTAGACGTAAATTAGGTGAGGAGAGGAGATGAACAGATTGTCTAACGTAGAGCGTATATTTTCCACATCTTTTTAGCTTACTCTCAAAAACCATTTGCTTTCATTTGACTTGTTTTTCATTCCTTTTTTTTTTTTTTTTTTTGTTGAAAATTTAAAATGCTTGTATTATTATTATTATTATTATTATTATTATTACACTTCTTAAAACTCTTTTATTAGTACATTAAAAAAATGTAATTAAAAAAAGGCACGATAAAGTGTAGGCAATAGAACAAAATATGATTTTTCTCTTAATCTAACAAACTGATGTTAAGTCATGATAATCAGCGATGGATAAACGAAAAACGATGAAAACGTCGTCCGACCTTTTGAAAAAATAAAAATTTAATTCGGTAGCAGAAAACAGAAATTTCTTACAAAAGTTATACTTAATACAATTTTCCTGAACTAGCAACTGCTTGAAAATAAATATTTAGCCGACTAGAAACTCGAAGAAGGAGATAAGGATTTCAAAGTACCGTGCTCAAGGCAGATCTTCTAAGGTAAGTAAAGGAGGGCGTCACAACGACCAGTCAGGGAAAACGGTTCAAACAACATGTTATTTAGGATTTAAAAGAAGATTGTAACTGTATAAAAGGACAGATATAAAAGCATATTTTTTTCTTTTTTTTCATTGTTTACTCAATTTATAAAATTATGAACCTCTCGCTATTCATTCCCAAAAACTTAAAGCTATTAACGGTACTGAGCAAAACTAGAATCTAGAATATAATAAAAGATAGAAAAAATAGATCGCTTAGGGTGCAATTTTAAAGTACGAAATTTCCAGCGTATGCTGCGGAAGAGGACTTTTATCATTCACTACCAAGTTCGCGTGACATAAAAATAAATCCGTTGGCTTCAGGATCCAAGATATACTGCCCTCTTACGTGAGTCACCCTTCCGTAAATTAACGCTATATTCACCCCCGTGGCTGTGACCAATTCCCCTAACCGTCGAGCTAAATCTGCCATTCACATATAAAGAAGCTCAAGCGGGAAACTCAGTGCGGATGACCAATGACAAAAAGCTTCGATTTAGCCGAACCACGCTGGAATAAATAATCATTGGCCAGTTGTCCCAGAAAATAGTGAGGCAACTATTACGCGAAATGTTGTTCACGGGTTGCGATGACATGTGTAACACATTTGGTGCACGTTCTTATTAATATGCACATGCACCCAACACGCACGCGCTCTTGTGTGTTTGTGAAATATTGCTATTAAAGCAATAGTGGTATACAAATATATTTTATTTCAATTTCGTTATATGTATGTCAGGATATCGCATTTTGATTAGGGATTTCCTTCAACTTTGCGAAATGGTGAAAATTAAGATCAAAGGTCGCGGCTAAATGAAATAAGAGGCGATTAAGAATAGTAGTATCATTCGCCTTCCGGTAGCCACTTTCTCAATCCACCTGTGATGTTAATTAGCGTTGTCAACATTAATTACTTATATAAAAATTTATTCCAACTTGCAATTTTTTATGCTGTAACAGCAATTTAAAAGCTGATTTGTTTCTCA
The DNA here is from genome assembly GCF_026930045.1 of Uloborus diversus. Taxonomy (NCBI): domain Eukaryota; kingdom Metazoa; phylum Arthropoda; class Arachnida; order Araneae; family Uloboridae; genus Uloborus; species Uloborus diversus. Next base: position 62,103,640 of record NC_072733.1, read on the forward strand.
GTTATGTTTTTGGATTTGTAAAACTTCAATGACTAGAAAAAAATACCGGAGTGGCGTCTGACAAACTTGTTTCTACTTGGCACTGGGACCGAAAATTTTTCCAATCTTGATTTTTACTGTCAAATCAGTGACCCGGTCAAATCAGCATATAAGAGACATCGGGTCTTCACTCGGCCAAAGTGAGAAATGGTAGCCCATTTCGAGAGCTGCCTAATGTCACACTTTTTCTCATTCACACAGTCACACGACCATTTCGCGATGTGGCCGTGAGGTCCATTTAAGACGACCAGTGTATTAGTCCAGTCAAATTAGGTCATGACCCAGACATTCAAAAAAAAGAATCTGCACCTATACCACGTTGTTCAGTATCATAAGGAGATAACGTACCAAAAAGTCCCAAGAGTTTGGGCGTCGGGTTTGGGAGTTACGGGGGGGCAAAGAGGGGGCTGAAAATGCAGAATAGTGCCTTATTTCAGCTGTATCTCCAACATTATTTCTTTTCATGAAAGTGCAATTGAATTAAAAATAAAAATAGTACATATTACTTAATATTTTTTACACAGGTCTGTCATTCTGGGGGGGTGGTGGAGCGGGGGGGACCCCCCATTTTAGAAATGCATTGTACAAATGCAAAAGTTTCAATGCAGGAATTTCATTGTTTTTATACGACATTTATGAATGTACTTCCTTTGCCCCCCCTCCCCCCAAATTTATAAAGTATAGGGCCTAATTGAGTCAAAATACAAGTTTCTGCCTTGCTTCTGCTGCATTTCAATGATATTTCTGCCAAATGTTACCCCCAATGAAGTTGAATAAAGTTTTTTGAAAACGTAATTAAGACCAAGGGTTGGCAACCTAAGACATGGGGACAGCATTAGGAACACAATGTATGTCTATCTACCCCACTGATGAAAACTTATAAAACAAACTCGATTTAAATAAAACAAAATGTAAAAGTATTTAGTAATTTAGAAACTGCGTCTTTTGCTAAATGAAGTTATTTCTTCGTTTTTTACTACATTATACAGGAATAACTAATATGGAGAACCAATCGCGAAAACATTAGACATATACGCACATTGAAAATAAGAAAAAACTCATTGCTCTTAAAATTATTTTAATTCAAAAACTTAAGTGACTATACAGTTTTTTTTAGCATTAAACTATTACCCTGTTGCTATTCAAAGATATAAAATATTACCATGAAGTGTCAATGTCACTCATAATCTTCTTCCTGCTCTGGAAGTACAACAATGTCCAACAGTTCATCTCCCGAAACAACCAAATCGTCTTCTGAGCAGAGTTCGTCAGGAGAATCACTGTTGCTGCAGTCATTTCCTCCACATTGGCCACACATATTGGAACATTTCAGCCCGCTTCTTCTGCATTCACATCTACTGCCACAATCATCAGTGCAGCAGCAAGATATGAGATTTATCAAATCAGCAGGAGCAGCAGCCTTGGTTGTTGTTACTGGTCGGAGATGTTCTTGATCTTTCTTCCATCCCCATTTTAAAGGGTCCTTGGCAACTCCAAACCACTCCTGTACCTGGTGGTGTACACGTTTTGAATGTTCCTTTGCTGCAGCTGTTGTGGGAGGAAGTGTCGCTAGATTGAATTGGGCATGAAGTGGTTGCTTTATTATTTGTTTCACGTACAGTTGATAGCGTAACTTGTCTAACGAAATTTTATCCTTCGAACCGTATATGATTGGAAAAAAAAAGTTCTCCAGCCTCTGCAATGTCATTTGGAGACGCATTAGCATCATTGAAAAGCAATAACTTATTGCTTAATATTTTATTTTCCTTCACTTTCTTAAAGGGTATCACTTTGCCTTTGCGGTAGATTGAAGAAATTGTGTCTACTCCAGTGAAAGCATAGATCGTAAGCAAAATATCCTTCATGTCTCCAATATGATTTTGGATTGATGAAATGAAATAGCATTTATCTTGCTCATTGTGTTTTCCAAAAGCAACCATTTTTATATTACTACCAAGAGGCGCTAAAACTATGAGCAATATTAACAAATCTGTGTCATTTCCAATTAAAGTAGCAGCGTTTTTGCATTTTGCTTTGGCCAGAGTAGTAGCTACTATTAATGGATCTGCATCCCCATCACCTTGTAGTATTTCACACCCTACATCAAGCAAATGGGATTTCAAAAGAGAGATGAACTGACTTTTATTATCGCTATGTGATAAAAAATCTGCTTGAGTGAGAGTCACTTGAATATCATTTTCCACATTAACACGAATATGTGTAGTGGAAGAAGATCTTCGTATATGTTCTTCATCTTTAGTACTGAACTTCTGCTTATAACCATCAAATACTATAGTACACTTTCCAAAGTGGGAAAGGACATATTTCGCATATTGTTCACAAATAGTTCTGAAAGTTGTAGGGCGTTGCCATACAACTCGATGAAGAAGATGTCCTCCGTCTACTATAATAGGATCTCCATCAAATTTAAAGTTACTTATTGAGAACTCATTTTCTCTGGACGCTAGAGCTCTGATTATGGATGACTTGTTGCCTTTTCTCATTAACCCTGCTTCATCAAACAGAGCGGGTGGGTGTGTGCACAGCTCATAGTGAAAAATTTCAGCCAGTTGTTCACTACTTTTCAATGAGCAAACCAACCGGTGAAGCAGCTGATTAGGATTTACACACACAGTGTCATTGCGCACTGGAATGGACTTCGTAACAGTAGCTAATGATTTAACAGCGTTTTTTCTTCTCAAGTGGATATCACTAAACTTTTTTCCTTCTATTTCTTTTATGGCAGCTACACCAATTTCGTAAGCCTTATCACAGTTGACACTCGCATCTCCTACTACACCTGTAGATAATGATGAGAGTGAAGGACTCTTAGTGAAAGGATTGTGTTCATAAAGCCATTTTATGAAAACCTGAATGTCTTTGGCATTTCGTTTCTGTTTAGCGTCTCGTAACTCAACGTGCTGTTCACTGGCGTTAACTTCTACCCCTGAAAATGCTTCCACCGCTTCTACAATTCTTGAGCATGCAGGCATAGATTTAATCCAAGTAGCAATTGTTGATTGAGAAATCCCCCGTCCACTCGTTAATCCACCGGAGCTTTTCATGCTTCTCATCAGTGTTTGCTCTATTGTCATGTCACTCCACACACCCGCCCAAAACTTATCACTTCGCCGAATCGTAAAATAACCATTTGTTATGAATTTTTCAAACTCAAACGGGCTCAAAGCAGACAACAAACGAAAGCAGTCTTGGAGGTATATATGAGAGGATTTGGCATAGTTCAAATGGCCAGCTGAGTGAAAGTATGGCAACATTTTTTCAACGCAATGCAAATGAAGGAAAAAATCTCCGCTTCTTTCAGCTTTGATGAAAAGTCGAACTATCTCCACCATCTCAATAAAGTTAATCCAAAGCTTCTGTGTTCTGCCCAAATGTTTTGCTGATTCGAGTTCTTGTTGAAGTACTTCCACAAATTCAGTTACTATTGTAGAGCTAACTGCTTCCTTAACTGAAGATTTTCCTGAAAGAAGATCTTTATAAACAGCCTTTAACTCAGATGTTTTGAATTTAGAAAAAATGTCTTTTTGTTGCTCGAGGAAAATTGTAATGAGAGCCTCCTCAGTCAGAAAAAGAGCTCTGATTACTCTTGAATAGGCTTTGCCATTCATCATATGAGTTATGCTATTTTTGGCATAAACTAATCCCCAGAGTTCTTCTATGCCACTACCTGCCATAATAAAGCCAATAGTTCCCAAAAAGGAAAGAAGAAGATGAAAACCACCTAGACGAAGTATAATACAGCTCAAGAGACTGTCAGTTGGGGCGCTTTGAACCATTTCTCGAGCCTTTACATACAGCTGTTGGTCAAAAGTAACTATGGCAAAAAGTTGTCCATTTTTCACTGTCTGTTCAGCAGCATACAAGAGAGCAGTATAGATAGTGGATGGATTTGAAGGAGAAAGATTTATAAATGGGAGAGCCACTACAGCTGAAACTTCATACGGTTCTTCTGAATATAATTTTTCCATTAGTCCACTCCAACCGGGTCTAATAATATCATCATCGAGCCATAAACCAGATGACCATAGAAAATTCAAAATAAGAGAAGGAGCAGCTGACGAATGTTTTACGTGCAAATCTTGCAGCGGAAGGGCCTCAACTTTGGCATAGCCACTCGTACTGGGGCGCTGGTAAAATTCAACTTGCGTGAGACCACATTTTTCTACAACTTTAGCCGAAATGTTTGTTCTAGGAACTTGTGAATTAATATCAACAGCTGTTCGAGGAGTCACGCACATGATTCCCCCCATTGCGTGGAACGTGTTGTGACCGTCAATAGACTGAACGTTATAGTCTGCATTATCAAAAACATACTGAATATATCCATGTTCCAGTTTGATGTCATCTTCTAAACATACAGACCTTTCGAACTTCATTACTTCGTTGTATGAAGAGCAAAACCCCATTCTGGAAATTACATCAACAAGTAACCTTGATCCGAATCTTCTATGTAAATACACAGCTGTACCAAACTGAATAGGTGATAGGAAGGAACGTGGTCTTGTTGAAGTAATTATGGAATGAGAAATAGTAGTCACTTTCCTGTCCATACTTTTTTTAGTTTCTTTTGTTTGATTTTTGGGTTTAATGATTTGGGAGATCAACAACTGGAGAGACTCCGGAACCAACTTGTAGCTTTCGTTTTGAATTTCTTTAAAGGAAGGGAACTGTGAACAATCGTAAACTTGATTTTTTATGTCACGTCTTATCAATTTGGCAGCTGTTTCGATAATTCTTTTTTCCTCTTCAGCTTCGTCTGTGTTTCTATTTTCGTACCATTTATCGGAAAGTATTTTGGATACTGTGTCATTAAAACATACTATTATATTCACACCAGTAATTGTCGTGACATTAATGCTGTCACCATAGTGTTCCATAAGTTTTCGTTTCAAATGCTTGTCATGGTATGGCTCGACACCAGGATTCAGGTAACAAAATAAATCAGTGAGCTCCTTGAGAGTGTATTGGCATTCATCATTACCTTCCAAATGCTGACACAACTTTTTAAAAGCGTCTTCTCTTGACGAGTCTTTTCGTGATCCACCTCTACTTGCGGCTTCTGCAGGCTTAGAAACAGCAAGCTTAAATCTAGACAAACAGTATCTATGGTACCGTCCATCTGTTTGAACCAAGTCCCTAGTGTTTGCAAGTCTAACAAGTACTTCTTGTCCCCAGGAATCATTCCTTTTTAAGGCATCCTCACGAATTGTTGTAATAAGTGTTATAGTTCGTGCTTCAAACCAAATTTCTTTGGTAGGATTTCGACACTTAGATATATCTATGCATTGTTTTCCACACAAAAAGCAAAGTGATTTAAAGTCAAAGGTGGATCGAATAGGCTTCTGTATTTTATTACTTTCTGGTGCCATACTAGGTGGTTGCGGATGTCGCGTGTAGTTCTTACGGCATATCGCATGTACTCCAGTTACATTCCCATTCAGATAAGCGTTTTTCACTCCATCCTCCTTAATTTCACTGCATGTCAGTATTGTGCTCCATCCCTTTTCAGAGACTTTTACAACTGTACTACCAGGATCAGTACACGGTTCCAAAATACACTCCATTTTCACAACACTTCAAATTCTGTTCATTTTATTACTTCAAACGTATATCACTTAATTTTTTACTAAATTTTGAAACTTTATAACTTATTTATACATATATATTTAAAATCCTTTGACCAATATACTCGAAACTTTTAAGATTAAATAACAAATGCAATCAATTTGAATATTTGATATCTATTTATGAAAAACTTTATGAACAGAGCTCTCAGTCGTAAAACGCAATTCAACAAGGCTAAGGCAATGACAACTAACGACTGGGACCTCGCTTTTTTTAGCACTGAAGGGACAAATTAACAAGTGAAGAAGGTAGTAAGATGGTTCCCATGGGATCCCATAGTGTCGCTAATTGCTACCGGAAACGAAATTTTGAAGAGTAAGGGGACTTCTTTAAGTTGATGAGACCCCTTTAATGGGACAACGATTATGATACCGGAAATTATCCAGGTGTTTCGGGCGGGAGTAATGAATAGCCATTTTAAGGTTCAAGCTGGCTACCTGCCCTTTTCCAGAAATTTCGACCCTAGAGTTATACCGGAGGCTCTGTGTACTCATATGTTTTGAATGCGACAGAAAAACAGGTGTCATATTATCTATTTAGTGTTTCTTTTCATCAGTCTTTCGAAATTGCAAATGACGGTGTCAAGTGCGAAGTGTTATTAACGTAAAAGGGAAATAATTCTCAATAGACGCCATTTAAATTTATAACAAAAAAAAAGAAAAAACATTTCACAAATAGGATTCCTGCAAAGTTTCATAATATTTCATAACCATCGGCAAAAATAAGCCTACGAAAGTAAGATATTTCGTATTCTTTAACACAGCTATAAACGAGCTGATGTGTGCATCACATGACTTCCTTTTACTCCAATTTAATGTCATTTCCCCATTATTCGCTATTTTAATGTGATTCAATATTTATTCTCTAAATATCACCAACAATGGCCAAATTGAAACCAAAAAAAAAAAAAAAAACTCCGCCAAATTTGTCGCCAAGTTGGCGACAAAACTTGGCGACCAAAAGACTGGCGATATATCGCCAAGTGTCCGACAAATTATAACGCCACTTGAGTTTACATCGAAATTAACAATGATTTCCCCCCAAAAAGGTGCAAAAGACCCCCTTAGGAACATCCGAAAGCAACCAAAAGGGGAGGTGCACAACTAGACCCCACTACGAGTCTATGTACCAAATTTCAACTTTCTAGGACATACCATTTTTGAGTTATGCGAGATACATACGCACATACGCACATACACACATACGCACATACATACAGACGTCACGAGAAAAGTCGTTGTAATTACCTCGGTGATGGTCAAAATGGATATTTCGCGTGTCTATACATTCTTAGGCACTTTTCCGCATGTGGTCGAATCGAAAAAAAAACTCAACATTCATTTGGGGGTGAGCAAAATGGAAATTAAGGGCGATTTTTGAGTGAAAATTTTTTCGCGAATACAATACTTCCTTTTTTGTAAAAGGAAGTAAAAAAAGTTTTCACTTAGGAGTTGATTTCTTATTCGATAATGCAACTATATTAAATAAGTGTCACCGTCATTTCATTTAGCTGGGGGGGGGGGGGCAAAGTCAATACACTAAAAAATGTCTCCTAAAAACAATAAAATTCCGGCTTTGAAACTTTTGCATTTGTACAATGCATTTTTTAAAATAAGGGGGGGGGGGGGGGTTCCCCCACTCCACCCCCCCCAGAATGACAAAGATGTGTAAAAATATTAAGTAATATATACCAATTTATTTTTTATTCACTTAAACTTTAATGAAAAGGAAAAGCTTGGGAGATACAGCTGAAATAAGGCACTAATCTGCATTTTCAGCCCCCTCTTTGCCCCCCCGTAACTCCCAAACCCGAAGCTCAAACTCTTGGGACTTTTTGGTACGTTATCTCCTACTGATACTGAACAACGTGGTATAGGTGCAGATTCTTTTTTTTGAATGTCCGGGTTCGGCCCTTTTTCGACCTAATTTGACTGGACTATATATGCTACTACACTCACCACACTCACCAATTCAAAGTAGAAGGAAATCCCTCACCAGAATGCGATATCCTGATATACGTATAACGTAATTAAAATAAAATGAAAGTTAATACACCGTTACTGTTATAAATGTAATATTGACAGATGGATGGTAAGATTCGCAGATTAAAAGCGTGCAATGTTTTTCTTTGATTTTGAACCAGAACTGAATTAATCGTTTTTAATAATATTTTGCATAATTGTTAATCAAAATCAATTCCAACAATTGATATTTTTTATATTCAATTTCGCACTTCAAATCTGTACCATTACATTCTACTGTCTTAACTATAATCTTTATACTGTCTAACTACTATTACGTTCTAATGTGATGGTAATTTCAGTGTATGTTTTAATAAACATAATTTATTTTTAATTGCTTTCAAGTTATGTGGAATTTTCCTACAGCTTATTTATTTTTGTTTGATTTTACTTCTGATTCCATCATTGGAAAATTATTTGGATTTAAATTGCAAACACGTTATTAATGTTAGTACCTTTTAGTTAATTTCGGACGAGCATAAAGTTAAAAGTGAGACGTTGTTCTTAAAAATCTTTTAAAAATCGGATATAATGTGATGCTCTAGCAATACTACGTTACGCTTGTTTAAATTACGTAAATTTAAACAAGCGTAACGAACGTGATGACTAATATACTTTCAGAACTAAATTTTGTTTAAATTAAGCTCTGAAAGTATATTAGTCATCACGTTCAAAGCTTATTTGGAAAACGTACAAATTTATTTTAGATGTCATAAATGTTCCTTTATATTTAGGAAATTTCTGCCTTAATATTGAATAGTTCTAAAATGTGAGAAAGAAACTAAAGAAAATCTTTATCCTTAAACATATATGGTAATTGTTCTCAAAATAAAACTTAACCTAATTTTCACAGATTTAATATTTCAATGATAATTATTGCTTTTGAACTGGGTCGATTACATTTTCTCTTTACAAGTTGTTTACAATAAGCTAATATGTTTCTTCCAAATGAAATTGCTTTAGTTTAGACATTGAAAGACTTAAATTTATCTTAAAGTAAATACATGTTTTTACTAAATAACGGTAAGCTGTTGAACAAATTATTGAACAAATACCCTATTGACAACCCTGTTGAACAAATTTTATGATATTGGCTCAACGGGCGACATGCATTTATTTAACATATATTTCTTTTCATCCATTGACGGATTTGAAAAGCAAGGCAAGCAGCAGAACCTGTCCCTGAACCTCATTACATGTTGAAAAGAAATCGATCAAAAAAAGCTTACTCTCAAGAATGGAAATTTATTGTGGCATTTGATTTAGACCAGATTAAGGTTTCCTAACCATTAGAACCTAATTAGAGTTCCAGTCATCTGCCCGCCTCCCTGGAGAGATGGGGAGAAGGATTTGGGGTCATCCCGAAGGAAGGTGTTTAGGGGAAGATTGAATAGAAATCAGCGGACTCGCAGAAGACTGTAGTCAGTAATGTCCTTTGCGGCTTAATTGACGGAAATGAATGGGATTCGGTGGAAATGCTTAATTCTGGAACTGTCTTTGTTCCTTGGGCGGAAAGATTCGAATTTTCAGCCTGCTGATGCTATAAGTACAATAGGGAACTATATTACTTCCGATTCAATCCTAGGAATGATTCCCTTTTGCAGTGACATACCGAATCTTCTTAAGCACAGCAGAGGGGAGGTCAGTGTTCCACGAAAATTTAAAATAATGAATTCGTGAACTACTTTCAGTTTGAAATGTCTAGAAATACGTTCACAAAATGAGTAAAAATAAAGTTTAAACGACTATTTTTAATCTGATTTTGAATGTATTTTTAAACGTTTTGGAGTAGTGGGGAAAATTGGCACGCTTCATACGTTGCATCTGCAACTGATGTTATTACTTTTAATAGCTATTAGTTGTACTATAAACTGCAGATATCGAAGACTTTAGTTACATTAATATTGCCGATGCATGCAATTAAGAGCGTCAATCATTTCAGTGACGTAAGACTTACTTGATTTTCGTTATCTCAACTAACGCCGATAAACAAAAGAATTAGGAATAATTATGACTTTTCCTCCTTCGACAAAATTCTCATCAATGAAACTAGGGGTTCCGCCACCTGTTCGTTTTGCTCGCCACCCCTCGTTCGGCATATCATTTGAATCAACGCCGCCTGCAGCGGGTGATAATTCATGATTTGAAAGATATTACCAGTGTATATCTTTAGACATCCATAGGGGCGTCAGGACATCCTCAGGACTGGATGTCCGGCCCTTTTAGATTTTTAGGAGTGAGACAGGGCATACTAGCTTCCTCTGGATGTCCTGTATCCAACGGTACCAGTATTGGCCTGGTAGGCTAAATTTTTAATACTTTTTTTGAACATTAATTTTCGAACGTTGCTCTTTTAATTATGAACTTTTGAAATGGACTTATGACTTACCCTGCGTAACTTTTATTTTTGTTAACTTTCCAATAATATAAAACTTGAAACTTTGGTTGACAGAGTCTGGAAAAAAAAAAGTTATTTCTCAAGTGAAACAATATACATAGGAATGGCGCACGGTTTATCTTGCCTTCAAAGATAAATCTGTATCCATTCCGTTTGTTTTTATATTAGCAAATGGAAAAAAATGAAAGACTAGCGAAAATAACGATCATCCAAAGAAAAATAATCCGTAATTTTAAGCTTGGAGAGTTAGAGAATGTGCGGGTGCTCAAAGCTGTCGAAGATAAATATTTCAACAAATGCGTTTGTTCTTCCCATTATCTTTATTATCTCAACCCTGCAAAGTCTTAAACGGACGCCCTTCATTCACCCCCGAAATTTCATTCATCAGAGCTAACATTGCCCCCAAGTCCCTCTTTTAAATTTCCTTGTTTGGTTGTTCTTTAAGTGTGCAAAAGTGGAATCCATTTAAAAGCTACCCATTTGTACGATGTAATCTAAATTTTCTTCTTTTGGACTGTCATCAAGGTAATTTCAAACATTAGATGGTTTTCTCAGAAACATCTTCCAGCCATTTCTTTCCTTTTCTTGTCATCATAGCCATTTCCTCCCGCGAATGTGTTTGTCTTCCTGGATGGTTATGGGGCTTAGAAGACATTGCTTGCACGGAGTGCCAGCGTTGTTGAAGAACTTAGTGCAGGTAAAAAAAATATTCGACCCAAAAAAAAAAAAAAAAAAAAAAACATTCGTATAGCATTAAGTGCTTTTGCTTTTAGGAATGTAAATGTAAAATGATAATATTATTCTTAAAATTTAAGAAGAAACAGTTAAATTGTTTCTAAATTTCCTTTTCTAAGTAAATTTCGATTGATTATTTTGTTTTATTATTTCTCAGTCTTCAAAGGAGTGAATTTTACAAAATACGAGGGAGTAATTAATTTTTTTTAAAAATGAGAATAAAAAATATATTACTTAAATTAACTACTTTCACACATAACATAAAAAGTGCGGCATATCAACATATTAGAGTGGGCGCTGTGTGAATTGTGGTGGATCTCCTGCGTCGGAAGTGGTGTCGATCTATAGCAGTATCCGTGTCATTTGCAGTACTTTCAATGACATGGCGTGGTTAGCATTGTCGTGTGTTGTGAAGGAATATATTCATACTTGATTCTTTTCAGATGGAAAAATAATTCACGTTTCAGTATCAACCTTTTAGAGTCTCACAAGGAACTAGAGGATCCATTTCGCCCCGCCTGTACTTGACTGATTGTAGAAAATATTTAAAATACAAATAAGCTTAATATTAACTAAATAAATATTTTACTGAGTATTAGAAGGCCTCAATAAATATTTGAAATGTTAATTTCAAGAACTTTATCATTTTATAATAACAAAAATAATTTTTTACTTGCACCAAAATATTACAATATGAGTATCAATTTTTGAAAATTGCTTGTATTATCATGTGCTTTAATCTTCGTTGGTATTTCATTCCTGACTGGAATAGATTACATGTGCTGCAAAAAAGTTAAAATATTGCCAGACAGGTGGCGCAAAAAGCAGAGTAAATATTTCACCATTTCACTTTTTCCCGATATTTTACTTTGCTCAACATTCCCCTACTTTATATGTGTAGTTACGATTTCATTTGGAGACGGAGAAATTGCCACAACATTGGAGAAAATCATTTTAAAGTACCTATGTTATTCATGGAAAGCTAATTTTTCAGCATTTGTCTATTTCTCTGAGTTGTTCTCACTTAAAACTTTTGCTGCAAATGTCAGTAAAAAAAAATTTAAGCAAAATATCTGTTTATTAAAGGTGTGTTATTCAAGAGCGTATTTAAGGGACGAACTGAACTCCTAAAATAAATTTAGTCCCAGCAAAGGAATACAAAATGTTCCATTTTTACTTCCATTTACAAAAAAGGAAGTATTGTATTCGCGAAAAAATTTTCACTCAAAAATCGCCCTTAATTTCCATTTTGCTCACCCCCAAATGAATGTTGAGTTTTTTTTTCGATTCGACCACATGCGGAAAAGTGCCTAAGAATGTATAGACACGCGAAATATCCATTTTGACCATCACCGAGGTAATTACAACGACTTTTCTCGTGACGTCTGTATGTATGTGCGTATGTGCGTATGTGCGTATGTATCTCGCATAACTCAAAAATGGTATGTCCTAGAAAGTTGAAATTTGGTACATAGACTCGTAGTGGGGTCTAGTTGTGCACCTCCCCTTTTGGTTGCTTTCGGATGTTCCTAAGGGGGTCTTTTGCACCTTTTTGGGGGGAAATCATTGTTAATTTCGATGTAAACTCAAGTGGCGTTATAATTTGTCGGACACTTGGCGATATATCGCCAGTCTTTTGGTCGCCAAGTTTTGTCGCCAACTTGGCGACAAATTTGGCGGAGGTTTTTTTTTTTTGGTTTCAATTTGGCCATTGTTGGTGATATTTAGAGAATAAATATTGAATCACATTAAAATAGCGAATAATGGGGAAATGACATTAAATTGGAGTAAAAGGAAGTCATGTGATGCACACATCAGCTCGTTTTTTTTAAATCAAAAGTGAAAGAGACGTCAAACTATATTAAATGGATATCAAATAAAATAAAAGGTTTGTCCTCTTCATCTAAAGCAGTGAAACTTTTTAACGTTGCTTATATAAAGTAAATTTCAGTTATTTCATAAAATTTTTGACTTTTTGTGCCTGCAGAAATTATGATACTAAATTATAATAAAAATATTTCTTTACCTTTAGGAAATACTTAGGGTGAATAAATTCGATAATTTCATCCACTTGCCTCCTATAAATTCCTAAAGTTACGGGGAATAAAAGATGACATTTTCCTCTTCTTCCCCCTTTTTCTCTCTCCATAACCAATATAAGGGACAACTCTGATATGAAGGTCCAAATTGCTTTCCGATACACTTATGCTTGGCTCATAGCATTCTAGGAACGTGGTGTGCGGGTGAAGCTAGATTCCGTCCAAACCTTTCGAGTTGCCTTGATGCAGGAGGCAGGACGTCATTTTTCAATAAAAATGAGGCCTTCAAGCTGTTTTTATTCTTTTTGTGAAGAACTTAAATAGAAAGTTTTTTTTTTTTTTTTTGAAAAACACTTTTGCGTCATGTAAAACAAACTATTATAAAAGATTGAAATTTAATAATTAACATTGATTGAACAGGAAACTGCTGTTTGTTTACTACGTTAGACTAAATAAGCAGCTAACAATAAGTTAAAGTTAATTACCGCCCTATAGCTAGGGCTAAGGCAGAAATAAATGAACTACACCGCCAGCTCAGTCATTTCGAGCCGAGGACTGCAGTTTCGTGCTTATTAGCACTCATCAGCCCGGCATAGGAAAGTGACTAAGCTGGAGATGGGAAACCTCTTAAGGAAGCCAAGAGTGCCAAACAAACTGGTAGCTAACATAGAATTAGCACAGACCAGACGAGTGACCGAAACAATGGTTCGGTTCAACTCGAATATTGAAGGCAAGGCAGGTATATTCAGTAAATTACCGCCCTATAGACAGGGCTAAGGCAGAAATACATGAACTACACCGCCAGCTCAGTCATTTCCAGTCGAGGACTGCAGTTTCGTGCTTATTAGCACTCATCAGCCCGGCATAGGAAAGTGACTTCCTTAAGAGGTTTCCCATCTCCAGCTCAGTCACTTTCCTATGCCGGGCTGATGAGTGCTAATAAGCACGAAACTGCAGTCCTCGGCTGGAAATGACTGAGCTGGCGGTGTAGTTCATGAATAAGTTAAAGTATTGGACTTGAGGTCTCAATGGCAATTCAGTTAAAAGAAATTTCAATGACAGTAGATTGTCTTAACGTTGTAACTCAACTGTAGTTCACTCTTAGAATCAACCATACTTTTATGTTACTTGAGGTTCACCTGGAGATGAGGTGGTTTTACTGATAAACTCAACACTGATAGTGAAACCGTCCAACTGTATTATGTACAGTGAGTGCATTTAAATTAAACATTCAATGTTCGGATAAAAATCTTATCATACGAAGCGAATATCGAAAGAATACAATACTCCGATATAAATCTTAGTTACCCTCTAAAGATATTTTTATGATTTTAACTTCAAATCAGATATTATTTTTAAGTCTGAAAATTTAAAATTTCATCTTAAAATTAGCAATAGCACATGATTGTGGAAAACGTGCTTGCTCTAACTAATAGCTGAATAAAGAATTAAAAAATCATTTCTATCTAAACTCTGTGAGAAAATTTCTTCCGTTACGCATCTACAACTGAAGTAATTCAATGCAGAATGGCTTTTTCTCTGACTTGATGACTGTATTTATTGGATTAAAATAAAAGGGAAGAATATAATAAACAAACAAAATCGAAGTGTGTTACATATTATGAGGTTTATATACTGATATACAATGGGAACAAAGCATTTTATTATTGTAATTAAATTTCTCAATCAATGCTCAAATTGTATTTGATCTTATTTATGATTCATCATATTCATGAGGTGTTTAACGTCAAAATTTTTGGTTTTTGAAGGTTTTCGTAGTTTAAATGTACAAATGTTTTTTTTTTTTTTAAGTTCACTTAGAGAAGAAAATAACTTCATTGTTAGACCTTCAAGCTCAAAGAATTACACTTTTTAGTGCTTTGCAATTGGAGCGTGCACAGGAATTTATTTCAGGAGGCTCTCAAGGCAAACATTGAGAACTTTCCAAATGTAAGTTTGATAATATGTATATCCTTATTCAGAATGAGTAGTTTAAAATTTATTTTGGGAGCTCATCAGTTCGTCCGCCCTTGAAAAACACATCTTTATAAACAAATATTTTACTGAAATTTTTGTTTTACTGCCACTTGCAGCAAAAGTTTTAAGTGAGAGGAATCCAAAGAAAATGGGTAGACAAATGCTGAGAAATTAGCTTGCCATTAATAATACAGGTACATCCTTTTCTCCAATGTTGTGGTAATTTCTCCGTCTCCAAATACATTAGGACTAAGAATGTTTGTCTAATCCATCAATAGTCGTAGTTGAAAATACAAACAGAGTCTGCAACCAAATCTCCCTCAATCGCTCCAGGAGCTAATCAGCCATTTTAATCAGCATTATCAATATTTTGACAACATGCGTTGCTACTACGGGGCTTAGTACCGAAGAGCACAACAGACTGCATAGATCACGTCTCCAGGAACAGCCGCCTCAGTGAAAAGCGTCCTTTGCAAAAGCGACTTCAAAGCCCTGCTTCAAAGCATTCCCTCTTTTACAAAAGGTTTCGCGAGCTATTGTGCAAAATCCGTAACCACAAATGCTTCACGCCTCACACAATAGAAGATTGGAGCCATTTCGTGGTTAGCAGCTCGTAAACAGATTCGATGGACCACAGATGGCTTATTGGGGGCATTTTGGGAAGTTTTTGAATGACATACAACACAAATTTTCGGCGCTTAAACCGCCTTTCAACAAGTAATCGGGGGGAAGGAAGTGGCTAGTAATGCTATAGAAAAGTAGGATTTGAAGATTATTTAATAAACAAACAAAAATTCACACAATCACTTTTTGAGACTTTCTTTAAAACTCATTACAGATCCCTAAATTGCCTGAGAGGAATAGATATGCTTGAGAGAATACAATATTAGTTTTAATGAATGACACTTGTGTTACGAAATAATACGTAAACAAAAATGTCAAAAATAAAATAAAACTTACAATTAATAATAATCGCAATTATAAATAATAATTGACTTTTGAGTTATGCAAGATGCACAGAAGCAGTGCCAGATTCACACACATGTTCATTAGGGTGGAGCGAAAAAAAACGTAAGATTTTTTCAGGGTGAAGGAAAAGGAGGGTGGGACCGTGTCTTTGATCTTTCAGTTTCCCCGCTTCGTGGCTAAAGGAGGGGTGAAACGGCCGTCTCTGACGTCATCCTGGAAGCACTGACTTGCGTATTTCCATAGCTCAATACTGGTTTGCATCTTCAATTTTAATTTTTCTGCTCGCACTGTTTATCGCACGGGCTCCCTTTGTCCATGCCCTGGGCATGACATTTCCAAGAAACAGGCCCCCTTTGTTTACTTCATTTGTCGGCTCTCGCTGATTGGGTTTAGCAACCTTTTCCTCAAGAATCCAACATTAGAAGGTGGGAGGGAAATGGGAGGGCAATTTTTCATACTTCATTTAAATTATTTTTCAAAAACTATCCCAGTGCTTTGAAATAAATTCTTTAATTCTTAGTATTCCTTCCTATATTGTTTTCCCTTTTTCGTTCGGTGAGGGGGGGGGGGGTGTAGTTTATAATGAATTTAAAACACAGAAGCAAAAATAAAATAACTAATGACTAAAATTAAGAGCAGCTGCAACATAGGTTTTGGTATAATTGGAAAAAAAGGGGTCAGACAGTGATAGGGGTGGACGGGACCGCCGGCCGATGCGCCCTCAATGCACCTTCGTTATTATTATTTTCTTTTTTGCACCCTCAAATTTGTGTGTGACTTCGTTTTTTTTCATTCATTCATTCTTTTTTTTCTTTTCTTTTCTTGCTTCCTCAAACCTAAGCTCAGTTTTTCTTTCATCCCTTGAACCTGTGTACCTTCGGTTTATTTATTTTATTTTACTTAATTTTTTACGGACTAAAACCTGTGCGCTTTAGGGGTGTCCCCCCCCCTTAAACCTGTGGGCTTTCGAGGGTTTTTTTTTTTTTTTGAAACCTTTTTGAGTCAAGGTTGGTTCTATCTTGGGGAATCCTGTTCGCCCATGAATAGTTATGGATTTCAGAGTGGTTTTTTAAAAATTACCTATGAATTCAAAATGTTATGCATCTTTTTGTTATTTCATAATCAGTGATGTTTATTGAATGAAATTATTTAAGAATGTAAATTAATTGGAGATTAATAAAAGATATGCATATATTTGATGACTTGTGCATCTTTTAATTTCAATTCGTATTAATTCGTATCGCTTCATAATTATTTCCGTTTTATAGTTGCGTACCTGAGTGGTTATTCTTTTTTTTTTTTTTTTTTTTTCGAGTTTAAAATCTTCTTATGAAACATACTTACCTACACAAGAAGCAAAATATTTAACAAAAATTGCTTAACATAAGTTCGAAATTTCTTCAATTGAGCATCAAGTCGAAAACATGAAAGGGTTGGCGGTGCATATCTTTGATGTTCAGTTTCTTATAACGCATATTTTTCCATCTAGAGTTGCGCATATATTCTACAAATGCAATTCTTTCAGTATATGTATTTATTGCAGCTTATTTCATTTATTTGAATCATAAACATCAGTAATTACATAGTTGATCATACTTTGAATGTTCATCTGTGGTATCCATTTGAAAAGTCACAGCCAATAGTTCTTGGAAATATCAGCTTAAAGTAAAGGTTTGGTCTTAAAAATATTTCATCGGATAATTTTTTGGGGTGGTTATTAAAGAAACGTTATGTATCAACCAACTTCTGATATTCCGTACTTATTCCTCTATAGTTATTTTAATATTCTGCAAAAATAATATTTTAATATATGTATTTATTGTAGTCATTTATGTACACAGCTATTTGCATTTTGAATCAACATAGTAGTTACAAACTCTTTCCATTATACACGAGTAACAGTACTTGGGAAATATCTGCTTGTAATAACAGTAATTGCTTTAAAAATGCTTCATGAGATATTTAATTTTTTTCATAAAAGACGTATAAATGAAATATTACCATGTGGTAATCAGTTTCTGAGTATTTGTATTTTTCCCTCTATGTTGTTGTATATATTTTATAAATGTAAATATATAACTATTTTGAACTAATATAGTTACTATATATTATTAAATTCAATCATTATTCATTGAAAAATTCGTTTTTTACTTCCTAGAATTAATATTAATTTATTATATTATTAATATTAATCATGATTCTTTCTCTCTTCTACAATTTTTTGAAGACAAACTTTAAAGTAAATGAATAACAGTAATTTCTCTTTCAAATCAGGAAAAGATTTTTTGTAGTAGTTTACGAATTTAATGACTCAAATAGATTACCATTTTCTTCTAATAAAATTATTTTAAGTTGTAGTCAAACTTGGTTTAGTTTCATAATAATTATCGTTTGAAATCACTCATGATCAAGTTTTGTTTTTCCATTTTATTCGAATTCAAAATAATTCTCGTAAAATATGGGTGAGACACTAGTATCAAAAAAGGTAAATTAAGACACGAAGACTTATTTTTTATTATTTTTTTCCAAATTATGCTTTTATGTCCAAAAATAGGAGCGAAGCAATGCCATTTCCTATTGAAATCGTCTTAAAGTGCTCCGCGAGTGCTTCCAGAGCTACGTCACCAATTTCATTCCCCCACAACCTGTTTCGGGAGATGGTCCAACCCTAGTCTCCTCTTCTAAAGACCCTGAGATTTTTTTGCGAATTGCTACAGCACGGAAAAGTTGCAATTGGTGAAGACTTAAAAAACAGAACAAAAAAATTTGAAATTGAATAATATATTTCGATCGCGCAACGAGCCTAAAAGTTCGGAAAAATGGAAAATTTTATGTTTTTTTAAGGATTTTTTTAAAATTTTGTGTCAATGGTTTTTTTAATGCTCTAAGACGGAAATGTTGCAACTGGTAAAGCCTTCAGAAATTAAAAAGAAATATTGAAATCGAATAATACCTTCTAATTCAGGAACAAGCCTAAAAAACAAAAAAAATGAGAATTTCAGTTTTTTTTTAAGATAAAAAAAAAGAATGGTTTATTTCTTTTATTTCTTTTTTTTTCAGTAATATAGCGAAAACTCTTTTAAAATCACTAACATAAAAGCATTAATTTATTTCTTGATTTTGAAGACATCTTCTAACCATGCAGAAGTCTCATTCTTTACAGTCATTAGCCATTTTCAGATAAGAGAATGTTATAAAATATTTAGCAAAATTTCTCCCATCCAGTACCTAAGTCTTATTGTTTTAAGTGTGACTTGTTGGTTCTAATTAATCAGATATTTTGGAAAACCCAGACATAATTTATTTGGATTTCAATGTTGCTCTTATGTAGCCATCTCTTGATTTTAATTCGCAAACTCTAAGCGAAGCCACGTGTCTTCTCCAAACTCCGGATCAGCCAAAGACATACTTATTCAATAGCATTGTTTCATGTCTAAATGAACAACGAATTTCACTAGACGATTTATTAGACATCATAGATTATGATAGTACTAAAATTTCTAACATGTGGAAAAGTGGCGCGATCCGTCAATTCGAAATTGATGTCAGACGACCATTGCAATGGGCTATTTGTTTATACTATTTATCAAATGGTCTTTTCGTCAAGTTTCCGGCATTTTTATGGTACAACAACCGGTTCAAGTTTATTTTTTGGACCGATAGGAGAACATCTCAGAGGTTGTGAAAAACTGCCGGTAATAGATTTTCAAGCCATTGACTGTACAAATATGCTTGCCCTAATGCTTGAGTAAGGATCAAATGTATCTTATGGATATGTCTCAAGCAATAAAGCGTTGCAATTGTCCAAATGATTGGTCAAATCTTAATCCCCCGGCCCACTCTCAATTTCAGACGGCTCGCTTGTGCAAATAGAGCTCTCAGACTTAACGTAACTATAATGATCCCATCAGATGCGTTAAAAGACATTGTTACTTTTATCTTCAAACGCTAAATGCTCCTTGAAATAAAGAACAGCAAAAACTTCATGAAAGGTCTCATTCATGTTTACAAAGCGATTCAAACCTGTGGCCTGAGAATCTGAAACAAGTTGTTTTCTGTATAGAAAGAAATTCTTTCTTGGCTCATCCCGAAAACTTATTGATAAATATGGTTTTTGATGAAAAGAGGCATTTGTGAGAACTATAGTTTTTAAGAGATTTTAAAAGCGAGAGAGTCTGTTTCTAAAGGCAAAAACATCAGAAACTTTGCTATTCCATCCCTAAATTTCGAAACCACTGATTACACATATTATTGCTTGGAACGCAACAAAGGTATCTCCACTACTTTTTCTTCGAAAAGTTACTAACAAATTTTATCATAACAGGTACTACACCAGATTTGGATGTAAAATTACTCTCCTGCCATTACGCAGGCTGTCGAAAGATGCGTGAAGCTAGTAACGGAGGTTTCGTTCAAAGTTTGCGAATTAAAATCAAGACATGGCTACATAAGATAAACACTGAAATCCATATAAATTTATGCCCAAGTTTCCAAAAAAATTGATTATAAATTAGGTTCAACAAGTAACACTTAAAAAAATAAGACTTGTGTACTGGATGGTAGAAATTTTGCTAAATTTTTTATACTTCTATTATCTGAAAATGGCTATAATTACTGTAAAGAATAGGACTTCTGCATGGTTAGAAGATACCTTCAAAATCAAGAAATAAAATAATGCTTTTGCGTAATATAGTGCTTTTTAAAAGAGCTTTCTCCATATTACTGAAAAAAACGAAAAAAAAAAGCTGAAATTATTAATTTTTCGATTTTTTAAGCTTGTACCTGAATTAGAAGGTATTATTCGATTTCAATATTTCTTTTTAATTTCTGAAGGCTTCACCAATTGCAACATTTCCGTCTTAGAGCATTAAAAAAAAAAACATTGACAACATTGGCACAAAATTTTTAAAAAATCCGCAAAACACCTTAAAATGTTCCTATTTCCCGAGTTTTCAGGCTTGTTGCGCAATCGAAAGGTATTATCCGATTTACATTTTTTTTTTTTGTTTTTGTTTTTTAATTCTTCACCAATCGCAACTTTTCCGTGCTATAGCAACTCGCAAAATAAAATTATCCACCCTAATGTTCATACGGGGAGTACCAAATATATACAGGTTATACCAAGTTTGTAGCTTAAGTTTTGCAACATTCGAGTAATAAATTTCGCATCGAACATAAGATGTAAATATTAAATTCACAAAAAAAAAAAAAAATCCCTTAAAATGTAATTTTTCTCAAATCTCATAGTCACTCCTTTACACTATAGTAACTCTACCATTATATTTAAACTTAATATGATAAATACGTTTATTATTCACGTGATATTGTAACTAAGCGAAATTAGACATGTTTCAATGTACATTTATCACATTACTTCTTTTATTGTTATATTACTATTTATAATATATATTGGTAACGTTAAACATTGCCAAATTTATCCTGATTGCGGTAATATGTAAGGATTGAAATGTTTGTTACATCACTACGTAGTACAAGAGAGAGAGGGGGGGGGGGGGCACCAAATGAAGTTCGTGCCCAGCGTCCTCAAAATTCATAATCGGATCCTGTACGTGTTATAGTGTGTGTTGGAAAAAAAAAATATTTTCATGTGCATCGAAAATGAATGACCATTACACGCCGAACGTATTGTTATATCACACTCTATCCTGTTATGAAAATATAATGTGGGGTTATCCATTTTAATTATTTATTGGTTGAAGAAAATGTTTATTTTGCGAGAATCATAAAAAAAATGAACAGTTTATTTATTTTTTTATTTTGTGTGTGTGTCTAGATTCTGCAACATTGCAAAGTATTGAATTTGTGCAATGTGCACTAATATGGTTCGAAAAACTCGATTTTTTAATTTCGGAACTGCGTTTCTTCCCGAAAGTTGCAGTTTGGTGTCCTCAATTGGAGGGAAAAATAAATTCTGAATTGAAATCTTCAGTTCGCGCATAAATCTGAAAATTTGCAAAAATATGTTAAAAATTGAAAATTTCAAAAATTAACAAAGCTAGTTTTTTGTATATTTTTATGCTGCAACAGAAATAAATTGTCAGTATATAGCGTAGCTTGAACCTAGGTGCAAGAATAGACTCGTTGAAAAATGATAATCTGGCAAAGTAGAATCTATACCATCTTTTTTTATTTTGTAGTTACGATTTTAGCATGGACACAGTTACAGGGTGACACTCATTCAGGGCTATATAAAATAAACATTAAAATTTTATAATATTAATCAGTTCACAAATGTTATTTAAATATTTAAAGTATATGCAGATATTCAGATTTAGTTTCGATATGTTCCCCGTCAACTCGGCCGACGAGAAGCCATGTCAGCCTAATCGAAAACTGGTTGCCCGTCACCTGAGAGGGCCCGACTCAGAATCGAAGTAGTATAAATTTGGCAAGCTATAGGGTGGAGGGGAGCCCGGTGACCAAGCCGACAAACGGCCCGTCTTGTCTCTAGGCGGCCCTGTCAATTGCCATGATGTGGCGCAGATGAATAGAAAAGATGTCGAGATATTTATGCTTTCGATGACCACCTGACTGAGTTTTTGAGCTCAGCGGTGATTTTGAGGTAATTTTCGTAAACGTTTTCATTTATATATAAGAAGGGCTCGGGGCAGAAATATGACAAGCCACAAGGAGTGACTTTTCAATCGAAACTTTTGTTTCTCATTAATAAGACTGAAAAAATCATGACAATGGATTATGTCATTTGGAGAAAAACATATCTGGTTTTAGTATTGCAGAATATAGAATGTATAAAAGCGAATGTGAGGCTTGCTAAGAGAGTGAAATAATGTATTCCATTGAAGAACGTGTGTTTTTGGTACTGAAATTCCACCGATTACAACACAGTCCTACGGTAACACGTCGCAGATTTCAAAATTGATTCAGTGTTCAACTGAACGTTACGTTAAACTTTTGGAACAATCTGTCAGCAATCAACTAGCGTTGGAGGATTGACCAGGTATCGACTGGTTTTTACGGACTCAGGAATAGATTGGCCTCCCTGTTCTCCCGATCTGACTGCTTGTGACTTCTTTCTGTGGGGCACATTGAGAGATAGTGTCTGTGAAGACAATCACTCTAGATGAGCTTGAATCGTTTATTGGCGATGCATGGATTCTATTTCCGTTGAGAATTATAGTAGAAAATTTCTACCGTTATTTTTTATAATTTGGAAATTTGACAACTGATAAATTCACATCATGTGGCATGTCACATTCTTGCCCCGAGCCTTCATATCAAGAAAATGAGCCACAAGAGCTGAAATCTGGAGAATATAGGATGTCCGAGCGATTCCCATTCTTGTAGTTTCTCGGTAATCCACAGCGAGCATCAAAAGTTATCTTCTTGGCCTTAAAATACTCTATCTCAGTTCGAGGATGTAGTAAACGTCTTGTATAAATCACACCTTTTAGAAATCTGTGCCGCTTTGGACAATACGGATGAAATCATTCATTTTACATTTTTACATACAGTGGCTCCCAAAAGTGTTCGTACACTTTGAAATTAAAAAAAAAAAAAAACAATATAACTCGCAACTGAATTCGAATATGAAGTTTAATATTTTTTCACATCATTCCTATATCATTCTAAATACAACCCAATGGTTTTTTCAAAATATTGACGGATCTTCTTTTTGAAATGGGTCAGAAAACGGAAAGACAAAGAAATAACACGCCACAAAAGTCAACGTACACTCAAATATTTTCGAATAAATTCATGATTAAAATTATCATATGCCATTTTATTAATATGTTTGCATTGTGTTGACCCTTAAGAGTCATTTGGCTTTAATTGTTTGTTTATTTATTCCTTAATATTGTGCTTATTACTGTAAAATGCTGGTATTCGTAAAAACCCGCCGACACCATTCAAAATTTGAATTTTTTTCCCACAGTAGTGGTAAATTGGTTTGAAATGTCTCTAAATTAGTTAATTTATTTGTTTGTATAGTAAAATGCTTCCTAAAATGCTTTAAAGAAAGGAATCGGACCGAAAACAAGGTAAAAAACGGTCAACCGGCGAAGTTGACAAAACGTGATCGGAGATTTAAAGTTAAAAAATTTATGAAAAATACACATTTGAGTGCTGTAAAAGTTTCTGCAGAGTTAAATGAAACATTTTACATTTAATTTTCACCTAAAATTGTTCGTCCAGTTCTCTGATTAGCTGGATTAAATGGAACGTCTTCCCGCAGAATTTTTCTTGGTCGCGCGAAAAACAGAAATCTTACGCTTTTCGCCGCAAAATCAATGATAAATAAGCTAAAAACGTTTTAGAATCACGTGTTACTTACAGATAAAAATAAATTCAACATTTTTGGTTAAATTATTGTATAACTGTAAGTAGAAGAAAAAAATTAGGAACTTAATCTTAAGAACTTATTTGGATCAGTTAATCAGGACGGTGGAGGTTTTCTAGTGTGAGGGTGCATATCAGCATCAGGACTTGGTGGTTTGGAATTTTTTGATGAAATAATGAATCATGCTGTTCCTTTAAATATTTTAAAACCCAATTTTGAACTCTTAGCCAACAATTTGGTTATTGGAAACAACTTTGTTTTTTATCAAGATAACGATAAGAAGAACACGGTTTTTAAATTTTGCGTCTAGTGCTTCGAAAATTGTCCTAAAGTTTAGAAAATACCCCTCAATTTCCAGATTTGATCTTAATGCAATGTATTTAGAGATATCTGGAGGTTAGATTACGAAAATACGGCTTTAAAACGAAAATAGAGCTAGAAACAGTAAGACTCGAAGTTTGGTTGAACACTTACTCAGAAATTACGCAAGAAAAAAGAAAGAAAAAGAATGAAATATATTCCCAGACGTTTAAAAGGTGTTATGAATACTGTATGATATTCTACTAATTAATAACTTAATCAAAAGCTAGATTATTCAATAATATATAGACATTTCATAAAGTGTACGAAGACTTTTGTGAGATAAAATTTCCGGCACTTTTTGGTTTTTAATTAAAAAAAAAATAAGTTTTAATGTTTTTAAAAAACTTTTCATGTAGTTTTGTTAAAAATTGATCATAGATCTTGTAATTAAATACCCATTCCGAAATATTAATTCTAACCAATTAATTGGGGCCTATTTCGTTGAAAGTCGTAGGTGTACGAAGACTTTTGGGAGCCACTGTATCTTCATTTGGCAAAATTTTTGTGTTTCAGCTAGTCCTTGGACACAAATTTCCTTTGAGTCGCAATCGGGCTGTTATTGCCCAAATTTTAGGTTTGGACAAATGATCTGCTTAGAGATGGTGCAGTTTAACAGTTTCACTACATCACTTTGCTTCTCATTTCCACGTATGTAACAAAGATGTGGCATACCTAACATTCTTTAATTTAGTTGCGAGTTGCCACTATTAAAAATCTAACACTCGTAAAAGTAAAAAAGAAAAGGTGACAGAAAAAAATACTTCAATTTTGAAGTGCAACATTCACAAGAAACGAAAACAAGATTTGTACACAATCCTAGTGTTAGGTCTCCAGTTGCATACAAAAAAACCCACGTTCTTAATTACTGCTAGATAACGGTGATTTTGTTTTCATTGTCTACCTTTGAATTAATTAACAAAATTGCTCTTGATTGTTGTTGACTTGGAAAGAATACTTCATTGCAGTTATTTTTTTTTATTCTTCTGAGAATATTCTTTTTTCCCTCCTGCTAAATGATCCATAAATTATACTTAATTGATTTATTTTACAAAAATTTTAGTTAATTGCTGTTTGTGTAAAAGAAGTTTTAGCGTACATAAAAAAAACCCCCTGAATGAACAGATAATTAAAATATGAAGTAAAAATTTTACAGCCGCAGTGTAACATCGAAAATCGCAAAAAAAGCGTCCCTAAAGAATAACTGGATTTAAAATTTATCTTTCTCTCCTTGTATAACTCCGTGAGTAAAATGTGTTTCCAATGGTAATGCATGTAATAAATTTACTCCTAACAAAAATCCTTACTTTTTCTATTAAATATTTGTGAGAATCGAATGCAATTTCATTTACTTGCATGATTTATCTATATTTTTATATATTTCTTTTTTGAATGTGCACATATTTATTGTCTATTCATTTGGGTTTGTTGGAACTAGTTATCTACAATATCACTCTTTTCTAACTTCTTTGATAAAGTGGCTTCAAAACATCGTTTTTATTTACCTACATATGATCCAAAAAATAAAACATAAAAATATAGGGTAGGTACACCAAATAAGGCCATTCTAAGGCCCATTATATAGTATCTCTCTCATTTATGATTGCATTGGCTATCAATTTTTTCATATTCATCACATAACTTATAGAAAACAAGAAAATAATAATTCCATTGGAAAATGTAAGTTTGAATTATGTTTTTCTGCTGTTTTCCCACAGAAAGGCGATTTAGCCTTAATAAGAACGCGATTCCCCAATACGGCAAACTCTTAAAAAAAAAAAAAAATACTATCAAACTAAAAAATAAAATAAAATAAAAATTCTTAAAAATTCTTGAAATTCTTAAAAAATATATATAATAGCGAATGTTCGATTAACGCTCCTGACGTCCTCAACAATGAAACTTGCTCCAAGTCATGATAATTTGATAATATTTTATGGTAATGTTTAATATGCAGGGAAATGCTTTATTTTGACGAGGCGGAACTGGATCCGGTATCTTAACTGTTAGACTCATTTCAGGAGAAGGAAGAAATGAAAAAGGGGTCAACAATGAACTCCACTGGAGTTAGGGTTAAAATTTCAACTATCAAAATATGATCAAACAGGCAATTGCTTTGTTCAAATGTAGAAGCAATTTTCACCCGTCAAGGTATGACGGGCGATTTTTTCGTTTTAATATAAAACCAATCGTATTTCATAAACCCAAAAACATGATCAAAAATTTCATATTTAATTTAATGGAGAGGAGAAAGATTATAAGTCACATTCGGGGCTCTGATAAGTCGTTATTTTCTGCTTATTGGTTATTCCTGCTCATAATAGGGAAGTTGCAACCTATTAAATGTTCATATTTTGGCTATTGGATATTGTTAATTGACCCTCAAAACTAAAAAATTCACCATCGCTGAATTTTAAAGCACCGTGGTTGATTTTTAATGAATTTTTTAAAATCCACGCGCAAAAGTGCGCGCTTCTGAAACGTCACGAGCCTACGTCACAGGGCGCGAATGGGCAGCCTTCCGCCGAAGATCCCTTGTTTTCGCTAGGAACATTTTGAGCGCGCTGATATTTTTATTTTTTAGAAATTCAATAATCCTTTTGAACACACTATGAAGACCGGATTTGTTAAAGCACATTCTAAATAATCTTCCTCATGTAACATCAATGAGGATATTCGAATATTTCCGAGAGGATGAGAGGTTTAATGTTCCAGAAACGCGAGGAGTTAAATGCGAGGAGATAAGCCTTTTACGTTTCGTCTTCGAAGTCGAATGCGTGACCTTCGGCTTTCTCCCCTATCGCAAGTGGGCATGACGTCACTTCCTATGCCATTTGACGTCACAAGAACTTGAACTTTAAAAATTAATTTTAAAAAAACTACTTATCGTATCGCAATTTTTTTTTCACCTATGATGTTCATACATGTTACTCTGTCATATAAAAATAAAATTGAAAAATCGAAAACTTCCCTATTCGTGTACATATAGGCAGCGAGAAGTAAAGGGATGTAAGTGAATTTCCTAAAGTTTCAAATAAAACATGTTTCAAGTTTGAATCCTGGGTAAGCTTTGATTGAAATATTTTTCTGAATCACGCTTTATAGCAGCACCCACTAGAGCTAGTAATACCATATCTTACCCTGAAACAGAGGAGAGGCTATCCTACCATTTATACTGATTATCAACAAATTTTTAATTTTAGCACTTACATCACTTTGCTTCTCACTGCCTCATTTGTATAAACCGTATGCAGCACAGAATCGCATCCTCCATCCGATTCCTTGGTGTCATAATAAGGACCTCATTGGGCTACAATCTACTTTTTTGCCGTTATCAACTCACAAGAAAAAAATCACGGTACATAGCGACATTTATTTTTTAAATTCGTCAACTACAGAAATTCCATAAAAATGTACAATTGAACCGATGCGTAAGTGCCAATAAAATATAAAACAAACAAAACAAAAGTTGATACGAAAAAGATTTTAGCTAAAGCAAGAAATTTTTAAAAATTGTTTTTGGACGCCCATGTCTTTTTGCATTTTTTTGCACACATTTTTCTTCTTCCACTATCATTTATACTTAATCCTAAATTTTTCTATCTTGGCACTATTTAATTTATACCTTATCCAAAAGGGACGTGATAGTGATTGTAAGGTAGCTACCATCTGATTGACTAGTGTAAATGCTGTCATTAATAAATTTGTGTTTTCAAAATTTCTGATAAGTATTTTTGATTCAATACTCATTCATTATTCTGAAACTTCTGCGCGAAAGTTTAACTGAACCTTTTTAAGACATTAACTACAGAAAAGTTTACTTTAACTATTACAAAAACTCAAAAACTGTGTTGTTTGAGAAAGCTCATAAAACACTTCAGTAAAAAATACTTATCTATGATAATTTGATGTGATATAATTTAATAACTTAGAAAGCATAACCAGCACCTTTAATTAAAACTGTTATTAGGGGTAAAAGCGACACAAACTTTTTAGCGATATTGCAATAAAATGACTATCGCCATAGAAAAAGTTTATATTCGAATACTAAATTTTATATACAAACTACTTCAGATGTAACTTAGAGCATAAGACACTTTGAATTGTAGTGTTCGTGACTAGTTTGGTTGCAAAACTGGACAATAGAGCAAAACATTGGTTTACTTTGAAAGAGAAAAATGAATTGGATTGAAAACATTAAAATTATAATTCATCTAAAAGAAAGTTAAAATTGTTACAGCAGAAGGAAAACTTCAAAGCAGAGATCTTCTCTGCTTTAAGGTACTTGATTGCTCTCCCTGGTAAAAATTCCTCTACATATTAAATCGTATTGATTTCTGTGACAGATTACATTGAGAACGCTATTAAGGTTTTTATCAAAGCACAAATATTAATAATTAATCGACGTTTTTCAGTATACAACGAAAGAAACATCATACAAATTATAATATGGTTTTGCTTTTAAAACTAATCAAGAATATCTGTTAAAAGAAGTTTAATGCCGTTGGCAGTTGACACAATGTGGCGATCCCTCCTGATTGGCAGTGTGCTGAACAGTCTAGATAATTATCATACAGGATGATCAGCGAATAAGCCCTGATTTCTAAGTTAAATATCTCTATAACAAAGATCGATAGAATTATGCAGTAAATTGTACGTTTATTAGCAAAACTGTAAAAATCGTGCACAAAAGCTTAGAAAATTTAGTTAAGAAAATCGTCAACAGATGGCGATGTAATCACAATGACCCGTCAATAGCCTATAAAATGTGCTTCGAAGTATAAAGCGATCCGCACGACTGTTGGATAGTGAAAAGAGGCTAGCTAAGAGAGTGAAATAATGTATTCTATTTAAGAACGTGTGTTTTTGGTACTGGAATTCCACCGATTACAACACAGTCCTACGGTAACACGTTGCAGTTTTCAAAATTGATTCAGTGTTCAACTGAACGTTACGTTGAACTTTTGGAACAATTTGTCAGCAATCAACTAGCGTTAGAGGATTGACCAGGT
Organism: Uloborus diversus; assembly: GCF_026930045.1. Lineage (NCBI taxonomy): Eukaryota > Metazoa > Arthropoda > Arachnida > Araneae > Uloboridae > Uloborus > Uloborus diversus. The sequence goes on from NC_072733.1 coordinate 62,133,156, forward strand.
ATCGACTGGTTTTACTGACACAGGAATAGATTGGCCTCGATGTTCTCCTGATCTGACTGCTTGTGACTTCTTTCTGTGGGGCGCATTGAAAGATATTGTCTGTGAAGACAATCACACTACTCTAGATGAGCTTGAATCGTTAATTGGTGATGCATGGATTCCATTTCCGTTGATAATTTTGCAAGACGTCTTGTCAAATTTCATTGTTCGTTTACGCCACCTTATTGCTTTGAACTCCCGGTGAACACTTTGAAAAAAAATATGTATTCCGATTGCAAAGATTGCTTCACTTCATTGGTTTTTTTCCTAGACTCCTTTCTGAGAAATAGTTTTCAGCGCAGAGCGCCATCTGTTGACGAATTTCGTAACTAAATATTCTAAATTTTTGTGCACTATTTTTAAAGTTTTGCTAATACACGTACCGTTTACCGCATAGTTGTATCGATCTTTGTTGCAGAGATATTTAATTTTGAAATCAGGGCTTATTCGCTAATCACCCTGTATTATAATCGCCGGTAGTAAGGTACCAGTAGAAAGTTATCCAGGTGCACAATCAACAATGATCAGAGTATAACAGCTTCCACTAAAAGTTTTTTAGTTTAAGAGAACATGTAGCTTGTTAACTATTTTTGAAAATTCGTTAATTTTTCATGCAGTTAGACATTTTTTTTCTGAATTTGAAAAAATGTCTTGTTAATCATTTCTTCGAAAGGAAAAGAAAGAGAAAAGAAAATCTAATCCATTTCTTGAAAAATTTCCATTTTCGAATAAAGTACCGTTCACTTGAAGTGAATCATTTAAGTAAATCAAAAAAAAAAAAAAAAATATTTAAAAGGGATATAGTGACAAGAAAATTTCCATTTCTTCTTGCTTTACAAGTTACAACTTCTAAGGGCCAAACGCATGATTGGAGACCAACGGAAATTGTAAAATCTTAAGAGCAAGGAGAAAAATTAGGCACCATACATTTTTTTCTTCATAGTTTCTAAAAAAAATCAGAGTAACATGACATTTAAACGATTCTTGTTCTGAAGGAACTAATCGCCAAAGTACTTCTTCAGTACTCTAGGCAACCTGACGCCCTGGATTTGTCGGATCTTGTACATAATCAATAATTCACTTACAAAGTATACGAACTCAGAGGTGCCCACTTAGGGGCCCACATAGGGGGGCGGGGGCATGGCACAGATTGCGCCATTGGAATTTTTAGGGGGCTGTTTTAGGGGTATTTTTGGGGGGGGGGGGTGGGAGGTACACGCTTCTACTTCAGAAACATTTTCTGAGAATCAAATGGGTGTTCATCAGATGACTTATGAAGGATGATATAAAATTAAGAAAATTCCTCTTCGCCCGTTTTCCAGTAAAATTTTTCTAAGCAATAAAGGAACATTCATCAGTTTACTTATGAAGTCTAAAAAGTATAGCAATAAATTCTCGTTGTCTTCAAGATACTGCAGCACAAGCAAATTGAAAAAATCCGAAATGGTAATTTATGACTAAAATTCTAATAAGCTGTGAGTAAGAGTAAAGTCGCCTGTCGAATCTCATTCTATACGAAATGTAACAAGGCTAAACTCATGAAATTTCAAAGGAAACGTTTAAAATCAATACTGCTCAGAATGAATCGAAGAACAAAAGGAAACAATAAAAAAATTTAAACTTTCTTCTCTTCGTTGGAAATGAAAGATCTCATTTAAAACATTGCATTTCTTCCGCTTTCTTCTTTTTTTAAAGATTGTAATGAGTGGTAGCTAAGTACCTTAGGGTGATACTTTTTATTTTAGGCTTACGAAAAAAAAAATAATCCTTAGAAATTGCGAGCGATGAATCAATGAATTTTTTTACAATAAATTTTGAAATAGAAGGATTTAGAAATCCACTAGGACTGTTTTTAAAAAATATGCGTCCTATTTTGGTGGGGATGATTTTAGTTTCAAAAGAAGTATTATTTTATTTAAAGATTCGAATTATTTTTCGAAACCAATTTTGAAGTATTAGGAGCACCGAGGCATAAAAGTCACTAAAAATAGAGTTTTGCCCATTCATTTAAAATTTGAAACATAAGCTTAAACCGAAGTATGATGTTATTTGTGTTTGATTAAAATATTTTCATAGCAGCAATTTGCATGCAATTATTTCCACCGAATAATGCGATTTTTACTTTAAAATTGAAATTGTTAAAAATAAAGGATTACATTTTTTTTCCTAACTGGAAAAACAATTCGTTGCTGAACCATTAAATTTTTAATGGCCTATCAAATTATTCCTAGAAGAAACATTTATTCCATTAGTAGTGTTCACTTATTTGAAGAGCCCCCCTCCTCCCGCCCCCAGTTGTTAAATGCATAATTGCGTTCCTGCAGCATTATTTCTTCCCTAGTTTACCAGTTTATCCACAGAAAACGACCATCTACATTATATCGTTGCCTCAGAACAACAGTAAGCTATCTTACTGTTGTTTCTGGGTTTAGATATTTACTGTTGCTCTGAGGCGACGATGTGTCGTCGGTAAAATGAAGTAAACTAAGGATGGTGTAAGTAATTTTAACATAGTTTCGAATAAATTAAGATTTTGTAAAAACCATCCGTAAAAATTCAAGACCACGTAAATTTTAACTTAAAAAGTATTTAAAATTACACTGGTGTGCAAAAATTAAGGACGAGACGGTTTTTCAATATAACTTTGTACAAAAGCTTTCCAAATCAACACATTTAATACCTCAAAATCCCCAATACGTAAGGACATGTGTAATGTAAGCAACACTTACTAAAAGAGAAATCAGAGGGATAAAAAGAAGCTTTATTGAAAAAGTAGCATGGAGCACAATGCGACTGAAAGCCGAAACATGCCTGTGATGGATGTCCAGCAAGAAACATCCGGTCTTTAGTAGGGGATATGATCTTCCCCGACTGCTAGGCAGGTTTCACAGCGTCTGCCCATGCTGAGAATGAGGGTGTCAATGAGTTGTTGAGGCATTGCTGCCCATTCGTCTTGCAGCGCCAATCGAAGCTCCCGAATCGTTACTGGTGGTAAGGTACGAGCTGCCAAGCGTCTGCCTAGAACATCCCATACGTGCTCGATGGGATTGAGATCCGGAGATCGTGTCGGCCAATCCATACGTTCAATATCCTCACTCTCTAAGAGCTGTTCGGCAGCTACTGTGCGATGACATGGTGCATTGTCGTCCATGAAAAGGAACTGCGGACCCATAGCGCCTCTAAAAAGACGCACGTATGGAAGAAGAATTTCGTTACAATAACGGATCCCGTTGACTGAACCTGCGTCGAAGTTGTGAAGGTCTGTACGACTACCAAGCATGATGCCTCCCCAAACGAGATCACCGCGACCTCCATACCTGTCCCTTTCAATGATGTTCGAGGGAGGATTGCGGCTTTCCCGCTCTCTCCAGATGAATATGCGATGAGAATCGCTACTCGGACTGAATCTGCTCTCATCTCTAAAGAGTACTCGTCCCCATTCATTGTCTCTACAATTCCGGTGTTCCCGGCACCGCAGAGAACGCCTTCTCCGATGGGCAGGCATTAGAGGTACACACCGTATAGGGCGTCGTGCAAACAGACCACCACCGTGTAGTCTTCTGGCCACGGTAAAACACGATATCGGTCGTCCAGTCGCCTGTTTCGTGTGTCTAGCGATTTCAACCGCTGTCTGCCGCCTGTTTCTTCTGGCCTGTAAGACAATATACCGGTCATCTGCGGGTGTGGTTCCTCGTGGACGACCACTACTGAACCCCCGGATAGCTGTTCCTGTAGTTTGAAATTGTCTCCAAAGTCATGAAACGATGCTGTGAGCAATCCCGAACTCTACAGCCACTTTTGTCACACTGCGGCCTTCCTCCAACATCCCAATGATTCGACCTCGGGTAAAAGCATCCAGATGTCGTCTAACAGATTGATCATTCGCCATTTCTCGCTGAGGCAGCAACTCGGTGTGATTTTAACTGCTATACGGCGTGCAATCTCTTTGCCAGAAATACTGATCTTACACCGACAACATGCTTTATACTACTCAGACACTCCCCCATTACGTCTGCCTGCATATCTGCGCATGTACATCACTTTACTTAATCTCCTGATTGGTCTTTCTGTCCGCTCTGCCTCTTCGTTCAGCTGATATGCTAATTTTTCGACTTCGTCCTTAATTTCTGCACACCAGTGTAGTTGCAAGTACAAGATAGCAGAAAATTATAAACGCTGGTCCGTTCCGGGACGTGGAAATTGACTTACACCAAATTCAATCTCTCCTGAACTACAGTTCAGGTTTGTGGATTATTTTTGAGTTTTCTTAGCGGCCAATCTGTTCCAGTGATTTTTTTTTTTTTTTGCTCAATTCGTACACTTAATATAGGACTTAAACAGAAACTCAAATCCATGCTTAACTCAAATTGTAAAAATTTCAATTACCCTACAATCCTTCCTTACCCCTCTACATGATTAGTACATTATGCCCTGTACATTAGGGTGGTTCAAAAAAAAAAAAAAAAAAAAAAAAAAAAAAAAAATCAGCTAGAGTCCAGGCCACCCCCTATTTTGTAAACTTACTAATAGTATTAAGCTAAAAAAGCTTTAGCTTCTTGCCTAAATTTTAAGAGGGTGCTCAATGAACCCTTAATCTAACATTAGCCGTAGTATAGAAAATGCCACAGGTTTAGAAACATTTAATTTCTCCAGTTGTTTTTTTTTTTTGGAAATAATGTTTTTATTGCACTGTTTATGCATAATACTAGTGTATATAATAATATGTAGCATTGTTTTTTCAGTTCAATGTATTTTTTTTAGCCCCTTCCCCATACGTATGAAGTTTGGGAAAGGGAGTTGAGCACCCTCGCTCCGTTGAAACAGGAAGCTAAAACTCTTCCAGTATATTACTATCCACAAGTGTAAAAATATTGAGGGGTGGCTTGTTATCTAGGAGATTTTTTTTACATGCATTTTTGAACCAGCTTAAAAAACAGGGTGTTCCGTTTTAACCTGCAAGACATTTATTTTTGCAACCGTTTGTCCTAGATGTAAACTTCTAATTGCAAAAATGTTCTAAATCAGATGCAGGGTTAAGATATTGAAAGTTTGAAGCAAAAATAAAAAAATAATCAAAAAATACAAAATTTAACTTTTTATACGGGCCCCAGATCACCTAACTTATATTTAAGGAAATAATCTCCATCGAAAAACAATTCCAACACAAAAAGTTTGAAATAAGTACAACCAACATTCACCGAGATATGAAACGCAGCGTTTTGTGACTTACACCACTTTTCACTCGCCGTCAGTAAAACCTTTTGGGGGAAAATGTAGTGGTTAACAAGAGTTTTTAAAATTACATGTGTGCATAGAATGTGATTTTTCAAATTATTTGAGGTTTTGTAGTGTGATTTGCGTATCATGGCATAACATTTGTATTTATTTTTTAATAGCAATGAAAAATATAAATACCTTATTTTTCTTACTTTGACGACCTGTCATTCTTCTGAAAGAGCGATAAGTTACAATTTTAACTTCTGAATGGGCCCTTAAAACTTTGAACTGGAATATCTCCTTGAGTTTTGGTCGCACAAATGTCAAGTTTTTGTGTTAGTAATAGTTTTCAATGGAGATTATTTCTCTTCATATTCGTTAGGGGACCTGGGGCCCGTATAAAAAGTTAAATTTCGTATTTTTTGACTCAATTTTATTTTTGCTCCAAACTTTCAATATCTTAACCCTGCATCTGATTTTGAACGTTTTTCCAATTGGAACTATACATCTAGGACTAACGGTTGCGAAAATAAAGGTCTTGCAGGTTAAAGCGGAACACCCTGTATACGTCCTACCTCCTCAGAGAGGCGAAACTTGATAAAACTTAACTTTATTTCACTAGAATCAATATGGACACGTCCTTTATTATTTTTTTTACAGCTTTCCTTCAAAATGACTACATTTTTTTTCCGATTCAAAATAATATTTTATTTCTCTTCTTTTTTTTTCATATTTAGTATTATCACCCTTAATTAAATCGAGTAAATACTGAACGTCGTGATTTATAGTTGATATTTTTTATATATTTAAAGTACCTATGTATTAAGATAAATAAATACCTATGTACTAAAAAGTAAAATAAGAAATAAAAACGTCATAAAGCACAAATTGTAGTACTGCAATCCAAAAATTCAGGGGGGGGGGGGGGGAGAGAGGACGTCTCAACTCTCTCAGCAAGTAAACATTTTGAAAAATGTAACTTTCAAGAAATATCTACTTCAGTTTGTTTACGAGAAATATTTGACAGAAAATAACAATTTTTACTTTAGGTTTTTACCACAAAATATATCCATAAACAAAAAAAAATCATAACTGTTAGAGAAATATTTTGCCTGACAAAATATTAGTGAGAATCATAAGTTATCGAAACACAATAGTCTAATTTGTTACACCCTTGTGCGAATCAATGGAATCAAGTTGGGAAGTTTTAATTTTTGAATTTTTTAGGTTTCTCAGTCTTTGTTTATAACAGATGCTTAGTCTACCAGTTGATTAGACGCGAAAACCTCACGTTTTTTTGTCATAAATATTGTGGTTTTTTCACTGCTATAAATTTCATCATATTTTTACTGTTTTTTCTCCATTCGGTCACTTTTTATCTTTTTGTTAGACATGGATATTTCACCACGGAAGAGGCAGGCCATTGGGACATTGAGTGAAAATTTGATCGCACAATAAAAGGAAAAATGATTTGTGTTTGCTAAAAACATGGTTTAGAGATCAAGAATTCAAAGAAAAGTGCATAACTCTAGTTGACTCTATGCCCAGTAGAGTGAAAATGGTGCTGGACAAGAAAAGGGGGGGGGGGAGCGCATACTAAGTGGTGATTTTGATTTTATAATTAAATGATGTAAATAAAGGTGATTTTGTAAAAAAATTGCCTTTAATCCATTAATTTCCACATGGGTGTGTTATTGTTATACAGTGAAACCTCCGAATAGCGGACAGTCAAGGGACCAGAAGTTTTGTCCGTTATTGGGAGATGTCCGCTATTAGGAGGAACTACTTAATTTACCTTTTTCAAAATGGGCTGTTGTTCCCTTTGTAGAACACAATCGAAACAATTGCGAAAGGTTTACTACATTTTACGGCAAGTGTAATTAATCTGTTTTTTCTTAATAAAGGTATACTGACAGCACACACTTGTCTTAAAAATCATTTAATCAATTAAAGTAATAAGTAAAAACAGTTTGATATCTCTTTTTTGCAATACCAACGGCGGCGATTCGGTGAAGCAACCCCCTCCCCCCCACACACACTTTTTATGGTTAATTTATTTATTTTGTCTCGAGTATCACTATTGCATGGTTGACAGTTGGCAATATGACCTTGAATATGAGCAAATCTTTTTCATGTCTAAAAATTAAACAACCCAACGAAACCTCGGCGCCATGAAGCCGACTACTAGACCGGGATCTGAAGGGGGTTGAGCATGCATGGAAAGGCTGACGCAATATTATTTCTGATTATTGTTACAGGCACGATGGTGATTATGAAACCACATGTCGTCGCCCCCCTGGGTGGTCGACAACCCCGGGGGAGGGGGGAAAGCAGTGGGGGAGCCGTTTTCTAAAACACTCATAACTCGCGAACTATTTGAGATAAAGCACTGAAAAAAGTGGCAATCGACGCAACAAAACAAGGGCTTCATAAAAACTAAATATGACTATGATCATATCTTTGTTATTTTCTGAGTAAAATTCTATTTTTTGCAAACAAGCAAAAAATTTGAATAAAATACGCATTTTTTTTTCAAACTATCAAAATTATTTAACCGTTTAAGGAACCAATAAAATCTGAAATATCACTATCCAGTTAGTTTAAAATTACTTGAATATTATCAAAGCGTTGAAAAGTGAAATAAAAGCAAGCTCAAAAAGCATTTGAGGTAATTCACAAAAGGAAAAAAAAAAAAAAAAAAAAAACAAGTTTGCGGAATGTACCTTGAAGACTCGACGTAAACCAAAGTAAATTTTGTGGCTCTCCTGTTTTGGCGGTTTTATTTCGTAATATTATCAAAACAATGTCCCAGTTAAGTAATTACTTAACCTTTAACGCATTATAACTGCTTAGTATGGGTCACAATGGCACTTTTTTAAAAATTAAAACATTCAAGTTTGCAAGTACGAAGTAATTACGGAAAGGATAAATGATCAGGATAACCCTTTTGCAGCTTTTACACCTGAGTTATGAAACATAGTGAGCGAGGCTATTGTCACATAAGCAGCATCAAAATTTCAGTGGAACGTTAAAGAAAATGTGAATAGTCTCTTATCCAGAGAAGTCCTGCAATGGCAATGTCTTCAATAGCGACTGCAAAACAGCAAAAGAAAACTAAAGAAAAACATTTAACCTGGGAAACGTTAGCTCAAAAGTGATGTTAGTACATCTAAAAATCACTCCCATACAATAAGCCCAATGGTAGGTTAGGTTCATCAGAATGGTTCACTGAAGCAAAGCGCTAGGTCCGATTTCGTGAATGTAATTGAAAATGATACTTCTTGCAGCAAAACTCTGGAAGAAGCACCCTATTTTAAGAACAAAGTTCAAGTTATCGATAGAATGACTCTGGTCCATAATGTCCCAAACACTACTTTCAAATGTAGCAAAGATTTTGCAGGTCTCCAAATAAAAATAATAAAATTTTCTCTCCAATAGTCAAACTACAAGAGTGGACCTTAAACACGATCGGTACATCTCACTGTCGTTTTCATAACTTGAAAACCAGAAGTTTCGAAAAGTACATTACACACACACACACAATAATTTCTTGTCATTTCCATCAGAAATAAATATAATATCAGCTCTTTACCATGCTTCTGGAATTCTTTCCAACATGTGCTATGAAGTATTTCTCAACTCTACTATTGAATCAATTCCCCTGTACCTTAGCAGTGCCTTTAGATGTAACCAAGTTTGGGTTTCACTTGAATGAAAATAAAACAATAAAGCCCCGCACCTTATGATGCAGTCAATGTTACCTGAGAGTTTAATTCCACCCTGCGCAGGCAAGAACTGTAAATAATCTTGTAATTTTTTTTTATTAATAATTCATCTTGCTGTAAATACTGTGCTTTTAAGGCTAAAGCAAAAACCCATAAAATACAAAATACAAAGAGAACGATTCAATAGAACAATATAGAATTATAAGTCAACAAAAAAGAGTATGATCCAGCTTTCAGAATTTCTGATATATTAATGCTTTATGTATACATATTGATGTTCTACAATTATTTTTTAATACGCATTATTTTACTAATTTTATTTAATTAGTTTTTTTAGAACTCTAGTGTATAATTTTATATTTATATTCTTTTTCCTAAAAGCTCAAGCTTCTCATTTTTTATATTTATTTAATACATATTATTTCTTGTATCATAGTTATTTGTTGAGTAAATTATAAAAAGCAATATCCGCAAAACAATACCCGCAATATTCTTTTGTGTAAATTGAAAACATAAATTAATAGATATAAATTAAAATTATGTTTGAATTAAAACTACTCTGAGCCTGGTTCCCTAGTTCCTCTCAAATTTAAAGCAGTATATAACAAAATGAAAGCCATAGTTGAATACTTTGCAATTAGAATAAGTTTGTAAACTGAAGAATGAATAGTTCGTCGTAAGGATAATAAGGCTTTTTTTTTCTCCTTAGCATACTACCGTTTTATTCAATGCACTATCTTAGGCAAGTGCTTGCATTTTCTATTTCGCTTTTTAACGCTCACGTTGGTAATAATTAAGTAGTTTTAAACAACTGAATAATGAAGTTTCAGGTTTTATTGATTCCCTAAACGGTTAAATAATTTTAAAAAAGAACTTATCTTTCAAAAAAAAAAAAAAGCTTTTTCGTATTCTATTCAAAATTTTTGCATGGCTGCTAAAAAAGGAATTTTAATTAAAAACCAACAAAGATAGGACGATAAACATGTTTAGGTTTTTCAAGTCCTTGTTCTGTTGCATCTTTTGCCACTTTTTCCCGTGTTTTATTTCAAATAGTTCGCGAATTATGAGTGTTTTAGCAAACGGCTCCCCCCCACTGCTTTCCCCCTCCCCTGGGGTTGTCGACCATCCAGGGGGGGGGGGCGAAGACATGTAGTTTCATAAGCAGTATAGTGCCTGTGACATTAATCAGAAATAATTTTGAGTCAGGTCTTCCATGCATGCTCAAAATACCCCTTCAGATTCTGAACTATAATGCAAATCGTGTTCGAGCTTGCTACTGTCATTTTGTTTTTCAACGCGTTAACAGTACTTAAATGATTTTAACAAACTGAATAATGATATTTTGGACTTTATTTGAAAAAAAATCAAACAATTTTGATTTGGAAATTATTTTGGTCAAAAAAAAGTTTGTTTTGCGCATTTTATTCGAAAATTTAGCTTGTTTGCGAAAAATGGAATTTTACTCAGAAACCAACAAAGATAGGTCCATAATCATATTTAGCTTTTATGAAGCCCTTGTTTTGTTGCGTCGATTGACACTTTTTTCAATGTTTTATCTCAAATAGTTCGCGAGTTATGAGTGTTTTAGAAAACGGCTCCCCAACTGCTTTCCCCCCTCTCCCGGGGTTGTCGACCACCCAGGGGGGCGACGACATGTGGTTTCATAATCACCATCGTGCCTGTAACAATAATCAGAAATAATATTGCGTCAGCCTTTCCATGCATGCTCAACCCCCTTCAGATCCTGTCTGCTCAATTGCATCTCCTGAGGGCCCCAGTTAGAAAAAGCGCCTAGTTTCCTCTTTTTTATCTTAACTTTTGAATAGTTATTGTGTACAAAATTCATTAAAATCTTAAGAAAAACGTACGTTAAATGTTAGACTGACATCAGTTTTCACTTATCTGCTTCAATACTCTCAAAACTAGCCGTTACTAAATTATGACTTTTATTTTCTTTTTCATTTTTTGCTGCCCGCAAAATGCCTTTTAGTTTTTTTTTCTGCCCTCAACTTTTAGCCCCAATCGCTGCCTCTGCCCATTACCACCCTTTTAATTCCAAGAAACAGTGATAAGGAAATGACGGTGGGGGGGGGGGTGGAATATCAGTTGTGGAGGATGAAAAGCCTTGTAAGACAAGCAATTACTAAGATATTCTGTGAAAAGAAAAAAAACCGGAAGTGCTATGATCGCAAGGGAAATTTTTTGTGAAATAACTGTCCGTTATTCGGAGTGTCCGTTATTCACAGTGAATTACATGGAATGGCCTATATTGAGGGACTGGGACTTGCAAAAATGTCCGTTAATTAGAGGTGTCCGTTATTCGGGAGTGTCCGTTAAGGGAGGTTTCACTGTACTTTATTGAATATTAAAAAAATTCGTTAAAAATATACAAATTCAAACAAAGACAAAACTTGAACTGATATCTATATTTATAAAGAACGCGATGTTTGAATCTTTTTGCTTGATGCCCAGGAGGCCCACTTAGGCATATTTACAACAAAATTATATATTTTAAAGACTAAAATAGATTATAAAAAAGGAGAGCTATAAAAAAACCTTGAAATGAGTTTATTATACACGCATGTTTCAGCAGATATTCTGTTAATAATCAACAGCTGTACTAAATGATCGCCTGAACGCAGTACACACAACCACGAACAACGAGCCAGAAAGCGAGAATAGCGCATGTGCTATTTTTCTTCTCCCCTCCCCCTCAAAAAGGTTGCGGATCAGAATTTCAAAGCCGTCGCGTAAGAAGTCTCATTTCAAAACTAAAATCTTCGGCCCCAGAAAAAAACATTTTAGGTGTTAGACAAAATTGTTTTGTTTTAGTTATAGGAAAATTCAGTGTATTTTGGACTCCGAAAGATTTTTGTTCTGAAAGAGTTAGTTGCCAAGGTATTTTTTTAAGGCGCCTGGCAACCTGGCACCTGGAATTACTTGACCCCTGACTATGATTACCATCAGAATAATCATAATAAAATGTTATTATCGCAGTGGTATTAAACAACTGGCTAAAGGATTGCTTAAGCCGGTCAAACATGATGGCCAGTACTTCGAAAGCTAGGTTTCTAAAATTAATAATTCGTTACTAAAGAAGTAGATCAATAATTTTTGTGAAAACTTATAACTCACCATCGCATATGAGTGCCTCTACTCTATCAAGCAGTCATTTCCCTCAACGATCGATTTCAGACGGTACAATTAGGGACCTATTGGACTCATGGTACAATAGATGGTCGTCTTAAAGAAATATCCATTAATGGCGGCAGACAATATGGTCGATTTAAGCAGGTATTACGGGATTTGATTTTTTTTGAAAAGTTGTAAAATTTTAGAAACTGTTAAACTAACCAATTATACTAAGCCTTGCAGAGATATGTACTCAAAACAAGTTCACTATTAAAAAAAAGTATGTTCTAGTGATTTTTTATTTGTTATTCTATCGTTTTATCGAAAATTTTCTGTCGTAAGATGCTCTGTGAGCAATAAGAAACTAAAGCGTTGAATATAGACGCATCCAAGGACGCCGAGACGGGAGGTCACTGAAGCTCAATGTGACCTCCCAAAAATTTCCATATTCAACAAATTTTAAATGACAATTCGGCAAAACTATCATCATTCAGTAGGACTTAGTTCTGCAAAATTTGGAGCTCCATTCCGGAAATTGAGACTTTCTGCCCTCTCAAAAATTTAAGCTCCAGGGGCTTTTTGCCCCTGGATGCATCACTGCTGGCTCAATTAAATTTACAAAACTCTATTTTCATCCAAACCAAAAACACCATGCTTTTAGTACTTCGGAGATAGTTCAAAATTTTCAGTTTCAATTTCACTGCCTCTTGTTTCCAGAAGGAAATGATCCGATGTATATTTAAAATAAAGAGTATTATTTAACTTTTTTTTCTCATTTGGAAATATAAGTAACGTTAGAGCTTGATAAGTATCAGTTAAGCAGTTAAGCATCTCATCAGTAACAAAAAATTCATTTTATGTTTTGTAGCTAATAAAAGATCGATAGTTATCTTAGAGAAAAAGCGTAAATATATATATATATATATATATATATATATATATATATATATATATATATATATATATATATATATATATATATATATATATATATAAAAAGTGACAAATATGTGTCAAGCCCTACATCGCCAACCTCCGTTTGGTTACTTTTTTATTATTTTTTCAATCGGATACTCGGCGTTTTTGCAGGAAAAAGGCTATGTGATGCCTTTAGAAATTTCTGCAGGAAATCTGCTGATATTTCGCTGATTCATGCAAAATATCATTAATTTTAAGATAACTTTGCAGAAGATCTGCAGAATTATTCAATTTTTGAAATTTTAAATCGCTACGACCCTATGATTTGATTACTTTTTTCTCAAAGAACCTGTTGTGTTTGTATAATATTTTATCTACCTTTTTATATAACTGATTTGGAAACTCGATGACTGTAGGTCAACCTAAGTCTGATCTTTTGACAATAGCTGATATTTTACACAAGAGATGGCGCTATAAGTGCAGGATAATAATTTGGTTTATCAGAAATCAGAAACTTAGTTGAAATATTCCTTTTCTCGAACGCGCTTCTCAAACTTTATAGCCAGCGGACCCTTTTCATGAACCAATATAATCACTGCAGATCCCTGTCATTGGAGTGTAAAGATACTTGTAATTTCTAGATAATTGAACTTAAATACACTAACCAGTACCACCGATTAGATAGGAACATCAGTATTTAAAAACAGAACTAGGTAAATAGTTTACTTCGCTTAACTTTATTTACAAATTCTGGAGTGCAAAAATCGAATTGAACAGGCAGATCAAAGGTAACACAAAAAAATTAAAATTTATAACTGAACTTTGAATTAATGCGAAGTATTAGGTTGTCATAGCTGGCACAATTTATTGGGTTTAGTTTTTTTTTTATAAAAAGTCAAAATGAAAGTCGAATTTCAGGTTCAGCATCTACGCAACTTTGATATTTGTAGTTTTGGTGAATACATAGGTAGAAAGTCTGGATTTGAATAGGTAGGTTTTGGCAAATGAAAGAGTACACTTTACTTATGCAACGAGCGATTAGTATTTTTGTTTTCCTGTCGAAACCAAAAATGGGGGTATGCATCCTCTGTCTGGAAGGTTGATTTCAAGGATTCAACGTGCAGTCTTATCTTATGTCTATCAAACAATTGACGAAACAGAAAAATATCGTTCACTCTCCATATTTGCTTCTCAAGTTTCATAATTATTCATTTAAATTTAGTTTTTTAATGTTTTTAATGACTAATATTATTTCGTCAACAAATTACTTTAGTTTTCAATGTCTTAATTTAATGATTCGACCGATTATTTTGTATTAAAAAGGAGCGTTTTGATATTGTTAAATGGCATATTTTATTTAAAAGTACATCAAATAAGAAAAATAATGCATGGTGTGCTTTTGACAAACGGGGTCAGAGGAGGGTCAAAGGGTCAGCTAATCCCCCCCCCCCCGCCCGCCCCCCGTGACAAGAATTTTGAGATGATTATTATTTATTAAAATTCAATTTTTTAGATCCGAAAAATAGTACATGGAATCAGTGTCAACCTTCTTTTGTTTGGTTATGTAAGGTATTTCTCCTCAGTGCGTCCAAATTCAAAGAATTGGCTGTTCTATTTTGCGGTGGGAAGGCCAAACGCAGTAACCGCAAATTTTTCATTATTCTTATTTTTGTTCTTTTTTATTTTAATTTTTTATTTATTTTTTTTGTTTTTGTCATCGATTGTACTATAACTTTATTGCACAAGTTAGCGATTCGATTTACGCTGAAAATAAAGCACGAAAAAAAGCGACAAATTCGAGCATTTCCCTGTTGTTAGTATAGTATCGAAAACGTGTCCCTTCCAAGTCTCAGCGTTGGAACAGACGTTGAATGTTTATATAAGTTGGAAGAGATTATTTATATAAATATGAAGTCAACGTTGGCTCCAACGTTGACTTCATATATATATATATATATATATATATATATATATATATATATATATATATATAAATAATATAAAATAAAGAATCGTTGCGCAGTACTGTCAATGGCCCTCAAGGGCTCTTGCGCTATTAAAACTAAATAAACCAACCAACCAACGTCTCACAAACTCGTTTCTGCAGATACTACGCATTTCATTCTCACGGCAGTATTGCTGTTTTGAGCTTTTTTTTCATATTTAAAGGAACAATCATCTGTAATGAGCTCGACATTTTTCCAGCGAACTCTTCCACCTCTAACCACATGTTATGTGTATGTGTGTGCTTTTCCAACTATATTATAACTGTAATCTCACATATTCAAAGATTACAGTAACGTGACCAGCTAGCCTGCCTAAAGAAATATGACTTTTGGTGAACATTTGAGGGAATATGTCCCATGGCGCAGTCTGCCTTACTAAAAAATTAAGAGGGCGGAAGAGGGGGTAATTCTAAAAGGTTTTGATCTCACTTGGAGGGGGGGGGGGTTGCCTCATAGCATATGAGGGGGTACGCCACTACCCTCAAGGGGATAGGTCGCCTCAAGGATACCCTACCATAATCGTCTCTTTCCTCTAAATAGGCCACCTTTATCGACTTCTTAACTCAAACTACTGGATTAAAAACAAAATTACTAGATCAGAAAAGTTTAAGATCTTTAGTAGGCTGGTTCAAAAAAAACATTTTTTCAGCTACAGTCCAGAACACCCCCTATTCATTTTAGACTTGCTAATAGTATTGCGCTGTAAAAGTTTTAGCTTCTTACTCAAATTTTTAGAGGGTGCTCAATGATCCCTTAATTTAACGCTAGCCGTAGTATAGAAAATGCCACAAGTTTAGAAGCATTTAATTTCCCCAGCTGTGTTTTTATAAATAATTATTTTATTGCAATGTAATATATTATAATTTGTAGCATTGTTCTTCAGTTCAGTGTAGTTTTTAACCCCCTCCCCATACGTATGAGGTTTGGTGGAGGGGGGCTGAGCACCCTTTTTCAGTTGAAATAGGAAGCTAACATTTTTTCCAGTTTTTTTTCTATCCACAAGTATAAAAATATTGAGGGGTGACCTATTATCTAAGAGAAACTTTTTTTTACATGTATTTTTGAACCACCCTAATCTTTAGTTTAAAATTACTATTCAACTCGTCTGAGTTCTTTATATATTTCTTTCGAATTTTCGTTTTCGTTTGTGGAGGTGATATGATCCATGGATTTTTGTAGACCACCCACACTGTCCTAAAATGTATACACCTGAGAAAATAAAAACAAAATCAGTTTGAAAACAAAATTCACTCATTTACTTTCCCTATCATTAAATTTAAATGAGTTGCGATCTTTCTTTCTGAATACAATTACTCATCCGTACAGCCAATAACCTTGACAATACGGTAAAGGATTCGATTCAGCATTTAAGTACAACACAATTGTCGTTAAAATTGAAAACAAATTACTTTTCATCAACGATGGAAAGCAATTTTTAGAGTTCATCTGAAAATGAAAAAGCTTAGAGAGGTTGATGTGCTGTGAAACGTCTCATCCACTGTTCTTTATGCAAAAGTGGCCCCATTTTCTTTTAACTTTTTAATGATACCCTTGGATTTTGACCACTTCCGGTGCCAAATATGTAAAGAAATCCTGGTGTCTTTAATTAGTTTTTGGATTTCGTGGGTAGTCGACTCGATCGAGCAGTCGAGCTTTCTGTTTCGTAAAAGTTGGAATACATTTCTCAACGTTTTTCACATGGCTGACTTTTCAGAAGTTGAATCAAACCGACGTTGTTTTACCTTTGTGTTCTCGCAATGTTTTCTTGGAATGCATTAGCTTTGAAACGCAGCATACTAAGATAAAAAAAAGTGTGCAATAAAGGTGCTCTTTTCGCCAATATTTCTGAATTAAAAACACAAATCAGTTGTCAAACCTTTTAACAGTGTGATTAGCGGTTGGTTGTGCAGTCCCAATTAGAGACGCAGCATTTTTGAAAATTATAAGAGTGGGAAAAAAAAACTAATTTCTGATTTTCTGAGGGCTTGATCAAAAAAATTGAATAATTTATCTTTTACTGATAAACATATAGTTTTTAGTTAAAGTATAGTTGGATTTTTTTTCGAAAACATAAAGGGTTAATTATCCAAAAATATGCTATCCATATTTTGTTTCCTTTCTTAACAGAAATATATATAGTACTTTTACCTTACAAAACAGAATTTCTGTTCCATAACCACCAGAACTTTCCTTGTTCGATACGCCAACAAGTATTAACGAATACGTGGGTACATATTTTTACACACACTCAAACATTCATATTCACATGATAGACTGCGTGGTTTTGTGGAAGCATAAAACGGCTCGATCACCCATGCATAATCTTGAATCACTGTATCTCGAGTTGCCGGGAAGTAATGCTCAACTCAGGCCCGTCATTTACGGGGATCAGGAATGGCTGATTGCAATCTGGCTTTGAAAAAGCAAAATTGTTCCATTTAAGTGGGCGTATTTTTTGTTGTTTTCCGATTAAATTTGTATTGGATTGGCTCAAAAGGCATCTCCATTCTTCGAAGTGAAAAATTCTGGTTTTCAAATGTAAAAAAACTTTTTTGTCCTTTGAAGTTTTCCGCGGACCCCCTAACCCAAAGTTTGCCACGGCTGGGCCCCCCTACTAAGCAGGGGGACCTCTCGGGAAGGGCCTGACTTTGAATATTAACGAAGTTTTCAAACCATCAATTGTTTGGGAGCTAAATTATTTAAACAAGAAGAATAAAGTTCAGATTAGACAATGAGAAACATTAAAATTGAACTATTTTAAAGATGTAGAGTTAAAAATCATTTTTGATACTTAAAAAACGAAGGTTGCAAAACCTATACCAAAACCTTTTCGTTTTGTTCACAAAGTTTCTTTGTTAAAAATTTCGTGTATTTTTTAGGGAGAGTAATGCATTCATACCTTATTTCAAACCCACCTTTTCCTTACTAATAGTTGCATTATTAAACGAAGTTAATGATTTGAAAAATGTGTTAACCGATTATTTATTTTGAACAAAAATTAAATTTTTTTAAAAAAAGTTTAACCTGTTGTAAAAAGTCAAAATCATAGATATAATTAATAAATAATATATTTCCAAAAGTAAATTACAGTGACTCATTTGAAATAATTACTATAACATACGGCATACGGGGTACAGTATTTGAAATTACTTATTTATTTATTTGAGAATGACAATATTTCGACGTAAACTAGATATTTTGATTTAAAGAAAAGTAACTTAAAATTATGTTAATAAAATGTTTTAATTAGATTTGAAACTAACTACGGTAACTGAAATATCTATCGAAAAAGTTATTCTAATAATACTGGAAACGTGCGCTAAATTAGCAAAAATACCTGGAAAAGCATTTTGATGAAATTATTGTAAAAATCAAAAAAGAAAACTATTGTAGCAATAAACTGTTGTAGCAATATGACAAAGACGTAGTTTCATATTACGGATTTAGTATTCTGCTTCAATGAGACAATTTCTTAGGACAGAAAATTTTTGCTGAAATTTCGTTGAACTTTTATTTTTCAGATTGTTTTCTTCTTAAACAATAAACGGCTCAAACACTAAAAAGAAAATCGAGAAGAAAATTAAAACTTAAACTGAAGGAACATATTGATTTATTTCACTCATGATTAACTCACTCATGATTAAGTTGTAGAAATCAAAAAAGAAAACTATTGTAGCAATAAACTGTTGTAGCAATATGACAAAGACGTAGTTTCATATTACGGATTTAGTATTCTGCTTCAATGAGACAATTTCTTAGGACAGAAAAAGGAGTTTTCAATATGCATACTTAAAATTAGGAAGTTAAACTTAGGGTTTGATTGAACTTTTGAAACTGATTTATGTTACTCAATAGATGTAAAAAGGCGGACCGGTTTATTTAACGAGTTTATGCGATTTAAAGTAGATATTCGGATTATAAGTTCCTTTAATAAGTTTTAAGAAAATGCAAACAGAGAAATGCTCTGAAGCGAACTTAGTAAAATCAACTGATGAGTGCAAAATACGTCCGATTCGTTTTAAGTATAATGGACTATTTTGGGTCTTTAATTAGTATAAATTTATTGCTGTGAAAATTAAAGCTTTTGCTTGGTTTTTATTTATAACTTTTATTATTATATTTTCTTATTCATTCGATCATTGTATTGTTTTAAAACTTTTGAGTCTTTTTTGGAGCATAAAAATATTATTTGGTTAAGTGTTCAGCAGTAAAAACGATGTGAGTTTTGAAAAAACATCATTTTCATTAAAAATTCTTACTACATGTTAAAAAACATAAGTGAAATATTCGTTTACCACACTATCCCGTAGAAGAACTTAAACTTCTATGTGCTTCATTAAAAGAAATATTTGAAGCTTTAAAGATTATTTAGTTCATAGTTTCTGCTTAGTTAAAGCTGTTCGGAAAAGAAAAAGCACTTAGAGCAAGAGACTTAAATATTAACGTAAACTGATTTCAATAAATTTTTAACACTAATAGGATTAAACTCAGTACGACGCATGAAAAAGCCTTGCTTCAAAAGGATGAAGTTTGCTGGATATTTGTTTAGATGGTTTTTTAAATTAAAATAGCAATTCATCGATCCATCAGCTGACAATGCTTAATATTTTTTTCTTAACTAGTAATAAAAGTAGAGTGCTGTATTGCGTTAAAATATCAGGAAGTATTTGAAAATATTTTCTGCATTAATTCGCGTCAAATTTATTGTACCGTAAACGCAGGCTACTTTGGCCTTAGAGTCCATCTTTGGCCCAAATGGATAAAAAGATACAACGTCTTCTGTCAACCTTCAGGGGGCCATTTTTTCAACATATTTTGACAGATTCCACTAGAGAGCATCCTCAAGCAATCAATTCAAGCACTCAATTATTTATACCAAGCAGTTCTATAGCTCTTCTCAAGAAGCAACACTAGTGGTTCTGCATGCGTTCCTTGTGCTAACATGCGCCTTCATAACCTCTGAAACTTATTCATGTAGAAGCAGTTCTACATCAGCTAAGAATTTTTTTTAGTGCCTATTTACGAGCACTATTTAATACTCTATGCCGTAGTACAGCTGTACTTCTCACTTTTTTTTTTTTAATTGACAATGACAACATATCTCTTTACCTAAAAATTACGACCTACTTTGACCCGGCATAAAAACTTGAAAAAATCTGCTAGAGAGATTTGGAAAACTAAAAAAGCTAAAGAAAAGCTAAAGTTACACTTTAACAGGAAAAACAGAAGAAAAAACCTGGAATTCTAGGCAACGGATTGATAGAGAGATTGCAGACTCAATTCATCAGGGCCCAGTTACATGGCTTTCATTATGGAAGATAAAGATGAATTAAAAGTTGCAGAAGGTTTAGAAAAAGGTTTACCCAGTTGCATCTACATAATACGAATATTGTTAAATTTGTTGAAAAGTTTATGGAATTTCATTATTGTAAATGGGAATGAGCTCAGGTTTCCAAAGATAGCTGTTAATGCGAGAGAAGAAGGAGCGAATGCTGAGAGTATGGAATGCACCAAAAAGTTTTGGCAGTGACCGAAAATTTAGGATCCTTTGTTTTACGAATGGTGTTGTCTTAATAAAATTATTCAACCTTCAAAACTGATGAAAAGATGACTGTTCTCTCGGTTATTTCTGAGACAATAACTAGGTATGCATACACAAATTAAACTAATAATAATAATAATTTTTCTTAAATATGTGTGACTCAAACTTCTATTAAACGTATTTTTCATTCAAAGAAACAGTTTTTCGTACGAACACATGCATTTCTTTGACTCTAGTTAAGTTCTACAGCGATTTTAAATAGAGAAAACCACTTTGGGCCAAAGTAACCCAAACGCAAGGGTAACATTGGCCCAATTAAAAAACAGTAATAAAGGGTAAAAATACTCGGAATTAAACTGATCACTATTCAAAAATTAAATTAAGAGACCTCTAGATGTGTGAAACAAGTTTCCACTGCTTGTAAATATGAATAGTTATAAAATTGTGTATGAGAAAAGAATGAGACAAGGATCACGCACGATCATAGAAAATGCTGACAGAATATTTAAATATCACATTTTATTTTGCTATACTGATACAATATTATTTCAAAGCTAAAATTTTGTAGGGGGATGGGGATTAAACTTCAATCTCAAAGCAAAGCTATAGAAAAGGTTCCAAGTTTAAAAGGACTCATGTGAAGCTTTACTACATTTTAGTTGGGCCTGTTTCACTCTTCACAAAATATTATCCAGACGTTTTAGTATTTCGTCATAGCTTGTATGAGATTAACTGATCACTTTTAGACGATTAGACGCTTTGCCACGAGATGGAGACCACAAGTTCAGCGTCTAATGACAAAACAGTTCTTGCCAATTTTTGAGCCTGCTCCAATCAACTACGACAAGATCCTTTTGAGCTTCAGATGTCGATATGCAAAATAAGCATTAATTGTAATAAATGAAGAGCTGCTTTTTATAATAACTTTTTCAAAGTGTTTTGATCAGCAACTTTTTAAATCTTTTTCTTGCTGGCACACCCCCCCCCCCCCCGAATAGAAAGGGAAAAAAATCTAAAAATAACACAACAATTGCGATCAAGGCTCGAACGTCGATCTTTTGGGAATGCTGCTCTCACTAACTTTCCTTCCCGCTTTTGAATGGTACTAGATAAAAATGGCAGTATGTATGTGTTTGCATATTCCGCAAATCTACAATTTAAGTAGAATAATTTTAAAATTTGACATAGTTTATGGCCAGAAATTCACATAGAGATGGGTTTTTCTTATACGAATACACAGTTTACGTCGAATCTTTGACAAATTTGGCACCAAGGTTCTTTGATGCTCAGGAATTCACACACGAGATTTTGCCAGAAAACCCGTGAAACGGGATGTTTACGCCAATTGATAGTAATATCTGAATGTTTTTAATATAAAAAAAATCAAAGGGGCCTGAATTTAAGTTTTTAAGTCATTAAGTTGCTCTTTTCTACGCGTTAACGAGAAATTTGACTATATTTTTTTCTTTTATTCAAGCCTGATTTTGAACACGCATTACTGGCACAAATATGATTTTCGAGGTAGGCGGCCGGGCAACGCAGCTAGTGAGATCTTTATAGAAAAATTTTCATTTGTTAAAAAATTGAGCTCGGACAAATTCATTCCCCAGAATCACTAAACTTGAATGTAACTACCTCGGGGCGACATCTGAGTTTTATGCTAGAATTACGGTGTACTCCTTAGAAGGAACAACGGAAAACAAAGAGTTAGAGGGCTTAAAACAGTATATTTTTTAAATTCAACTTGCTGGTTTGGGATGCATAACAATGAAAGAATTCTGAAAAATCATACCTTATCAACATTTTATCAGTTCTTAAATAATAATAAAATATAACATGAAGAATGACATTTCATCTTTTTACTTCTTTTTAGAAAAAAGGAAGTATTGTATTCGTAAAAAAATTTTCACTCAAAAATCGACCTTAATTTCCATTTTACTCACCCCCAAATGAATATTGAGTTTTTTTTCGACTCGACCAGACGTGGATAAGTGTCTAAGAACGTATAGACACGCGAAATATGTGTAATGACGATTTCCGAGTTAATTACAACGAATTTTCTTGTGACGTCTGTATGTGCGGATATGCGTATGTATGTCGCATAACTCAAGAACGTTAAGTCCTAGAAAGTTGAAATATGGTACGTAGACTCCTAGTGGGGTCTAGTTGTGCGCTTCCGCTTTTGGTTGCATTCGGGTGGTTCTAAAGGGGTCTTTTGCCCCTTTTGAGGGGGGATCATTGTTAATTTCGATGTAAACTCAAGTACTGTTATAATTTGGCGGACACTTGGCGATCTATCGCCATTTCGGTCGCCAACTTGCCTAAAAATTTGACTTTTTTTTAAAAATCTGTTTCAATTTGGTCACTGTTGGTGATATTTAGAGAGTAAACTATTGAATCACATTAAAATTGCCAGTAATGGGGAAATGACATTAAATTGAAGTAAAAGGAAGTCATGTGATGCACACATCAGATCGTTTCATTATGGGTTATTCATAATGCTAATATTTCATAGTAGCATTAAAAAAATCAATGTAGTATCAAAACCTCTTCGTACTTTTAGCATATTTAAAAGTTTTAAGCACAAGATTATATGCAAACCAAATTCAAACGAGGAGCTTTTCTTGGTGTGCTAATCATCCGTTTCTAGCTTACAACCTTTGTATCCTGTTTAAGAATTAATAATTTTTTGAACCTAGCTGTTAAGACTAAAAATAACTTAAATGTTTACCGTATTTGTTCAAAAAATCTTGCAAATAAATGTATAACCGAAATATACTAAACTCTCGTTTGCACACATAAAAGAAAATGAAAAGAAACGAAAAAAAAAAAAAAAAAACAGCTGATGAACATCACATGACTTCCTTTTACTCCAATTTAATGTCATTTCCCCATTACTGGCAATTTTAATGTGATTAAATTGTTTACTCTCTAAATATCACCAACAGTGGCCAAATTGAAATCAGATTTAAGAAAAAAAAAACCGCCAAAACTTGTAGCCAAGTTGGCGACCAAATGACTGGCGATATATCGCAAAGTGTCCGCTAAATTATAACACCAACCAAATTATAACATCAATAAGGGAAGCATTTCTTAAACGAAAACATCTTGTGAGCGTATTTTTTGAAATTGAAAAAGCATACAGGGTTTGTCCGGAAAGTAATAGGACTGAGTCGATTTAAAAAAAAAAAATATTGAGCCAATTGTTACAATTCTTTCAAACCTTTCAAAAAAAAGGCTCCTTCTGCGCGGATGCAGCGTTGCCAGCGTGATTTCCAAGCATTAAAGGCGTCACGGTAGGCATTCTCCGGAATAGCCTTCAGAGCCGCGATGCATGCGGCTTGGATCCCCTCTGTCGTCTCAAAATGCTTGCCTTTCATCGGCCTTTTCAGGCGAGGAAACAAAAAAAGTGGGGGGGGGGGCACATCTGGGCTGTAGGCCGGCTACGGAAGCGTTGGGATGCCGGCCTTGGTCAGGTAGCTGTTCGTCGTCAGTGAGAACTTTTGGGACCAACTTCGCGCACACCTTGAGCATGTTCAAATGCACCGTCACAAAACCATGAACCTCAGATTTTGGTAAATTTAACATTTGGGCAATTAAACGAATGCTTAGTCGACGGTCTGAGTTCAAAACTTTGCGCACACGACTCACATTGTCGGTGTCTGTCGATGTCGAAGGTCTTCCAGCACGGTCTTCATCGGCGACCTCTTCCTGGCCTGCCAAAAAGACCTGGTGCCACCGAAACACACCATTTCTTGCTAAAGCAACATCTGGGTAAGTCTGCTTGATCATATCAAACGTCTCTGTCGCAGCTTTACCGAGTTTGACAGCGAATTTAATCACACACCTCAGCTCTAACGAAAGCTGCATTTTCGGCTTGCACCACTCACAGAAACACGTCGAACGGAAATGCCTGTCCTGACTCTCCAGGTGCTCGGACACAACCAACTAGCCTCTCGTTCGTTAGCTAGAAACGCCCTCTGCCGAATCCAGCCAGCGAGTGCACGCTCCGAAGTACAGTCGCGGCGGAAAAAAATCAGTCCTATTACTTTCCGGACAAACCCTGTATGACCGTACCTGGAGGTATGGGATCCTCAAAACCCTGCACGAGTATGGGTTGCGAGGTATCCTACCCATCTTTCTCTCTAATTTTCTAAGAGATCGAACTTTTCGCGTACGTGTCAAGTCTGTTTGTCGGATACCTTCATCCAAGAAGAAGGAGTTCCCCAGGGAAGTGTGCTAAACGTAACTCTTTTCATAATAGCAATCAATAGCTTAATCGATCAACTACCTCCTGCTGTAAAAGGTACCATGTTCGATGACGATTTTCAAATTTTTTTTTCTTCATCGAGCATGAGTATCATTGAAAGACAACTTCAGATAGCCATCAATAAAGTATCACAATGGGCGGAAGAAAATGGCTTCACTTTCTCTGCCCAAAAAACCTTCTGCGTTCATTTCTGCCGTAAAAGAGGTCTTCATCCTGATCCAGATCTTCACCTTAATAACCAACCAATAGCTGTAAAGGATCAGGGAAAATTCATGGGTCTTATACTTGATAAGAAACTTAAATTTGTACCGCACATACAAGAGCTGAGACGGAAATGTTTATTGAAACTAAATATCCTGAAAGTCTTAGCAAACACTTCTTGGGCTGCTGATACAGAGTCTCTGTTGAGAATTTACAGGGCTCTTATACGCTCAAAACTTGTTTATGGATGTCAAATTTATGGTTCTGCAGCGAAAAGCTATCTGAAAGCCCTGGATCCAATACATAATCAGGCACTGCGCATTTGCACAGGAGCCTTCCGAACCTCACCTATCAATAGTCTTCATATTCTAGCACATGAACAGCCTTTAAACAATAGACGTCTTAAACTCTCTTTAAAGTTTTACTTCAAAACAAAACCGTACACCAATCACCCGTTACATCTTCATATTTTTCATCCATCTAATGTTGTTTTATTTCTACATCGTCCTTCGATGGCCCCAACATTCGGGATCCGAATGCGTTGGGTACTCTCAGACCTGCAGCTATCAGGTTTCAAAACTGTCAACACAATAAAACTAATTGAACCATGGTGTGACAAACAGGGCTGTGTAGTCGGAGTCGAAGAGTCGGAGTCGGACAGATTTTGGGGTAAAGGAGTCGGAGTCGTTAGAAAACATGCCGACTCCGACTCCGGACTTCTTTTTTTCTTTCCTTTTCACTGACTCTCCTTGCATTTTTTAAAAACTGACTACCAATTGGTTCGATTACATGTATAAAAAGATACTAAATGAGAAAATAACTGCCATTATGGCAATCAGCTAGCTTGAGTGCTTACCGAACTTTCTGTTGCCGTCCCCTAGTTTGCTTGCTTTTTAACTTAACTAATATCAACTGTCAGCAAACGGTTTTGTTGCTTAACATTTTCAAGTAATCACTTTCAAATGAAAATAGAAATATAGTGTTTTGTTCGATTTCAGTTATAAAATAGGAAAAGAAACGTAACAAATAAGTAAGTCGAGGCCCGTAGCTAAGGTTGAAACGTTTAAGGGTGATCGGCAAATTCAAAGAAGTTCTGGCGCGAAAGCACGAATCCAAAAGATTCGATGAAATAATCTAATGTTTTTTTCTTTATTAAGACTATTTCTATAAGCTTGGTTCTAACTAAAAAGTATGGAGCAAAATAAGTGTAAATGATTTCTTGATTACAACACTCAATAATTGCAGTTAATCTTAAAATCTTCATATTAAGGTTAATTCTAAAGCAGCCAATAAAATTTAAATAAAAAATTTAGCGAAGAAGAAATATAGGTATAGTAAAAGCTATTGGTACAAATTTATATACCGCCGCATTTCGTGTAAAATTAGCTCCTGACATATATATGCCCTATTTTCGTTGACATTTTATTGATGAAATATAATTTAAAATATGTTCGCGAAAATTTTCAGAATTAAAATATTTATATTTTTTTATAAACTTTGAAATTAACTTTGGGTATCATCTACCAGATGGGTGTTACCTGGGGCAAACCACACCCTCTCAAGAACTTAAGATTTAGAAAAGAAAAGCTTTTTTTCTCTCAGTCTTGAAAAATTGAAAGCACACGATTTGATCAATATCTATTTGTTAAACATTAAAAGGAGGCAAATTACAGATAATCCTTTTAAAATTTTTTAAAAGGGATTTTTAAGTCATCTCACTTTTTAACTCGTAACTATATTGGAAAATTTGATTTTTAAATTGAATTTCTAACATTGTATTCGTCTTAGGTTTACAATAAAAAACAAAATGCGAAATTTTCATAAAAAGGAATTAATATTTCAATCTCTGTTTAGAGGTTTTCCCCTTCCCCTGAAGGGAGAGAGGGAGTTGAAAAAATACAATCAAAAAATTTTTTTTAAAATCCAGAGTCGGAGTCGGCCATTTTCCTTCCGACTCTGCAACCCTGGTGACAAATACTTTCTACAATCAATGGCTTCTCGAAATTCCCTAAAAAAAACTACTGCCGATTCAGTTTATCAACAAATCTTTCATGAGATCAAAAGCAAATATTCTGGTTATAAAGACATTTTCACTGACGGATCAAAAGCAAACGATCACGTCGGCTTTTCCACAATAATTAATAGTCAGGTTACTGCAGAAAAACTAAACCCATCTTGTTCAGTATTTTTCTCTAAAATAAAAGCTATATTTACATCTCTTCAATCAATAGCTCAATCCAACCACAAAAAATGGGTGATATACACTGACTCAAAAAGTTCAGTGGAAGCCATCACTCGCTGCAATAATAATAGCCATCCTTTAGTCATTCAGTCATATCATTTGTACAAAAATCTTATGGAAAATAATTTTCATGTCCTCTTTTGCTGGATCCCTGGTCATGTGGGCATAACCTGCAATGAAGCAGCCGATGCAGTAGCCAGAACCGCAAGCATCATGGTTGATGATAGTGTTCCTTTTGATGACATCAAAAACGCAATTTCTGAATGTCTTAACACACATTGGCAGCGGACCTGGAATCTTGAAACACTAAATAAATTGCATTCGATCCAACCGTCGGCTAAAGGTTTCAAATCATTACAATTTACCAGGAGAGAACAAGTTTTATTAACTCATCTTCGCATCGGTCACACCAGGTTCACCCATAAATACCTCTTATGCCGTGAACCAAATTGCATTAAATGTAACGTCAACCAGACAGTGTTGCATATTTCATGCAACTGCCCAAATTTTAATCAAATACGTTTTAAATATTTTAATGATTTTAATCCGTCTTTAAAAGACTTGCTGGAGGACCCACCCCATCGCAATTTGTACCCCTTCCTCCAGGAGATTGGATTCTCCTTTTTAATTTAGTGTTTGTCTCACCATTATGTGATTTCGTCCTTTCCTTATGTTTCTAGATATTGTTTCATCCATTTTTTCCTTATCTGTTTTTAACTTTTATATGTTTTTAAGGCTGTCCCTTTTTAATACTAGTACTTGTAGTTTTATGCTTTTTACTTCATAATATGCTTGTTTTTACTTTTTGACCTTATTCTGAAATGAAAAATAAACAGTATATAATAAAAACTCGTTTGGGGCAGTATAGCCCTCAAGGGCTCTTGCGCCATGAAAATCAAAGAAACCAACCAACAAATCTGACGTCACAAACGGTTTATTTTTTTTATATAGTAAAATTTAAAAACTTAATTTTGGACATGCTGAAATGGAATCTGCAAATTTTGGATTGGAAAACATTTCTTACCATTCGGTAACGGAGAAATATCTTACAAAATGAGCTATAATTGCTTTATACACTTAACCTGAATGAATATTTTGTGATTAATTTTTTATAGGAATATTTTCTTACCTTTTCTTGTGGCCTTATTAAACTTGGAGATACGACATTTCTATTTGGAACTAGTGCACTTTTTCCCGTTCATTTTTGCAAATTTTCTGATGTCACAGACGGTTTATTTATTTTTTTATATAGTAAAATTTAAAAACTTAATTTTGTGACATGCTGAAATGGAATCGGCAAATTTCGGATTGGAAAACTTTTCTTACCATTCGGCAACTGAGATATATCTTGCAAAATGAGCTGTAATTGCTTTATACACCTAACCTGAATAAAGGTTTTTTGATTCATTTTTTGTAGGAATATTTCTTACTTTTAGATTATTTTAGTTATGTTTCCTTCAAAGAATATTACCGATCTAATGAAATATTTCGAACATATGTGAGGATGTTGTGCAGCGAGATCACCTGAAACTTTTTGAAATGAACGAAGTCGTTCAAATGAACGAGTTGAATGACCGGATCAAAAGAATAAACGATTCTCTGATGAACGGATCATTAAAAAGAACGACATTACCCACTTCTACGAAACATTAGCTTAGTCTTATGTTTAGATTTCTCAAATTCATCAACATCATAACAGTCAAACTGAAGACGTCCCAGGGTGTTTCTACATTTCTGCTTCTTCTGTAGAAATTTAATCATTATCTGTCTAGACATAGTCTCACATAGTCATAAAATCTTGAAATAAGCAGGACCGTCGCCATAGGGAGGGTGAGGGGGGTGTCTCACCCTCCCAGTGATTTCATCCAGTCGGCAAAATCAGTTCATAAGTCGGCATTTTCAATGTTTCGGAATTTCAAAGTTTTAATTGACAGAAATTAAAAAAAAAAGTTATCATATTCATACAAAGTTATACATCTAACCTTTTCATACTCTGCGCAAGAGAAAATAATGAATTGTGTCTCCGTTTACATTCAGTTTTACATTGCTCACACTATGCCGATTGCTTAGTTTGCGACTGCTCATTTTGCCGAGACAATAAGCGTCCACTCAGAAAATTCAGCTAGAGTCGGCATTTTTTCTTTTTCAGTTGATTCTGTATTCTAAATCTTTGAGTAAAGTAGTATGTGGTTTGACCATGTGCACGTTTTCACCTTTTATTGAAAAAAGAAAAACCAAAAAACATGTATATTTTGCGTACTGACGACTATTCATCTCAAAGCCCACCTGAAAGACATAATCAATTCGCCGACTGCTAATTGCACAGTATTCTCAATTTACCGACATTTACTTGAACAAAGTATTATTTTGCCGACACTATATCCAGGGACACCCCAAACTTAAATTCTTGGGGAAAATCCTCAATTTTCCGAATGATAAAATACGGATATGCAATGCACACATGAGAAGGGACATTCAGGAATTTCAAAAAATGCAATAATGTCTTAAAACTTGCCGAATAATCAGACAAATTTGGCCGAATAAGGACTTTTATGGAGGCCACTGGGACCTCCCAATGGGCGCCGCCTTCCTGTACTCAGTCGGCAATTTCAGCTACAATCAGCAATTTTTACTTTTAGAGTGAATTCAAAGTTCACTATATCTTTGATAAAAGTTAAATGGAAGTGCATTTGGATAAATGGAAGTGCACTTTTACATTTTCTCATTTTAACAAATTTACAATGCAAATCATGAGTTCTAATGAGTGTTTATATTGTAAATTTTAAAAAGATAATTCAATCTTAAAATATTATTTAGAAATATCTGCGAAGCTGTATCACACATTAAGATTACCTGTGAGCAGCCGAGATGTAAGATTCAAATATTTTTTTCAAAAATAGTTATTCAATAAACTGTATAGAAACCCACGGAAAGTCTCAGTTTAAAAAACACAACTACATTAAGAAACATGATAGCTTTGGTTAGTGCACAGTGGACACATTTATAAAATTGAATCATCAATAAAAAAAAATCACAGCAAAGTGGAGAAATGCATAGGGTGCCGAAATGATTTTAAAAAATTAAAATAGAGAGAAGGATTTTATTACAACACAAAGTCCCATTGGTATGTATTTTTAAGTGTTTGATTTTGAAACGAACTTCTGAATACACATTCAGCACCGTTTCCCCTTTTTCTAGGCTTACGGGTAAAAACCGAAATAGTATTCTATTCGCAGGTGTTATGCCTATTTGTCAACCACACAAGTTTATTGTGTAACTAAAGCAAGACATTTGTCCGCCAATTGTAACACTCAGAAATGCCGTCGTGGAGACGGCGTGGCGTAATCGCGTGTAGGGGTGACATTAGAAACGTCAGACCTTCAGGGGTCTTTTCTGTTAAAAACCTTTCTCTGGAATCTGGAACTAGGAGCTCGAGGGAAAATTAGAGAAGAGTTGGATCAACTGTAGTTGTGTGCTTAGGACGGTCTGTCCGGCCCCTGCTGTGTGAACTTTCTGCCTGAAGAAGGAAAAAGAAGGTTATTGGCGTTGGAGCCTTGAAGAGATACAAGTGCATTGAGTTTGTCCGGCTCCCGAGTTTGGCAGAAGATTTGAGTGACTATCCTGCATAGCTATTTTATTCATTATGAATTTCAAAAGAAAAAAAAGACTAGTTAAAGTTTTTGAACTTTATTCTCATGAGATCCTTTCCTGGGATACAAGACATGATGAGTTGTTTCAACATGCTCTTGCATGAACCGTGCGACACACTCTTTATTCTCATGATGAATGAACAATAATTCTCATTGTGGCAAGTAAGGAAAAATCTGAAAAAGCATTTTACTTGAATTTGAGAGAAAAAAAAAAAAAAAGCTTATTGAAATGCAGCAGAAAAGGTATGATTATTTTAACTAATATTTTCAAAGCATTATTTTAATCTTTCCCCATTTACATAAATATATATATATATCTTCCGTTAAATATTGAAAAATAAGAGTTCTAAGTAAGTTGCTGGGATGAAAAATTTTTTGTGAAAAGTTTCAAAAAAGAAAAGAAAAAGAAGGGGGGGGGGGGAGGGCAAATGAATGTTTTTTTTTTTTTTAGCTCTAAAATTTCAGAAGAAAATGCAATTTAAAAATATTATTTAGGAACATTCAAACATGTACAACATCATTAAAATTACCATTTACCAAACCAAAGACAGCTGAAATACGTTTCAAACATTTTTTCAACCAATAGAGAAAAAGAATAGCCAGAGCGTTATAGAATTGCATAAAAAGTTTCAATTAAAAAAAAAAGATAGGTAAATAAACATGATAGCTTCCTAAGGCACACCCGTGCAAAAATAAGGTAAATACAGTGGTGGACAAAATTATAGACTCAATTTTTTTTTATTTTGTTTCAATTACAACATGACTCAGTTTAAATTATTTTCATTGAAGTAAAGATGAATAGTTGAAGAAATAGTTCTAAAATTAGTAAATCTTATCAGTTAAATTAAAAAGTTCATAAAATTGGAAAATTTGCAAATTTAATATCTTATCATTACATGAAACCTGGACAAAAATATAAACTCAAAGGTAAAAAATCCAGGATTACGAGAAAGTTTCGTTCGAAAATGTTATTTTATTGCCATAGAATGAATAAAAGTTGCCATCAGTGATTGCTAAAAGTTTGTTTTTGGAAATTTATGAGAAACATATAAATACACTGCTGGACAAAATTATAAACTCATTTTTTTGTTCATTTTTTCAATCATAATTTAACTCGGTTAAAAAATTTTTTGTTCCAGTAAAGATAAACAACTCTTTTAGCATGGTAAAGCTGGATTGGCATTTCTTAATGGAAGACAGAACGCTGAAGATTACCAATTAATACTGGAAGATCATCTCTTACCTTTTGCTCATCTGATTCCTGGAGGTAACTGGTCATTTTAGCAAGATAACGCGAGTGTACACACAGCGAAAAGTACAAAAGAATGGTTCAAGCGCTGGGGTATCAAAGTAATCAAATGGCCAGCTCGTAGTCCGGATCTTAATCCGATTGAAAATCTTTGGGGAACCACGGTTCGCAAAGTTTATCATGATCGGCACCAGTACCACACCACAGGGGAATTAAAAAGGGCAATACTTTCGGCATGCAACCATATGTCACTGCAGCTGTTGGAAACTCTTGTGAAATCTACATGCCCAGCCGTATATTCGAGGTAATTCAGAAAACGGGGGGGGGGGGGGGGGGGGGGGGGGTAGCTCGTTTTTAAAAGTTTGTAGTTTACACTAATGGCTAGATTTAATGCAGTGTTAATTTTTAAAACGTTTCAAATATTGATTTTTTTTTCCGATTTATCCATGTTAATAGCAAAATTACATTTTCCTAAATCTATGCTTTTGTTTTACTGAAGTAATTGCAAATGTAACTTAATTAAACTCGAAAAAAAATTAAAATTTTGTCAGCTTACAATTGTGTTTATGCAGTATTGTAAGTTTTTAATTTTGTAATTCAGCATCGGTTCATTTTTGGTTATTAAATGATTAAATATTTGAATAAAATTCTACCAAACTTCAGAGTTTCTTACTTTTGAGTTGATACTTTTGTCCAGGTTTCATGCATTAT
The DNA here is from genome assembly GCF_026930045.1 of Uloborus diversus. Classification (NCBI taxonomy): domain Eukaryota; kingdom Metazoa; phylum Arthropoda; class Arachnida; order Araneae; family Uloboridae; genus Uloborus; species Uloborus diversus. The sequence continues at coordinate 62,166,058 of NC_072733.1, forward strand.
AAAGATATTAAAGTTGAGATTTTTTTAATTAAATTATTTATTTTATAAAGTTTATGAGTTATACTGAATTTAGGACTATTTATTCAGTTATTTATCTTTACTGGAACAAAAAGTTTTTTAACTGAGTTAAATTATGATTGAAAAAATGAAAAAAAAAATGAGTTTATAATTTTGTCCAGAGGTGCATTTATATATTTCTCATTAATTTCCAAAAACAAAACTTTTAGCAATCACTGATGGCAACATTTATTCATTCTATGGCGTTAAATTAACATTTTGGAACGAAACTTTCTCATATTCCTGAATTTTTTACCTTTGAGTTTATACTTTTGTCCAGGTTTCACGTAATGATAAAATATTAAATTTGCAAATTATCTAATTTTATGAATTTTTTAATTTAATTGATAAGATGTAATAATTTTAGAACTATTTCTTCAACTATTCATTTTTACTTCAATGAAAATAATTTAAACCGAGTCATGTTGTAATCGAAACAAAAGAAAAAAAAATTGAGTCTATACTTTTGTCCACCACTGTATGTTTCAAATAGAGGAAAAGATTCAAAATCTTGTCTAGAAAAGTCACACCAGTAACTCTAATGAGTGTTTAAAAAATGAGTTATAAAAAATTAAAGTAAAATGAAAGTTATCAAGAGATTCAGGATTTCTGATATTTAAAAAAGTAAAAAAAGGTATCTTATTAGATATCTCTAAAAAATACCACCTGTATTCAAAATGTTAAAACGTTTAACCCTTCCTCAAGTTAAAATATAAAAGCTTTAAATTATCTTAGTCTGTAAGTTCAAAATGTTAACAGATTGTTTTAAGGTTGCATAATTTTGTACTTTAAACAATTAAAAACATTAGAGTGAAAATTGAAAATTTCGTCGTGAAAAACTGAAACAGCTAAAATGTTTTTTAAAAAGAAAATCTAGAGGAGGATCTCCTACCTTTTTTTCTTTTAATAAATAAAATGATTTAGGGAAGTAGCTTAGGAGGGAGGACGGAGGAATTGCAGAACCTAACCATTTCCTTTTATCTTATGGTAATGAAATGTAATCTAAGTTGCGTTTTTAGAAACTTACTGCAGGAGGGTCCTATGAAATCAACGAAGATCGTCTGAAACTTCGTTTTTTGGCATTCAATTTCAGAAAGTTGTCGAAAGAGAGAGCTTCTGAACCTCGTTTACCACAAATGGCCTACAATGGCACTTTAAAGATCTCAATTTTCAAAAAAATTTCGATCGAAATCACTTTGTATCACCTTCTCCTAACATCACCAATAGTCGTTTAACGTTTAAAACTATATGTTTAGAACTACAATTCAAATAACGCTTGGGGAAACACTAGCCGATACTCCTTTCTTAAATCGTGTGGTGTAGCAAAGATTCTATTTCGAAGAGGCCCAGGTTCTTAGGTTCTTACCTCAAGGAGATTATCACATTAATTATTTTTCATTGAATTGCTAAATTGATCTCATTATAGATAATGCTAATTATTTATATCTGCTAATTATTAATTAATAGTTGTTTAAAACACCAATACACTCCTATTTGTTAAGTCTGGGTATTTTAAAAAGTGATAAATAACCTCAAAACTTATGCATGAGTTATATTCTTAACTAGAGGATAGAAATGCTGACATGTTTTCTCCTTCAGTATTTCTGAATATGGTGTTTGGGAGCTGACCTGCTAAGAACATTGTAAACGCTATGGTTGCTAAGTTGGATGAGGGGCAGGAGTGGAAGGTCTTACCTAAAAATGTTTAAAACTTAAGACCCGAAAACCATTTTTGAAAACATTACGGAACTGCTTGGGAATCGGGGGCTCGCCCCCGGAAATCTTCCGAAATTAAAAGCCGAAAAACAAGGTTATAGGCTCTCTTAGAAGCGTTATGCCCTCGGTCCTTCTCCCTGGGCCCCTCCCCTGGCTACGCAGCTACCCAAATCCATCAAAGTTGTCTAGAGAATTTTTTTTTTCAAGACTTAAGTCCTTAAAATTTTTCCGGGGGCAGCCCCCAAACATCATTGCAGATCGTGTAAAAATACATTTTTCGAACATCATTTGCAGAAAATTTCCGGGGAGAGTAAATGAAATCCACTCTTTTCCCACAACACTAAAAAATGTCATTCCCCTCTCCTTTCCTTAATATCACCAATAGTGGTCTATGATTGCCTTTCTGGAACTTTAATTTCACGAAATCGCCTAGGGAGTGACCCTGAGCCCCAGCGGAACCAAACATGACTTACTATCACCTGTTTAAGTCTTCAGTTTCAAAAAATTTCCTAAGCCTAAACTCCCCCAAACATCGTCAAAGACTCTAAAGTTTCATTTTTAGAATCTTCAGGGGCAGAAATCTCCGAACACCACTTTTTCTAGCTTAACATTACTAGCATGATATAACTCATTTTGCAAACTATTTCTCCCACACAAAGCAATTTCTCTGATTTGTATACTTAAAATCCCTATTTGTGCGCCATGGAAATGTTCAATCAGAATCAATGTACTCAGAGATACCAAAACGAATGATTACCATGAGGGTCCCCCCTCCCCCCCCCCAAAAAGAAATTATGTACAACATAATTAATTCACCATTATATTACAAAACTTTTTGAGTAGAAAATGTTCTTATGTGTTAAATTTTGTATGGATAAAGTACGTTTTCTTTTTCTTTTTTTCGAATTTCCCCAGAATGTCTCCTCCAAAATTCCTTGTAATTCCTCACTGCCGTTTTCTCTAGCTAATCTGCCACTGTCCACTGGACATCTGTAAATACCTACCCTCAGTGCCGGATTTAAGGGGAGGAGGAGACGGGGGTTGCCAAGGGCGGCGACTTTTAGGAGGCGGCAAAATCACACTATTTTTATGTTTTTTTCGTTGAAACTCAATTTTAAAACTTGAAAGATGGATAAAGGCGGCAGTTTCGATACTTGCCCCGCCTCGGAAAAAAAATGTAGATCCGTCACTGCCTACCCTTTCCCCAAAAGTATTCTTAAATAGCCTAAAACTGTGTTTTTAAAACTTTAATTTCGAAAAACCTTCGGGGAGGGCCACCGAACCCCCTATTCTTTCCTTCGCGTCAATAAAGATGGCATAAAATCTTTGTTCTTAGAAATTTCTAAGGAAGAACTCCCGAAAACCACCTTTTCTAGAAAAAAGCATATTGACTCCAGCGAAAAAAAGATGAGAATGAATCCACGGTCCTCTTGCTTCTTATATAAACCAAAGCCTAAAACCATGTTTTTAGTATGCCGATTTCAGAAATTTTTCGGAGGACAGCAGTCTATCTTGCCTTTAATCGAAATTAATGTATCCCCTTAGTAGCACTGAAGCACGTCTACAATTGCATGTTCCAGACTGAAATATGTAACGAATTCTGGTCAGAGACCCTGAATTTATATATATATATATATATATATATATATATATATATATATATATATATATATATATATATAATATATATATATGTGTGTGTGTGTGTGTGTGTGTGTGTGTGTGTGTGTGTGTGTGTGTGTGTGTGTGTGTGTGTGTGTACGTATGTATCTGTCGGGTCGGCAAAATGTTAGGAGTCAGTCGGCAAAATCAGTTTCAACACCCCCCCAAACGAATGTACCCGGCGACGGCCCTGGAAATAAGTATCAAAACATTACTTTCCGAATACTTTAAGATAAACATTTTCCTACTTTAATGATTATACAAAAGAAATTCAATTTATTTTGCATTATAGGAAATGAAACATATGACAGAAATTCAAACAGAATTCAAATCGAAGACTTTTGAATAGGGAAAAGTGATACGCTCACTGTAGATATTTTGCTTGAATGACTAAAGACAGTCATTAATTGCTAATATCATGCAGAGATTTTTTTGAATTTATGATGAAATTAGAACTATTATGCTCATCAAAGTATTAAAAGTTTTAATTAATCAAAAATACGATTTAGTTGTCCGACAAAAATAATTTTAAATGATTTTGAAAAATGTATTGATTTTTATTAGTTTTATGGTTTAAATGACTTCTGTGTATTAACAGTCATTTAAATAACATGTTAGGAATTTTGTTACAAAATTAAAAAAAAAAAAAAAAAAAACTAAAAAAGTGCATTAACGCTTCAAAGGATTTTAAAAACAAAGTAAAATTTCAAACTTATATGCATTGAAATTTACTATTGCACTGAAATATACATTTGATGTAAGTCCAACGAAGGGAGAGCTAGAAATAGCCAATGTAATCGTTTCCAAGTCATGGTAAATAGACGAAAAATGAGTGAAATCGGAGGGAAAACGAATTTTTGAAGTTTTCGAAAGACATTGGCGGAACACAAAATTAAATTGCCGTCAAAATCTGTAATCGGCATTTCTATCAACAACATTTGAACTACCATCAGTCAAATTTACGAAAAATTAGACAATAGCAGATATTGGAGGACAAAGGCTACAAAATGAGCTGACGCTTAAAAAAAAAAAAAAAAAAACGAAATTACTCACTTCAAGGCACGCCTGTCTCAGCATGATCAATCAAAAATTTTTAAGGTACGAGGCTGACTTTTTTTAGCTTCCGTCTTGCTTTTCACAAGGAGTGGGGAGCCCAAGATGCTTCTTAATAATGTGATATGACTGCAATTTTAGCATTGCTGTAACTAGCTGCAAATCTATTTCACGAAATGATATCAAGTTTTGACTATAATTGGTGGAGATACCTTTTACGAGGACATTTTTTATTTTCAAGGTCTGATGAGTCACAAAAGATAAACCGCGGTGAAAATGAAAATGCTTTCTTTTTTAAATATTATATACAGACGAGCTCGCTTAATGGAATATCGGTTAAAAGAATATCCCACTTAATATCATAAATTTTCAATGTACCAGACCGTTATATTCTGTCCTTTAGAGCCCGGATAATGGAATGTCCCGCTTACTAGAAAAAAATTTTCTGGAAAATTGGTAATTCCATTAAGCGGGTTCGACTGTATATCACCTAGCTACTTCTTTACATGGTCGCAGTTCTACTTGAGATAATTGTTGCACCATAGCGTAAAATGGTACAACTTTGTGCCAAGGGGGCAACAATGGGCCACTGTTGCCATGGTGATGATTTTGCTCTCTAGTGGCTTCTTTTTTGAACTTATGAGTTCCAAAAAATTTCACCAGGTAGTGTAAACATTTAGGTAGCTAAAGACGCTAGATCAGAGATTGTCATTGTTGTTGTATACCTTAGAAAAATTAGTCGTTCTTAATGCGTAATTAGACTTAATTGTGGAAAAGTCAAAATTCTCCTTTGGGCAGACTACTTATGCTGTTTTCCAAGATCTGTTAAGTTTAAATTTGCTTTACTATTTTGTCAGTTATGAATTAAGCCGCTTGTTGACTTAAAATCTTTCATAGTTTTCACATGCTCTCAACATTTATCGGAAACGGGAACGTTGGGGTACAACAATGGGCTACCTATTTTTCGCGGTTTTTAGTGGCTTAAAGCTTCATTTTATTCTCTGTAAGGATGTTTTTGTCGTATTTTGTGTTATTTATTGTAAAAAATGTCAAGAAAAGACAGAAAAAAGCTTGGGGATCGCCCTATCGCCTGTTTTGTAGAAGGTGCTGACCGAATTCCGAACCAAGTATAAACTGAGATAATTTTTTAAAAATATTTATTTTGATGAAATTTGGAATGTGAAATGTGATTTAACATTTCAGTTTTTAAATTTTTGTTGATCTCGTTTAAAAATTGTCAGACCTACGTATTTTCTGAGACCTAAGTATAGATACTAGTATAGTAAGTATAGTAGACCTAAGTAAAGATACTATTTTTCTACTTTTCAAATATTTCTATGTTAAAAACTAGGTATACAATAAAGAACGTTACCAACATTTACCATGTTGAACTTTATTAATCACTCAAGACGACAAGTTATGATTAAACCTTAAAAAATGAAAAAAAAAAAGGTAAATGATGGACTAAAAAAAAATCTTAATGCATTTTCAAGCAGAGGGCAAATTGTAGCCTCCGACAACAACAGGTCAGATCAGGTTTTCCGGTTAAAATGAGGTTGCCCATAGTTGTACCCCGTTTGTACCCCGTAGGGGTACAACTATGGGCCACGGGGGAAAAATTCTCCTTCCTCTTTACAACTTAGATTTTTTTAAACATTTCATTTGAAAGACGAGATGCATAACTACCATTGCTAAAGTCCTCAAATTTTTAAATCAAAGATGTATACGGAATTTTCATTAAAAACATCGAAAAATGGCCTATAGTTGAACCATTTTACGGTACACTGTAAAAATCATTCAGAAACGCTTCTGAAAATAATAGACAGCTGATGTGCCCAATTTCTGCCAATAATATGTCTCGCAAGCAAAAAACCAGAAACTTTTTCCTCTAAAATTGAGTAACTTTCCTGAAAAATCCAGACTTCTTCCCGTTTAAAGTCAGTAGTGTCTCTGGAAATTCTGAGTAATCTTAGGTAGGGATAATATAACAGCTTGAAACCTTCCTGATTTAACAAGACAGTCTCATAGCCAAAGCTTAGCCAGAATTGCAAGAAAGTGTCAAGCATCTCACTTGATTGCAATTCTTGCAAAGCTACGTAGTCTTTACTTATTCGCTCCCTTTAGGAGTTTAATCAGCATCGACGAGCCGTAATCGAACTGAAGACGATACACCTTATAAATACTCTCAGTTAATCTTGAAACTGGGAGCTAAAAATATTTTTAGAACAGAGAGAAATCTGCAATCGGAAAACTTGTAGCAATTCAGGAAACTTTTTGACAATTATACTTGATATTTCCAGGAAGTGGATAACAACAATTGAAATCCCGAAATGTTACACGGAAGTACTCAGTACACTGTTAAAACCAGGAGTGCCTCAGGGGTAAGGAATTTCACCCTAGGGTGAAAAAACGGTGCCTCAGGGCGTAACGACGGAGGCTAGGAAGTGTCGTTAAGGTGGTTTGGTCCCTCAGTGGGTGAACGACGTTAGCAAAAGTGCTGAAAGACAATTCAATAGGAGGGCGACTTACTTGCGCATGCGCTCTGAAATATCGTCCAACGACAACATCAATTTCAATGGCGGACGAAGGAAGTTGCAAGGAAATTTACTTTCACATTGAATGAAGTCGAAAACTGAAAATGTCGTGGATTAATCTTCGAAATCTCTCGTTCAATGGCGGACGAAGGAAGTTGCAAGGAAATTTACTTTCACATTGAATGAAGTCGAAAACTGAAAATGTCGTGGATTAATCTTCGAAATCTCTCGTAAGTAAAGGCGTTTGATCATATTGTAGCTCTTACGGCTTTCGAACACATTTAAAAGGGTTCAAAGTATGTTGACAACTTCTTATTGTTCCGTTCACCTTATTAAATATTTAATCTCTTGCTCTTTATATCCTGAAAAACCGTTACCTAAAACTATCTATCAGTACTATCTCGAACAACAACAACATTAAAAATAAAAACGTTTAAATCAGCTGGTAATTGAGTAACTAATTCCGGAATAAAAACGCATCGACGTTAGCAGATATACCAAATGTCTATTTCTTCTCAATGAAGTACTAACTACGTAGAGAAAACGAACAGAGAAGCAAAGGCGGGGGAAAAATGGTTTGAGAAGAAATCTCTCTCAGTGTTAGACTCATGACTTTCACATTGTGTTTTGGTTAAAGAATCTTTCTTTGGCGTTATTGCATGAAGCGAATGTAGTATCTACTCTTGTTTTTATTCTTAATCTGACGAAAAACTTGACATTGAAAAGAAGAGCTTTTAGATTATTTATCTTGTATGCATAAGGATACTCAAATGTCGAATCTTATAATAAGTATTGATATGTTACTTTCAATTAAAATTTTAAACGTTTATGAAATGCTTTTATTTTCCCATGATTCTAATGTTACGTAATTTTTCTGATTGTTCCGCCAAGTGATTGATAAATACCTACCCTCTTCATTTTCGGTACGGACCATGCTGTAGTAGATGTCAACAACGTATTAATTACTGAGGAATTTAAGTGAATATACGAAAGTTAGTGCACGAACAGACAAACAGTCATGAACACTTCTAAACTACGTTGGAAAGTCTGAAATGTGATCAAATGCCTTAAATTACAAGTTTTAATATCGGAACTTAGTTCAATGTGAAAAATGTATCATGACTTCGTATATATCAATCAAAATAAATAAAACACAATTGTATTCAAAAACGCACGCAACGGGGGGGGGGGGGAGGGGACAAAAAACGCTATAGGAAGCAATAAAAAGTTGCCATTTTTCTCACCTAGGGTACCATCTTTCACCTCCGGTGAACGTTGGATGAAGGGAGCCAGTTTTTCACTCTATCTAAGGGCGCAATTCCGGCTCTCTATTGGGTGCCGCTGGTGAACAAGCGTTTCACCCCTGAAAGATGCCAAATGCAACCTGTAGTTTTAACAATGTAACGTTTTGGAATTTTTTTACAGTGTAGTAACGACTTCCTCAACCCTCGACAACGTAAGCAGCCGTCTGGTCATAGAGAAAATTCTCCACATTAATCGGAGCAAAACTTTTGTCTTCTAAGCCAGATTTTCTGGTGAGCAAAAAGTGCAAATTGGAAATAGCATGATCAAGAACGTTTTTGTTCAAAATTTCAGCACCATCTCCACACGTTGAGGTTACGCCTTCAATTTTTCCCGTACATTGTTAAAAATTCAGGAAACTTTTATATTAAATATAACTGTAAAATGAAAGGTTTACAGTACAGAAAAATCAGTAATTTGCACCGGTTACAATTTACAGTAAATTGCACCGAAAAAATAAACGATTGCGGCACCAAGTGATGCACCACGTGACTTACAGTATTAAGCGGATAACACCGAATTTCCGCGCATTCGATGTGGTCACCTGGCATGATGCTCAGCAAAGCCGCCTGCCAGTTCGAAGGTTACAAGATCGAACCTGCTGCTCGCATGTTGCGTTTTTTATCTCTCGTTTATTCTACCGTAAAATTTTACAGTAAAATATGATTTTACCGCAAAAGTTACTGGCAACATAATGCTAGTAACTTTTGCCGTAAAATTTAAGGATTTTAATAAACAACGTAGATGCTACTCATTTGTTGATGAATTTCTGCTACATTGCACGACTCAGTACACAGAAATAGAATGTCATCATATAATATGATATTCATACTTCGCGCAATTGTTCGAGGCATGTTTACATGCTCTCTGTAAACTCAGAACTGACGAATTCCAATGAGATAGACGGATACGATTCTGAAACAGCCCAACACGACTGTTCACAGCACCTTCAGATTTTCATGACAGTTTTCATTTTGCAACCCCCCGTTTGGATCTTTAAAAACAATAGCATTCCTAAATTAACCCCACCATTGAATCTACCGTACAAGTGGGAGTTGTATGCAGTTCTAGTGACTACAGTAAAAGTGAGCGGAAACTTGACAAGCAGCTCGAATAGGAAATTTACAGTCAGCCTTGCACAGTGCTTCATAGAAAGAACTTAATCAATCAAATTCATCTCAATCAAAATTTTCGGGAAAGGCTAAAACAAAAACTGCTTTTAAAGTATCATTTTTTTAATCTAAAAACTGTTTCATTACCGATTTGGAGAAGGAAGAATGTATGTGTGGTAAAAAAGTAACTAAAAGTGGTTAGTAAATTCACTTCCGATTCTTGAGTTTCCCATTTTCTACTCGTCGTTTAATTTTTTTCTCTTTTGTCCTTGTCTTTTCTAAATCTTCATTTGAGATTCAAAATTTAAACGGCCAGAGGGAAACGAATAAGGAGAAAAAAATGTAAGAAATGTTTCGTAAGATTTCAGTCTCGCTTCCAATTACTTCGCATTGAAGATCCTTCAGCTAAAAAAAAAGAGTTTTATGCTGTTCTTTCTTTCAACTTCATGTTACTATTTTATTATTTTTCATTGGTTCTCTTTCTCCATTTTTTAATTTTTTTTTAGGAAAAAAATATTATATTAGTGAGCGAGTTCAGAAGTACATGTGAAAAATCATCAGAGGAAACTTAAAAGTGAATTTTCTCTGTGAATAAAGTTTTTAATCTTGTTCTTTTAAGAAAAAGTTTGCTCAAGATTTGATACTTTACGTATAATTTCTTTCAGCCCGTTTTTTACAGGTGTAAAAATCAAGAGAAAATTTAGAAAGAAATGCATAACGGTGCAAAGCAGCCTCGGGAAGGAAATTACTGAGCAACCGGTAAATATAATAATATCATTTTAATATATTTTTATCCCACGTGAAACATTTCAAAACAAAGATTTAATTTTTTCTGGTGTGGCAACAGAGAAATTTATTTAGAAAATATTTTCCCTAAGAACCCAGAGCTGATCAGCAATGTATATTTTCCAAGATTCAATGGTTTATAGGTTTGTGCCACTACTTTTTACATTTTTGCACTTTTAAAATCTTTTTGACAGGTATCATTTAAAACCAAACATAGTAGGTATCTCCTATGTTGACTCGAAGTATTGTAACTCGCTCATTAGTGTACATGGAATTACATAACCATTGACACTTGCTTAGAACCAGCATCAGTTGTCTTTAATTGAAAAGTACAATGCACGGTTTACCAATTCCTAACTAGTCACACCCACCAATAGCTGCCTGAATTTAGAATACTAAGATTTTATTTCATGCTTGAAAAAGAGATGTCCCTGCCAAATGCTGTTTTCGCACCGATTGAAACGAAACGAAATCTCCATCGCCGTCTTTTGGGGCATTTTTCGCCTTTCGCCACACTGTCAAAAATGAAACGCTCAATTTTGACGATTCGGCAATCCTCGAGCACTATTTCGTTATTTTCTACGATCCTTTCGTCACCGAATCACGTGATACTTGACGAAACCAGAAATCTCAAATTTTTCACGAAATAATTTCTTCCCGATTTCGTCACATTGCAGTGCATTCTGGGAGTTTTCGTTTCAGTCTTGTACTTGCTCGTTAAATTATTTTACGGCAGTTATCCTAAAGGATTCATAAAAAAGGTTAGTATTTATTAAAATTTGTATGTGCAATGTGCCTTCTTTTATGTATTGTTACATTTTTGTTTAGTGTTTTGTTTGTTGTTGTATTTAAAACACATTAAAATTGAAAACGACCTGTTCGATTTGGTTTCAAATTCTGTATAAACTTTGAGTCACTTCCACGTTAGGCTTAACTAGCGTTATTTTTTATTTGCAAATGAAAATGTGTGTTTTTTGTGTTGACATTTGTTTCCGAAAACGTACTTCCTTTATTTCATTAGACAATTGACAAAGATGACCAAAGAATTTTTACGAATTTAAACTTACATAAAAAATTACACCGTAGCAACAGCAACGCAGATAATAAATACAGCGCCTTGATAAATAGCATAGAACTTTGAAGCTTTTAATTTCAACGTTGAATATGTTACATGGTTATGTGTTTTTATTCTTCTTCATGAATTTTACTAATATAATTCTGGTGAACGAAGTGTTTTTGTTTAATAATTCAAATTTTTTTTACTCTGCATTTTTATTTTCTTAAACAAATGTACCGCTCCCGCCCCCTCTCTAAGTATTGGTATTTTTTTTTCTTCTTCTACTCTACATGTAATATTTTATTCAATACAATAATAATTTATACAGTAGCTCTCTCCCAAAAGTGTACGTAACACTTATCATTTTCAATGAAATATTGCTCTACCCATTAGGTAAGATTAATATTTTGGAATGGGTAAACAATAGATCTTCTGTAGTTAATTCTTAACAAAACTGCATGAAATATTTTAATAGCAAAATAAAATGTGATTTTGAAGAAATTAATAATCAAAGAGTATTAAGACCTTTAATCTCACAAAAGTGTTCATAAAAAATATTTTTTAATAATTGTTTAGCAACCTTTTAAACAAACCCATAAAAATCGAGGAAAAAAAGCGCTTAATGCAATAAAAAATAAAAGCAAACAGGCTGTCAGCTTATGGTTCGGAAATGATACCCCCCCCCCCCCTCCTTTTTTTGCTAGGCTTGTTGACCGGACATATTAAAGTCGCACCCCATGTTGTTTATGTAATGTCATTCCCATCTGCAGCTGTCTCCTGTTTATGTTGTATAAATACTTCATTATTTGTTGAGTCTGTTTCTTTCTTTTTTCTTTTGAATGGTTTTACTTGCAAAATAAAACATTAAGTAAAGTAAGTATTAATTTAATACAAAGCATTTTAAGTTACAAAGAGAATATTAATTTCCATAAAGAACTATATCTTTGCGCTTTGCAGCTAAATATTTTATATATTTTTTCAATTTTTCCCAAATTTAAAATAAGTTATTGAAGGTAACCTTGATTTTAAAAAAAGGGTAAGTTAGCAGCATGTTTGAAACTAATAACAATTATAAAGCGTTCTTTGTTGTTTATTTCCACATTTAGTACGCTAAATTCTATGTTAATTTGTGATTTGTGATAATTATGAATTTTTCCATTATACATAGTTTCTACAGCTGAAATAAATGCAGCATTAATTTTATTGCCATATTTGCTGCCTCAAGGAATTATCAGCAAAAAAGGGAATTCCCTTCAGAAGCATTTCATAGATGAACTACTGGTAAGTCGAAATTTAAGTTAGAGTAATGGTTTTTGCTGTAGACAAAGTAAAATGGCTATTTAAAATTTCAATTGAAAAATTGAAAGGAAAATAAAAAGAATATGATAAAAACTAGCAAACTTTGCTCGATACTCTTGTCACTATTTTCATTACATACCTTTGAATCTCTTACTCACAATTCTGTCTTAGCGTTGACCATGGTTGCATTAATGCTTATGGAGCTCTCTTAGTAAATCAGTAAGGTTCTAATCAATTATGTTATATACAGGTACCTAATTTCCTTTGAAGTTTCAGACAGGTAAGTATGAAGTATGTACCAAAGTACATCAAGCATGAAGTATGTACTGCATGCAATAATACATTTCCTGTATTAAACATAAATTTTGCCAAACAAGCATTCTTCTTAGAAGCAAAATTTATAAGACAAATAATCGATTGAAAAAAGAAAAAGGTAAGCTTTTTCTCAAGATTATCTAATTTCATTCTCTATATCTAATTTTCGAACAAAGATATACAAACTTAAAGCTGTCCATTTTATTGCACTATTTCTTTAAGATTTTTGGTATAAGTTTGATAAAAATCTCTCTTTTTTTTGGAATTTTTTTATGTGATGCAATGAAGAAGTAAATCTCCAACAATTTTGTCATGAGCAAATATTGATGTAATTCTGCATAAAAGTAACCTATGTCTTATTCTTCCAGAACCCAATGTCTGCTGAGGAAGTAGCACTTCTATATTCCCAGTAGGGCTGGACGATGTAGGAATTTTTACATCGTGATGCATCGCCAAACTTACATTGCGAGTAATTGAAGCAATTTGAATTATTCTTCCCACTATACGCGGCAAACCCCCGATTAGGGGAGTTTTCCTTGCAAAAATCCAAGCTTTTGTCAAAATTTTCCCAAATTTGGCACGAAAACTACCCTATGGGAATTCACAAACATCAAAGGACAAATGTACCAAACTTGTAATAGATCCGACAAAAACCCACGCGGGGGAATCCCCATGCATAGCGGGACTAAAACGGGGGAATTCTCGAGCATCAAAGGAATTCTGCGCCAAATTGGGAAAAGATCTTATAAAAACTGGTTTTTGAAAAAAAAAAAAAAAGACCCCAAACGCTGGACGAAAACTACCCAATGAGAATTCCTGAGCATCAAAGTTCTGTGTAAATTGAAAACAAAACCCCACAAAAACTTACTTTTTATAAGGAGAACCCCAATGGGGGTTGCCCCCCCCCCCATAGAGGAAGAAAATCTACCCCGCTTGAATTCCCTAGCATCAAAAGACCTCTGTGTAAAATTTGGAAAAGAATCAACAAAAACGTGGTTTTTATAAGGAGCACCCCCATGGAGGTTCCCCCCCCCCCCATAGAGTTACGATAACTACCATTTGAATTCCCGAGCATCAAACGAACTCTGGACCAAATTTAGAAGAAATCCGACAAAAACTTGGTTTTTAAAAGAACCCTCAGGGGCGTAGTCCCCCCCCCCTCCCCATAGAGGCACTAAAACTATCCTGTGTGAATTCCCGAGCATCAAAGGACGTCTGTGCCAAATTTAGAAAAGATCCCACAAAAAACTTTGTTTTTATAAGAATAACCCTAATAGGGGTTGCCCCCCCCCCCCCTAGAAGAACGAAAATTATCCTGCTTGAATTTCCGAGCATTAAAAGACCTCTGTGTAAAATTTGGAAAAGATTCGACAAAACGTGGTTTTTATAAGAAGCACCCCCGATAGGTTCCCTCTCCCCCCCCACAATAGAGGGATGATAACTACCCTTTGAATTCCCGAGCATCAAACGACCTCTGTGCCAAATTTAGAAGAAATCCGACAGAAACTTGGGTTTTGTAAGGAGAACCCCCATGGGGGTTGCCCCTCCCCCTGGAGGGACTAAAACCATTGTGTGTGCATTCCCGAGCATCAAAGAACCTCTGTGCCAAATTTGGAAAAAATCCGACAAAAACTTGGGTTTTATAAAGAGAACGCCCATGGGGGTTGTTCCCCCCTCCCTCCATAGCGGGACGAAAATTGCTCAATGAGCATTCCTGAACATCAAGAATGAACCTTTGTGCCAAATTTGGAAAAGATCCGGCAAAAAATAGATTTTTTGCAGGAAACCCCCCTTTATGGGGGTTTAGTTAGATACCATGGGGAGTTTATGGGGCCGGACTAACATGCGGGTTTCCGTTCTTTTTTTTTTTTGCTTGGATTAAAAAAAAAAAGCTTGGATGTAAGCAAACTTGTGGAGCACACCGAGCTATCGGTTTAGAGGTTTTTATTGTAAACCGGTGTAATGATGTAGGGTGTACTATACATCGGAATTTTACGAAGTATCGATGCATCGTAAAAAGCCCTAATTAGAAGATATCATTTCACATTGTTCTTTAACTTGAATTTGCAATAATTATTTTCACATTTTAAAGAAATTGTCTGCTTGTATTTTTACATTAATAAAAATTTTTTTTTTTACATCTTTTATGTGCCTCTTTTTTCAACAAATACTTGCCTTTTGCTTTAGGCGGAGGGAGGGGGGTGCAGGCCAGTCATTTCGACTTTTTTCCAATTGTGGAAAAAGATGTATACTCTTCAAAAATTTTATAGAAAACCAACTAAAACCACGGCCTTTCGAACGTAAAGACGTTTTTTGAACATAAATGTTCAAAAATCAAGGGGGAGGGCAACCCCCATGAATGAACCCCCCCCCCAGGTAAATGACGGGCTTGTGAGTGTGATTAAATGCATCAAAGTGGGAAATTATGGTGGTAAGATTCTGAAGTAAAGATTTGACTAAATCTTATAAAATACTGTCGAACCTCGTTAAAACGAACTTTAATGGATCATTAAAATCGATTATTCTTAACAGAATTCGTCTTATCCGAAAAACAATAAACAATGGGACTGGGATTACAAAAAAGTCCGTTTTAGAAGTAATTCTTTTTAAGCGTGTTCGAATTAACGAGGTTCGTCTGTATTCTCAAAAAAAGAAAGAAAACTAATCAGCTCAAAATATATATATATATATATATATATATATATATATATATATATATAAAAGAAAAAATAAAAGAAATAAACTCAAAAAATTACGAAATTAACATGCTCAAATATGACGAAATTAATTTGACGAAACTAATACTCTCAAAACTACGAAAATGATTGTCAATTTGACGAAACTAGAATGAAGAAGTATTTCGTTACATTTGACGAAATTCGCATCTTGAAACCAGAGACGAAAGCAGTTTCCTCAATTTGACGAAATGTTCGCTCGGAGCATATCCCTGGAAGCGATTTCGTCAGAAACGAAGAAAATTTCGTCGAATTTGAAAGTCCATTTCTGAGAGTGCATCGTTGAACCTGGGGAAGACGTCGAGATTTGAAGATAATACAGCTTTGTCGTTCTTGCTGATCAACTTAATCAGTGAAATTCTTCAAAAATAATCATTGGTTCTGTTCAGTTTGGTTAGTTTGCTCTTGTAACCCTTCGGTTACTCACTGATTCTTTTCCAACTGTTACAACATCACGTATAAACCAATCAGCAATCATGAACAATTACTTTCAGCTATTTGTATGCAGATCGTAATTTGTTAACTGTAATCGAAGCAAGATGGAATCGGATAGCGAAGTAGTTACTTTTTGTTGTGAAATTCACCAATAACGTCATTTGTCACCGTCACTGTTGGTCTGAAAACTGCCCATAGGTTCCGTTCTTTATTTATCCTTAGAAGACGCGGTTGTTAATATTTTTTCCACTCTCCCTAAGGATACAATAGATCTAACAATGACTGATACTTAGCCATTAACTCATGGTTTCACATTAATATCTATAAACCACAAACCATGTGATTGCTTTAAGTCGCTCGTATATTGTTATAAGTTTTAAGCAAGCCTCAGAAATCATTGACAAATACCTCGCGAACGCGACAGACTTCTCTCTCTTTAGTAACCTGCTTGAATGCGGCCAGACGCCCTCTTCTTCAAACAACTTTCCAGTAAACACTGCTGCAACAATCACGAACAGTGGATAAATCTGAATCAAAATCTTTCAACTGCATCATAGAATGTATCTTCTCTCATCCTTATTAAATGACTTCGTTCCAACTCAAAAGCTGTTAATACTGCACTCGTCCGGTTAGCAAATATTTTGACTGAAACACAGCTTTCAACGTTCAATCCCCGGAAGACGAATGACAAAACCACGAAGTCTACCTTTTTCAATTAAAGTTATCGTGATTTGCATCATAGGTGGATTTACGGGGGTGCCAGGGGGTGCGCCGCACCCCCAAAATTTTTGGTTGGGTTTTGAAAGGAATTAGTTTAGTATATTTCACTCAGAAACGCAGTTGGGGGAAAAAATTCATAGCTGTTATACTAGTAAGTTTACTTGAACCCAGTGTATCACCACACGTCGCTAGTGCAAGAAAAACATAACTGTGCTCATATTAAGAATTAAAGTAATTTTATCCATTTGGAAAAAAAAAAAAAAAAAAAACCTAATAAATAATTTCACGCAAATAAAGAAACTTCTCAAACAATTTATTGTTCAGTGCTGTATTATTGTATAGAATAATTGCATGTTCTGCAATTGGGTATTTATTCGTATATCAATACCAATTCTTCTATTTTGAAACAAAAATGGCTAATGAAATTAAAAAAAAAAACATAGCTATTGCAAGAAACTTTATCAATAAAATTTACACCGAAATCAACCGAAAACCAACATTTTTAATGTAAATTTTCAAAATATTTTGAAGGTGAACTCCCGAACATTTTGCTGCAGTGGTGCATTCAGGGGAGAGGGGGCACAAGACTGGTGATCCTCCCACAAAATGCCGAGGCCGAGTAGATGTTTTTAAGAAAATATTCTTTACTATTGAAGACAAGAAAAGATCTCATTTTGGGAAAACGCAGTTATTTTACGAAAATAAAGAATGTTGGGAAAAAGTCTTAATTTCTTTCAAAAAGAAACATTGACATTTAAATTTTTCAATAGCTTCAGATTATTTGATTGGCGGCGAATCGTGTGCCTTCTCAACCCTCCTCGCACAATCCTCTTTCTTTCATATCTCCCCTTCCTTTTGTTTTCATTTTTTCTATTTCGTTTTTTTCGTTTTCATTTTTTCTATTAGTCCTCAAAATTTTTCTTCGCCAAAGCCCTTTTTCCAGGCAAAATTATTGCAGAGTACCTCAAATTTCGTTTCTTGGGCTTCACTTTCGCAAAATTTCCAAGGAAGAGCTTCTAATCACCTAAATACATCGAAAATCGTTTAAAACTGCGTTTTTGGAGCTTCAGTTTTGAAAAACTGCAGTGTCCGTAACGTTACCAAGTATGGTCTTACACTCAAGTGTTTAAGACTTTAATTTTGGAAAATATTCGAACAAGGACCTCCGACCCCATTTCTCTAATATCATCAAAGAGTTAATATTTTGGTTTTGAAAACTACTATTTCGAAATATTTAAGTGGGAGAATCCTTTTTTTTTAATACCATGGAGTATTGCAGAAGAACTTCATTTTTAGGACATCAATTTCGAAAATTTTCCAGGGGAGAGCTCCAGAACACCCCGTCCGGTAACAGCATCAAAAATTGTCCTCCGTAGTATTTTTGAAACTTCAATTATGAAAAGTTAAAGAGGTAGCGTGGGGGAGGGGGGGTACGTATTTCTATCTGCTTTTCAAAAAATCGATTGGAGAGAGTCTATGAGTCTCATTCCTAACTCAAACTATAAATATGGACTTTCATCACATTTATAAGACTAAAAATTTCTAAAAATAGACTTGGAGCCACACGTACCTTTCTTGCCCCTAAAATATCACCAAGAACTGCAAAACTGCGTTTTCAAAACTAATATTTCAAATTTCTTCTGGGGTGTGAATTCCATTCCAAACCCGTAGCTGGATTCACCCATTGCTTCTAATATCGACTTTCGTTTAAGACTTTTTCTGCAGTTTGAAATGTTAAGAATTACCCATCCCCTAATCTTACTAAATATGGTTTACATCGCGTTTTTTTAGACTTAAAAGTGTGCCCCGCCCTAAAATTATTTTCTGATTTCGCCACTGCCTTGTTATTCCGGTAATACCCCCCCTCCCCAGATCCCTGTTATTGTTGCACCCCCAAATATTTCGGCCTAAATCCGCCTATAATTTGCATGCTCATTGTGCCCCTGCAGGTACATGTGTACCATATGGGTCATTCCATGTCAAGTGATCCAAAGTTTTTTCCCTCACCTTTTTGTATTTCTTTGAAATTTGGCTCATCGATTGTACCCTTTGAGGTAATCAAAAGTCCAAATTTTTAGATTTTTATCTCTATTATTTTTTTATTTATGACACTTTGATTTTTCGAAAAACCCGCTTTTTTTCATGGATGCTTGAACATAAAATGGACGATAACTCAGCACCAAATATAGATAGAAAGATTTGGTAAAAAGCATTTTAAAGTACATTAGTTGCTGTTTAATGGGATATGCAACATGACTAATTTCAAAAACATTTTAATTTTAAAAAAATGAAATTTAAATTTTAAATTTATATTTCTCAGAAAAGGTATAATGAATTTTTTTAAAAAAATTCTCAAAAATTTGTGTGTATTTTATCTTTATTTGTGCAAATTTTCAAGTTGGGATCTCAATGGGATCATACTTTTATGAATTTTTAAATAAAATTTGACTTATGAAATAATGACATTTTTCAGATTCTAACTAGTTAAATATGGGGATCTTTTACTGGGGATGGTCTAGTAAGTAGTAATTGATCATGACTATGCTTGAAATGAATTGACATGACTTTGTAGATTAGTACCCCCCCCCACCCCTCCGCCACACAACCACTTTTTATCTTTTTATTTATTTTTTTTTTTTTTTCAAAACTGTATTTAAAAAAAAGCCGGCACGTAAGAGTTATAACCATAATAAACTGGGACGCACGCTGCTAAACATCAGTAGTGACTAAAGCTTATAAATGGGGGGGGGGTCATAAAAAATAAAAGTCAGAAAAACTGAACTCATTTGCAGCTTTTTTTTCTTTCGGAAAGTGAGACGGTAGGGGGAGGGGGGCAATCTGGAATGAAACATAACAACATGGAAGGTTATGCTCAAATTAGCAAAATTTGTTTGATATATAACTGCTTTTAATATATGTATAAATAGATCTCGCTTCATTGCTCTCGTTTACAAGTGAAATTAAAAGAAAACTAGCATTAAAGAAAAGAAAAAACAGCTGCACTCCAAATGTTGTTGAAAGAGTTTTATGTGGACAGACATATGACCTGATACTTAGATTTATTTTTAGTTTGGTGTAAAAAGAATGAAACAACACGGGGGGAAACACTCCTATTTTGCTGTGATCTTGGGGAAAACTATTTCTTTAATCCATCCAAATTTGAAAGTTGGTGCAGAGGTAAGGGACGAAATGAATCATAACTTTCCTTATCAGATAGTGAAATAATCAAGTACACTTTGTGAAGTTCGGACTGAAAAAGAAACATTTGGTCTGAAAAAAAAAAAAGCATCAGGTGAAGCGTGATACTAGTATAGTGTTAATCGTATGTGTGAGTGAATGCGAGGGGGGGGGGGGGGGTAATGTACTTTGTCTTGCTTTAAAGAAGAACATTTACCAACTTTTATTATGTTTTCTATTCATTTTGTTTTATTCTATTTATTTATTTATTTTTTACATTTTAAAAGTAGTTTTGGAAAAAAATAATAAAAGTGGTGGCCCGGGGGAAGGGGTCTTTTTCTTACTTTAAAGAAGAATATTTACCAATTTTTAATAAGTTTACTATTTATTTTGGTTTTTTATTCATTTATTTATTTTTTACATTTTGAAAATAGTTTTGAAAAAAATAAATAAATAAAATAAATAAAAGTGGTGGTGCGGGGGGGGGGGGCTTGCCAATTTACAAATTCACGTCAGCTCATTTCAAGCATAGTTATGATCAATTACTACTTACTAGACCATCCCCAGTGAGAGAACCCCATATTTAACTAGTTGGAATCTGAAAAATGTCATTATTTCATAAGTCAAATTTTATTTAAAAATTCATAAAAATATGATCCCATTGAGATCCCAACTTGAAACTTTGCACAAATGAAAATAAAATACACACAAATTTTTGAGAATTTTTAAAAAAAAATTCATTATACCTTTTTTGAGAAATTTAAATTTAAAATTTAAATTTCATTTTTTAAAAATTAAATTTTTTTTGAAATTAGTAATGTTGCATATCTTATTAAACAGCAACTAATGTACTTTAAAACGCTTTTTACCAAATCTTTCTATCTATATTTGATGCTGAGTTATCGTCCATTTTATGTTCAAGCATCCATGAAAAAAAGCGGGTTTTTCGAAAAATCAAAGTGTCATAAATAAAAAAATAATGGAGATAAAAATCTAAAAATTTGGACTTTTGATAACCTCAAAGGGTACAATCGATGAGCCAAATTTCAAAGAAATACAAAAGGGTGAGGGAAAAAATTTCCCAAATTTTGGATCACTTGACATGGAATGACCCATATGTGAATACTGCTGTGGGAAGGTAAAGGGTAGCAACTGCAAATAGTTCATTTGCCATTTTTTTCATCGACTGTACGTTAGCTTCATTGCACAAGCTTGTTTATTTGGTTTCCGCTTAAAAAAAATTGCGAAACAAACATCTTATTCCAACATTTCCCTATTATTAGTATTGAATCCAACTCACATCTCTTCAAATATCTCGAAAACTCATTTCTGCAGATATTGCCGTTTACCTGCCGACGGCAGAATAATTGAAAATATTTTTATAAAATACTATAGGGTTTTTTTTAGAAAAATCTTAAATTACATGACACAAAGAAAAGACACTTCTGCACTGAGAAAATTTTTTTTTTTTTTTTTTTTTTTGAAAATAAAGAAATGAAAACAATTGTTTAGATGTGCTTCATTTCCCTCATCAGAAAATATAATTAAGCACTTTTTGCTTTTTTTATTCTTTGTGAACTGTTTTCCTTAAAATTGAAGATCAATTTGTCAAGTTTGTCACCACATATGTTCAATTAATTTTTGATACACGAACAAGTAAAAAGCTCAAATACTTAGTTGCATTGCTTAGGTTTTATGTCCATTTAACTAGGAGCGTAATCATTCAATACTTGGTGATTGATAACGAATAAATACGTTTGTTTATCGTGAAATGAATATTTATTTTTCCCTTGAACTTCTTAATGTGGAGCTTAACTATTTAAGAGCTGTGGCTGTTGATGGAGACGATCCGCCCACCTCAGTTGATTCCATTTAGAAAAACTTTTCAAAAAATCTTAAAATATAGTTCTTAATATTGTTTTAACACTAAGAATTTGGTTGTTTTCTCTTTCTTTCCTGTTATTAGTTTTCAGGTTTCTAAGATTCTGAAGCGATTCCAATTCCAAGGGGTGTTTCTTCCATTAATAAACTTTCGTTCTCGTCTCTTAAAGATTCTACTCACCCTCTTAATTGTGATGGAATTTATAAAATTGATTGCAATTGCGGACACGGATACATCGGACAGACCCATCGCTTTTTCAAATTTCGCTTAAAAGAACATCAAAGCTATGAAAAAACAACAGCTAAATTAATAAAGTATTGCTCAACGGTGTTGGGATTCGAATCCCTCTTTTGATTTTTACTATTATCAAATTATCCAAAAATGCCCCAATTCGTTGGATCTTGATTTTTGAGAATATTTTCACATCCTACACTCTTACTTAGGGATATAAATGAATGAAATAACCAGCATGCAACTAAGCGAGATTAATTTTAGACGGTGCTAAAGAAGACATGTTGAAAACGGGTTAATGACTTCAAATATTATTCTCAGAGAGATAAAACAATATGATACATTTGCAGTAAGTTACCAACCCTAAGACAGGGCTAAGGCAGTAAGTACTACATGCATGTCATCTTATTGAGATTTAATGAAATGATATCTGCCTCTAGCTCGGTTATTCACAAACCCAGACCGATGAGTTCTAATAAGAACGAAACTGCAGTCTCTGTATGTGATAACCGAGCTGTCTGGTATATTGCATGTAATATGATACCTGTCATAAAAAAAAATAACTACATAATTCTAAATTTTTCTCAGCTAACATAAGTATTTTTTCCGCTGTTTAATTATGTCATCAATTCCATTGCCTGAAAATAAAACAAAGAAATCTCATTTGCTGATGGCTGGTTTTCATGCGAGTCAGCTATACGTGAAAACACTTCTTGGCATAAAAGGGTTAAAAAATTGACATCTTTTGAACGTATCGGAAGCGAAACGTGACGAAAGGAAATTTCATCTCCTCTAATGTGAGGATGAGCACATAGGTCAGTGAAGAGAGGGGCGGCCTTATCAGCTTATTCCAAAAAATCGCTGACCAACAAGGAACGTTATTAATGGAGGACAGTAGGATTCTAAAACGTAAAGCGGATTTCGCATACAAGGAGAACAGTGGGTTTCGTTTTGCTGTGTCAGCAGTACAGTATGAATGGGGCTTTACCTTGTTACAGTCCCTGCCTACGAGTGGGTGCTTCTATTTTTATATGTTACAGTGAAAAACCGAAATTGAAGAATCTCGACTTTCACTGGGGATTCACCGGAAATATTTGGTCTTTCGGCCGATGTCTTCGCTATGTGAATATTGATATTCACCGGTTAATGTCGATAGCCACAACACGGTAACACATTCTCTCATGCAGTGGCTCCCAAAAGTGTTCGTACACCTACGACTTTCAGTGAAACAGGACCCTATCCATTGGTTAGAATAATTTTTTCGGAATAGGTATTTTATTATGAGATCTATGATCAATTTTCAACAAAACTACATGAAAATTTTTTAAACAATATTAAAACTTAATTTTTTAAAAATCAAAACCAAAAAACGCGGGAAATTTTATCTCACAAAAGTCTTCGTACACTTCAAAAAAATATCTATATATTATTGAAGAATCTAACTTTTTATGAAGTTATTATTTAGTAGAATATCATGCAGTATCAACAACACTTTTTAAACGTCTGGGAATAGGTTTCATACTTTTTTCTTTCTTTCTTTTCTTTTCTTTTTTTTTTTTTTTTTTTTGCGTAATTTCTGAGTAAGTGTTCAACCACACTTCGAGTCTTACTGTTTCTAGCTCTATTTTCGTTTCATAGCCGTATTTTCGTAATCTAGCCTCCAAATATCTCTAAATATGTTACATTAAGTTCAAATCTGGAGATTAAAGGGGTATTTTCCAAACTTTAGGACATTTTTTGAGGCACTAGACGCAAACGTTGAAAACCGTATGCTTCTTATCGTTATCTTGATGAAAAACAAAGTTGTTTCCGACAACCAAATTTTTGACTTAGAGTTTAAAATTGGTTTTTAAAATATTTAAATGAACAGCATGATTCATTATTTCATCAAAAAATTCCGAACTACCAAGTCCTGATGTTGATATGCAACCTCACACAAGAACACCTTCACCGTCCTGATCAACTGGTCCAACTAAATTCTTAAGATAAAGAGACTAATTAAGAGACATTTCAAACCAATTTACCGTTGCTTTGAGAAAAAAAAATTCAAATTTCGATTGGTGTTTATGGTTTTTTACGAATACAAGCCATTTTAAAGTAATAAGCACAATATTAAGGAATAAATAAACAAAAAATTAAAACCAAATGACTTTTAAGGGTCAACACAATGCAAAAATAATGAAAAAACTACTTATGATAATTTTAATCATGAATTTATTCGCAAATATTAGACTGTACGATGACTTTTGTGGCGTGTTTTTTCTGTCTCTTCGTTTTTTGACCCATTTCAAAGAGAAGATCCGTTAATATTTTGAAAAAACTACTGGGTTGTATTTAGAATGACATAGGAATGATGTGAAAAAAAATTGGACTTCATATTCGAATTCAGTTTCGCGTTATTTTGGTTTTACTAAAAATGTCAAAGTGTACGAACACTTTTGGGAGCCACTGTACATTCATAAATGTATATATTTTTATTTATTCATTCTTTTTTTTTAAAGACAAAAACCGTGTAATCCTTGGAGCCAAGAAAAACTTTTAGGAGCCACATATGACAAAATTTCGATGTAAATCCTCATTTTGCGAGGAACAACTCAAATTTCAATGAAAAAAAGTATGTTAAAATATTAAAACATTACACGAAAAACAACTAAAATTGAAAACTAAAGCAAAAAAAAAAGGACAATCTCGCCTTAATTAATAGAAAGATATATCTTCTGAAATCTCAAATAATGAGAAGAAAAAAAAATCAGAACTTCAAAAAGATTCTCCATGTCCAGTTAAGAATGCTTTACAAGGTAACATCAAACTATTCTTTCTCGAAAATTAACAAATTTCTGAACTTAAATGAAGACGAGGTGTCTAAATTCTTCAATTAATTGCTTTACCAGTACAATATCACTTCAATTGAAATTTTGAACACAAAAGAATGGTAAAAC
Organism: Uloborus diversus; assembly: GCF_026930045.1. Lineage (NCBI taxonomy): Eukaryota > Metazoa > Arthropoda > Arachnida > Araneae > Uloboridae > Uloborus > Uloborus diversus. The sequence goes on from NC_072733.1 coordinate 62,191,070, forward strand.
CGCTCGTTTCTGAATATATGATGAATTAGTCATACACAAAAGATACATCCAATTAAAAAAAATATATCTCCGTGTCTGATTGGTTGCATGAAAATAAAAATTTATCTGATTCAATGAATAAAAGTACCAAATAAAATTAATATAATAATAATCATAAAATGCTCAATTCAACATACGCTTTTTTGCTTTCAGTGTTCAAAAGAATATATCAAATCACAGCTTACATTTATTCAGTGTTTCGTACAGTAATTAATGCTTTTGAAATTAAATTTATTGACTGACAATTTATTTGGTACTCTACATAAACATATTGAGAACTCTTGCAAAATGAAATGCGTTAACGTTTTGTATTTTCAATTAATATCATTATTAATTATAATTTTTACACTGTTCATGAATTAATGTCTTTTATTGCATTACAAAAACTAAAAATTAATGAAAACTATTTAATTCAAATGAAAACGAAAATCAACACTATCTGAGTTTTAATAAATGCAGCCCCATTTTAATCATTTATTTTAAAAATGCAATGAATATCAAATAAAGAATCAAAGACAAATGGCATTACATACATGAACAAATAATCTGAAAGCCTTTCTCCCGTACGAAAAAACAACAACAACAACAACAAAAAAAAAGCCTTTATGATAAATTAATATAAGCATTTTTCATTTCATATACAATTTTTAAGCTCAAAGCCGCTGTTCATTTGAATAGAAAGTTAGCACGAATATGAATCGAAAGAATATATAAAGTCATGTCCCATTTGCTAAGTTTTGGAACAGTGCCCACATCGTTCATTAGAAATGATTCGGAAAAGGAATGAAAAAGGGATACAGCGAAGGAGAATCTTCCCCTTTCAGTTTGACATTCCTTAATTAACGAAAGTTTAAAACGATTGTCATCAGTCATCAGTCACATTGAGTTTAAAATCTTCAAGAGAGGAGAAGGCATTTGTACAAGAAATTATTTTCCGATTCAGTTGGGTAGAAAGACGATTGATCATATCCTTGAAGCGAGAAATCACGAATGGAAAGTAATTAAAGGGATTTCGTTTTTCTATCAAACCGACATTTGTTGTTGGATTCCGGGATTTAACATAATGACCGAAGCGGCTAAAACTTTAAACATTTTAAGAAAGGAAAAGCATTTATAAGGGAAAAAAATAAAGGAAGGAGATTCAACTGCACTTTGAATAAAAGAAGATCAGGCAGACTAGCTTCAGTTTTTAGCTAAACTTTATTTACATTTGATTTCAATCAGGGCTTTGTTTTATCTTTTAAATTTTTATTCTCGTTGGTAGTTGTAATTACCTACCTCATCTTAGTGCGGAAAGTTTATATGGTTTTAATTACTTAAATCTAATGTTGTACACATTGCGTTCAGTTTCACAAAATTACATGTTGATGATAATCTTCAGGAAAACTAATGGCCGAAATAGTTTTGAGTATTATTTGAGTTTTAAAAAATGTTCAAAAATAAGGAAAATATTTATAGAAACACGAATGCGAAAAACCAAGGAAAAACACAGTTTCAGACAAGCATCAATTTTTAGAGGAACTTTACTTACATTTGGCTTCTAATAATGAATGTTTGAGAATTATAAAAGTTTTGTTGAAATTATAAAATGCATTTACGTTGGTAATTAAGTGTACCTGCACTTCTTTTGTATTGTTTTAGTTACATAAAATGACATGCACAAATATCGATAATCAAAAAAAACTTTTCCTGATTTTTTAAAGATGAAATTGGTGAGGTGATTGCATAGATAAAGATATGGTGAAGAAAAAAAAGCATCCAGATATGCTTTAGTTCTTAGGTAAGCACTATTTATATTTGATTTAGATTACCATTTTTTGCTGTATAAAATTCCTTTTCGAGGGTAATAAACATGGTTCGAATGTAATTTGTGAAGTTCAAAAGAAAACTAGTGGGTTTGGTATTAGGAATTAAATTGAATGCAAAAATTTAAATGTTTAAAGAAATGTAATTTACTAACGGCTTAAATAAGTTCAGGTTAATTTACCTTTTTCATCGCTGTTGTTATTAAACGAGTATACTTTTTAAAATGAAAATTTTGATGAAAATGTCTACGTAAAATTAAGGTGGGAAAGAAAATGTTTTTAGCTACTTTTTCTCAACCATTTTAACTTTACACTAACTAGTTTCGATTGATGTAAACTTTTTACGCGCACCATATTTCAAACTCTACTGTCCCGAAAATATTTCTATGTAGCTGTAAGAAGACAAAATAGATTTCCATCTGCATAGTGAATCTGTAAAAATTCACAATGCATGTTAATAATGATACACAATGCATCTAATAACAAATATCTGAAGGCATTAAGATTTCAATGCCTTTCGTTGAAAAATCAGTGTTATTTATTTACCAATGGGGAAAAGGACGATTTTAGCAATTTAATATTTTTTATGAATAACTTCTTTAAAATAGTACTACAAAATTCAAAATTACTCATTTCAATCCATGTCTCGGTGCTTATAAATCAACTATGGGATTCCACTCCAGCTCATTTCGCTCACCGGGGGAGGGGAGGGGGTGATGGAGGTTATGCATTCTTAAAAAAATAAGAAACAAAGCTAAGATCGTTGAGATGCAATGTTATTTGGAACTGTGTGTACCTCAAGTAGACACAAAGGAAGTTGACACCTAATCATATCATATTACTTTCGAACTAGATTTTCATCTTGTTTTGAGATTAAACATTTCCTTGTGAGCTTTCGCACATTACACACAAATTACCCGAGGTTTTAAATAGAAGAAAAAAAAATGAATTCCATCTTTCAATTCCACCCTCAAATCCCTGTCTTTCAATTGAAGCTTTTCGAACAGCCTGGTGATATCAACCGAAAACGAATCGTATTTTTCGAAGGAAGGGGCACCACTTTGAAACGATGCCCAGGCAGAAATCCTTGATGAAATGAAGTGAAAAAGCACACAAACTGCAAGTCAATTAAGCAAGGGTAGGCTAAATCTATCGATGGGTCCTCCAGCGTCAGTGCTGGCTTGATGACAGATGGGATTAAGAGTTCAGACAGACTATTAAGCTACAGGATTAAGGTGACAGACAGTCAATGAAAATAGGACGGATTTTCCCAGCTTTTACTTTCGAGTTCTTGACACATATGTTCACTTCTTATGTTTTGGTACTTTTTAAAAGCACATACGTTTACAAATGTCTTATTGCCTTTTTCAAAGATTAGACGACACAATCTAAGACATTCAAGTGACAAGATTAATTTTGCGAAGAAATTTGATCCTTTGAAACACGATTTATTGCAACAATGACTAAGATTTTTCCTTCTTGAAAAATTGCACTTTTTATAGCTGTAATGGTGACTAGTATGGAGCGGTATTTTATTTTGTAATAATGACGGCAGTGGCTTTGAACACTTACGGGAAGAAGACTTATGATCGTTTTATAGGTTTAGAGGGAACATTATTACTAGAAAATTTAGTTTAATTGATATATGTGCAATGATTCTTTTTTGTAATGAAATAAAAAGAGCAATCATTTCGAAGTTCAGCAAAGTAGTAAAAAGTCCTATTTTTGCAAGATGATATAATTTATACTTCAGGTTTTTATTTGAAAAACAAAATACCCGAACGAGAGAGAAAGCAATGCTTTCCTTTCCCTCGATGCGAATTCGCAAAATCGGTGCCTGAGGAGGAATGCTATCGCTGTAGTAGAATTCAAGTATATTGAAATAATATTATTTGAATTCAAATAACACACATACATAAAGTCACGCTCGTTTATAAGATGTCTTACATATATCATATTTAGACTTGTAGAGAAGTAGAATTAATAGCCATTGTTTTTAAGAGGATAGTTCATTATAAAAGTTTATTGACGAAGAACTGAATATTTTCTGTTACCAATATATTTAAGTGTTGATAGTTTAGAAAAGAAGGACAGCTGAAACAAGAATTTTAGAAAAACGAAAATAAAAGGAAAATGTAATAATTCAAGGAAAATACATCATTTGTGCTTGATTTCTAATTAGACCTTCCGGAGAGTTTATGTATCATTTTTTTTTCCTAAGAAATGAAAGGGAAGTAAACATAGCTCTGTTCTATATAGTGCGAATGTGGATGACAGTGACAAACGAGTTTTTCGTCACGAGAAAGTTGCTGAGACTGAGACATTTTAACGATACTGAAATATTTTCTACACTATGCTGAAACAACAGCAGAGAATAAGTGCTTTGTTTGTTTTCATCATGCATTATTCACTATTTTTTATTGCAAAGATACTGTTAAATGACATTTTCAATGTATCTGTTCGACTTCGTGACAAAACTTAACTGTTACAGCTACATACTCATTTTTGTATGCTCTTTAATTTTTTAAGTCACTTTAAAATTCTTTTCTTTTTTATAAGTTGTTTTATAAGACATGTCTAATTGAGTCAGTGAAAAGCAAAGGGATGTAAGTGAAATTTTTAAGGTATGAGTGAAACGCGTGCTAAGTTCAAACCATGGATAGACTTTCATTGAAAAGGTTTTCTAAATCATGCATATAGCAATATCTGCCTTTTATGACCTAAATCCCTCGATCGTAGCTTCAGTAGCCGCATGGCAGCCATCTGGGGCTAAACGACATTTTTTCTCTATGCTTGCTTTGATAGACACCAATCAAGTCGACGTTTATGCTTCCGCCACTTTGAGGTCATATCACAACAAATAGAAGTTGTCAACGCGATGAATTCAGCAATCAAGCGATCGGGGAGGGGGGAGGGTACATGCGAAATAGAACGTTTAGATCCGTTGTCTTATCTGCACCCGCACGCATCGCAAGCTGAAGAAACAAATAAACGAAACCCCTAACGTACTAGAAAGGGAACTCAGAAGAAGACCCAATAGTAGAGGCACACACACACAAAGCGCCTACCAATTTCAGCTCTTCTCAAATAATCTTTAAGAAGCTTTATCATAACGACTCCCGATAAAAGAATCTGCGACTTTTACAGATCGGGGAGCTTTTATTGGGGAATAAAGATAGCGGCTACCCCCGCGCCTAAGAAGAGGTCTATAAAATCCGAAGATAGAGGCTGGAAGGCAACTTTCATCAGATTCTCCCTTCACTTGGAGTATGCTAGAGAAAGGGGAGAACTTCTTCGCTAAAATGAAAGGATTTTTCTGGCGAAGATTCCCGTTTTATTTGCTTTGAAATTGAATTAAAATAAAAATGCGTCGGAAGTTTAGAAGGTTTTCTTTGCGAAAATTTTTTTCACTCTCGCATTAAGGGTGAGGTGGGAGGAACAACAACATTAATGCGGGAGTTAGTGATACTAAACGGATATTGAAGTTTTAGTCATCTTTCACAATGTTTTGAATGCAGACTGAATGCAGGGAGGAAATTTTGAATCTTTCTGGGGGAGGGGGGGTCAAATGGCGCATACTCATTGCAAATGTACCGAAAAACTACCAAAACCATGCCCACTTATACGTAAATCCATAAGTTACTCAAAGCAAATTGTCCTCTCCTGACCGGGTCTCACCACATGTAAGGATCTTAAAAACAAGAATCTTTCTTCTTTTTTTAAGCCTAAATTATGACTAAATGAAATAGTTTAGACGAACAAATTCGCAAAAAAAATTTGGGGGAAGATTCACATTTTATGTTTTGAAATGATCGAAAAGGAAAATTCGGCGAGACTTGAAAAGGCTCTTTCTTTGCAGAAATCTGTACCGAAATTTGTTTCGTTCTCGCATTATGAGAACGGCGGGAGAAACAACAATATTAATGTGGAGTTTGTAATTCAGAATAAATGTTTAAAATCATCTGAAATTTCAGTCATCCTAATCCTTCCCAATGTTTCAACTGCCCTTTGAAACTAAATTGCTTCTTTTACTTCTGACTAAATTAAAGATTTTTGTCAAACAAATCTGCACTGCAGTTAACTATAGTTTACAAACAACTACAATAAAAAAGTTTTACAAACATAAAAAAGCATTATTAATCAATCTAGAAAAATAAATAATTGACGAAAAAATAAGCTAAAATAATATTTTACTTTTAATTGAACTTTAAGAGCTCATTTTCTATGGTATTTGATAATGTGCAGAACTTTAGTTAAATTTCCCGCACTTGTAGATTCTAATGTAGGCTTAACACAGCTGATTTGGCTACACTCAGCACTTTCAGATTCGGAATTCTATCCAGAACAAAAAAAAAAAAAAAGAATCGAAGCGTCCAAGAAACGTTTTTATTAAACTGGTGATCGTTTTCTTCTTATTTTCGTACACTTTCCACAGCCATATTTACGTTTTAAGTGAAAAAAAATCTTAAAATAGCAATTCGATATTCGTAAACTCAAGCTATAAAAATAAGTGACTACCCAATAAATGAGCACAAATTGTACTCTGTTTAGTATCTACTCTCTCGAGTTTAGCATAATACGCAAATGTTTCCCTGGAATTTATGGTGTCTTAGAACTAAAATGGAGGCTCTTTTAAAGATTATAATAACACCAACAGAACAGATTTGCAGATCTTGATAGTTGACACCTCACTATTTTTCCGATGAGGAAAATGAAAAAAAGACATAAATCACCATTCATTTCAAAATATATCAGCAGTGCTTAACGGTCTGGGCTCTTTCTGGATGTATCTGGTTTCCATTCTCCTATCTGCACTCATCTTTCACTGTCAAATGGTTCAGTTCAGTGATGAGTAGGTCTAAAAATATTGGAAAAAAAAAAACATAAGTCTTTGATGCATGTGTAATTGATTTTTGCGATTTGCATGTTTTGTTTGTAGATTAAGGATCACTGCTTCAAAAACTAAGAAAAAACTCTCGAGGAGTGTGTTTTTGTCGCACACTCATCATTGCTTATCGCATAACGCACAACGAAACATCACTAGACAAAGAAGGATAGAACAAGAACTATGCCAGTAAAACAGAACATAATCTTGTTGTCAACATACTACCTTTTATTTTAAAAAAATAATTGAGCGTTTTGAAGAGCACACTCCACTTATAAAACATGTCGCTTAACAGCGCCAGTAGTAGCATAGCCTAAAAAATATGAAAATAAGCAATACTAAAGGATTACTTTAAAGTTCATTAAAGCAATCCTTTAATTTTATGCTTTTTCTTGTGACAAACTGCGAACAAAGTTTATTTTCATAACTGATGCGTGGTAGCATATAAATGATGAAATCAAAAGTGTACAATGTACACGTATGTATTCAATAGATAACACATTATTAAAATTTCAAAGTTTAGACAACATTTTTAAAACTGTACAATATCTACAAAAAAAAAGGCCAATTAACGGTAATTGCTTTGGACTGGGTATTTAAGAATCAATAAATTTAAGTAGTAGTATGAAACCTCGATTTTCTCTAATTTTGTTTTTATTTTTAAGATATGGCACAATTGTTGCCGAAGAACCATATGAAGGTCTATGAATAGTCTGTTAATTCAGGCAGAAAAAGAAAAAAAAATCTTAGCTTCATAGTCTCGGAAATTTTTTAATTTCATATATTCGAGGCAGTGAGAAGCAAAGAGATGTAAGTGCCAAAATTAAAAGCTGTAGTATAATAACACTATTAGAACGGTCTCAAAATGTACAGAAAAATGTTTTCGTTTAATGAAATACGTAGAATATTTTAACTCGTTTGAAAAGAAAAGACCGTCATTTAAGCAATTAAGTTTAACTTAGTTTACTATAACTTAATTACAATAAATAATTCAGTTTGAGTTTGAAATAGAATGATTAGCACTACACTTACAAAGGAAATTCCACGCTTAATAAAAATTATTGGTATAGATTTAACTTTACAATTTTATCTATTACATAACATTTTTTTTTTTTTGCATGCGAAAAAAAGTAATTTAAATTAAAAATTTAAAACTTACCAGGTTGGATTTATTTTACAATTGTACTCAATGTTGTTTCGAGGCACTAATCAGCAATTTATATGTTTATAGGTCTGCTAACAAGATGCAAGGGCTTGAATGAGTTTATTACGGTTTGGAAAGAAAGCGTGACCGTTATTGTCAAATCAAGCCAGTTTTCCGCTCTCTGAGCAAGTCGAATCGTTTAATCCCCTCATCTGTCAGAGTTCAAATTATCAGAGCCAAACTATACATATATGTGCAAGGTCTCGCAAAGTCCTATTTTATTTCTGTAACAAGCATATTTGTAAGCAAATAGAAGAAAAAATGAAATGAAAAATTTATTTTGAGCAGTTTGTTACAACTTCCATAGACTATAGTTTCGCTTTCTTTTTTTTTTTTTTTTTTTTTTTGCTCGTCCGTCTGGAATGTTACATAACGGATCTGACGATAAAACCTCACGAAGAAGCTGAGTATCTGCCGGCTGGTTGCTAAAAATATTTCAGCACCCCAGCGAGAGATCCGCAAACATAGTACAGATTGACATCAGTAAGTGAAAATAAATGCTAGTGTGTAGGTGTAATGCTACAAGTTACCACATCTCGTTACAGCAATCAGAGATGGTAGTTTTGCTCCTTTTTTGGGCTTGTCAGTCTGAATAGTCATTATAGAGCTGATGGTAGAACTCCTTATAAAAAAGTTGAGTTTATCCTCACACTGATATCTAAAAATATTTTAGCATAACTGAAACAGGTTCGCAAGCGCGATATGGTAGCCCATCGAAAAGGAAAGATTAAAGTTAGGGTATAAAGCTATAAATTATAGTCCTAAGGCAGAATTGCAAGCCGATACCGAATAGCCCTTAACAGCATTCAGAGAGTGCGGTTTCGACCATGTTTTGGGCTCTTCAGTCGAAGTGAGTTGCTTTTGCCTAGCGGAAAATGGAAATTTATTGTGAAATACAAACTACACTGAATCAGTTGTTTCCTTACTAATATTTTCGAATGGGTATTTGCAAGAGGTATTAAACTGTTAAGAGTAAAGACACAGTTGAAGACTTAAAACACAGTCACTAAATTAGTATTTTTTTACTAAAGCAATATCCTGACAGAGTATTAAAAATGATAATTAACCGGACTACATAATTGTGCTAACTAAACAGAAATTCCAAGAAAACAAATCGCTAACTAAAAGACCAATTTAAGATAAAGAAAGTAAAAAAAAAACTATTTGTTGATAATAAATGTATCTGAATGAATAGTTAACAGCAGTGAGGTGCTATTAAAGTAAGGAGAAGCAAACAAACTTGAACAGAAAAAAAAAAATACTTTCTCGGTGAAGCAATGAATAAACAACTCGAAATCTTATTACCTTAATTTAAGCATTTAATATATTTTTAGAATAATAGCGGATATATTAATGGAGGTTTGTTTTACAGTAATTAACAATAATGAAAGCCCTTCCCCCTCCCTCCCGTTTAACTACATATTTAATTCTGCATTGATATATAGTTAGTGCACGTGTAGGATAAGAAAACCTATAAGAAGTAGTATTCGGAAAAAAAAATCAGAGATCTTTCACAATTGTTAGTCCATTAAGGGTTGCATTAATTAATACAATTCATTATGTTTTACATTTCCAAATATATATATATATATATATATATATATATATATATATATATATATATATATATATATATATATATATATATGCGCGATATTGATTGAAATTAAAAACAATTTCATTTCATCAAAATAAGCTTATTATTATTATTATTTATTTTCATCAAGATTGCATGTTTGTGAACTTGATACAGTCATTTTGCAAATGAGAGGGGAAAAAAAAAAAAAAAAAAAAAACTGAAGCTCGCGCATAATGCAACACCGACATTTCAAAATATTTATCACTGAAATGAGGAAAATTCATCTTTTAGACAATATTCCTTACTTCTGATCATTTATTTTTAAGGAAACATAAAAAGTGCAGCAAAGAATTTAAAAAGTAGGGAAGGGCGGGACAAATTGAGTAATTTTTCATAGGATTAAAATAAAAAAGTAACTGTTAAAATCAACGTTTTAGACTATGCTATATGAGAATAACACATTAGTTTTTTTTTCTATTTTCCTTTAAAGTTGCTCGTCTCTTGATAATGAGTTAAATTCGGAAGATTTCAAAAAAATGGAATATTGTTTGTACTTTCACTCTTTGACAAACTTAAGATTGTTATAAAATTTTGAAATGCCGAGTTAAAATATTTAATATTAATTTATTTAAAGTAAATTTTAAAAGCAGAGGTTTTCAGCAGCAGAGCGTGCGTAGCAGTAATGCCCTAAGCATCACAGAGTAAATTAGCAATTAGAAACTTTGAAAGGACTAAGATCTCATAATTTTCCAAATAAATATGCACTTTAAACATCTTTTAGTAGAACATTGTATGCAATTCTGCCGCATTCATTTTCCAGGGAAGGCAATAAACCAAGTTGCTTGCGAATGCAAATTTTTTCTATTTAATTTTTTGGCAAAGTTAGGAGAAATATCGCACAATTCAACAAAATCGCAAAAAAACACTGTAGTCAGTTTTGATAAGCTGTTCATGTATAATTGTAACATCATTTGTTGGTTTTGCATTTTCATTGCTATTCTGCTTCTATTCTTTAATGTAATGCAACAGTTGTAACAAAACCAAGGGGGCGTTTTTGCGCAATCTGTACATACTTGGTCGGGGAGATTGCGCACATGGTAGGAGATATTGCTCTCAAAATAACTATACAATTAAATGTAAACAACACAATTAAACTAGCCGCAAAAAATAAACCAGACCAACAGAACTAGATGCCCGGGTTGCTAATAATGCATAATAATTGATCGTTCCAGCACACTTACTTTCAACGGAATGACATGGAGGAGTTGTACAAATTAAATTTAAAACACAAAGACTTTAATATTCATAGCGACTTGAAATGCACACTAAGTATACATATTTAAAGTAGTAAAAATGATACTTTTTTTTTTAATCAACAAGTTATTGAGAGCGGGGGTCAATAATATTGGTTGATGTATATCTTAAAGGAAAACTAATACGAAAAACGTATTTTTATGTTTGATGAAAACTTTAGAAACACTCAATATTAATTTTTAACAGTGCAATTAAAAAAAGTTAGTTAACTTTCCCGCAACAATAAGTTCACTTCTTTCGACAACTTACAATAGAAAAATCAATTTCTGATGTGATAGATCTTAAAATAAGAAATTAATACTAAAGCTTTCACCATAACTGGAAACTGGAAACATATTCGCATTTTAAAAGGATACTTTTGGTTCAAAAATAAAACATAGCGCGCAAAACGTCGATGCTAGAAAAAACATTGAGCCTCAAACAATAATGGTAAAAACATCGAATTTTCGGAAATATTGACATTGATGTCCCTCCATTATTATGGCAGGAAGGAGGGAATACTTGATTAGTCAATGTTGTTAATATATAGCGTAGCATCCTGAAATCAAAATCTGAAAATAAAATTTTCAGTTTCAGTATTTAGTATACAAGTATTCAAACGTAGCAACTAATTTGGGGTAACATTTTTGATCTAAGTGTAGCTACTTATTTTGGACGAAGGGAGTCCTCCTCCCCCACCCTAATTAGTACATTTACATGACGCTGAAAGCACATTGATGTCCCACCATTATTATGGCAGGAAAGAGGGAATGCTTGGTTAATCAATGTTGTTAATATATAGCGTAGCATCCTGAAATCAAAATCTGAAAATAAAATTTTCAGTTTCAGTATTTAGTATACAAGTATTCAAACGTAGCAACTAATTTGGGGTAACATTTTTGATCTAAGTGTAGCTACTTATTTTGAACGAAGGGAGTCCCCCTCCCCCACCCTAATTAGTACATTTACATGACGCTGAAAGCACATTGATGTCCCACCATTATTATGGCAGGAAAGAGGGAATGCTTGGTTAATCAATGTTGTTAATTAATAGCGTAGCATCCTGAAATCAAAATCTTGAAATAAAATTTTCTGTTTCAGTATTTAGTACACAAGTGTTCAAACGTAGCAACTAATTTGGGGTAACATTTTCGATCTAAGTATAGCAATTTATTTGGGACGAAGGGAGTTTTTTCCCCCCTAAATAGTACATTATCGTGACGCTGAAAGCGAAAATAATGAATATTGCAGTAATAGGCGAACATATTTCTTTTTCGGTTTATGTGAGCGAAAGGAGAAAAAAGGATCATATGTACGCGAGGTACATAAAATTTATCTTTGATTTAGAATTGTGTTAACGAAAAACTTAAATTATTGCCTAGAAACTTCCCTATTGCCGTAGATTTGCCACGTGAATAAAAGGTAGATTTTTTCGACTTTCCTGTTTGCTTACTGAACTTAATTGCAAATCATATCTTTCTTCCTTTGCATGGCGAATACTTCTGAAAAAAATAACCACACTTTGCTAATTTATTAATTCAGTAATAGATTATAATTTTTCGTCTAATTAGTACATCATCGTGGCGCTGAAAGCGAAAATAATGACTATTATCGTAATATGCACATGTTTTTCTTTTCCGGTTTCTACACACAAGAGGAAAAAAAAAACTGTCATGACCACGAAGAATTACAGATGAATTTATCTTTGGTTCATAATTCTGTTAAATAATAACTCAAATTCAAAGCTGGAAACTTCACAATTGCTGCTGATTAGCAAATGAATAAAAGGTAGACCTTATCGACTATTCCTATTTGCTTACTGAACTTGGTAACAAATCTTATCTCTCTTCACTTTCATGTCGATTACTTCTGAGAAAAGAATCACAAGTTGCTGACAACATCTCATTAATTCTTCTCAACGTCTTCCCACCCCCCACTTATACATGATTTCTAAACCCAGCATAATCGCATACATGACTTCACCAGAAACTCGGCGCAGAAAAATTCTCCTACCCAACCATTGCGTGTGAACATTTCATCATTATTTGGTACTGTTCAGGAGAATTTCGCATTACAAGGCTAATTACGACCGGCATGCAGCGCACGTAACATTACTGGAAATAATAAGAATCTAAACGCTGACTTGGAGTTGGAGATCCGATTGCATATTAGCCCACAAGGAGCCACACCTTAATTGGGAGCGGACAAGGCATGGCTATACACATCACTCACTCGCATATTACTCGGATCTGTCAAATCGTTTGAATGAAAAGACTATGTGCAACGGGGCTATTTCATTTTATACAGTTTATCAGGGATTTCCTTTTTCGCTACTGTGGGATTAAATTACATATGTTGCCTTTCAGTACTGAGACAAATATTTTTTTCCCCCGGGTAAAGATCCTCTTACCGGAATTTCTAAAAGATTCAGTCAGTAACGATAAATTTACATTCATCAAAGTTAACCAAATTTTGTACGTTGTGTTTTTTCACAAATTTGTTCATTTTTACACCTCAAAACATGTTCTTTAGGTAATGACTTGTAGTTGTACAAATTTATTTGAGAGCGGACAAGTCATGGCTATATAAACACATCACTCACATGCATTACTCTGATCTGTCTAAACGTTTGATTTAAAAGACTATGTGTAACGAATCTATTTCATTTGATACTATGTTATTTATTGTTAAATGAAAATAAATACGAAGTGAGATCTAAAAATTACCGAACTTTTAAATGATAGAATAAAATAAGCGTAGTAATAAGTTTTAAAGCTAACATTTATTCACAATAGGATCCTTAGGAAATATCTCAATACAACGTTTTTCTCGGTGAACCAATTTATCCATATATTTTTTTTAATTCGGTTTTGGGAATGTTCTGTAGCACCTTTGCCAAGGCTGCTTGCATGCCTGGAACATCATCGTAAAAACATCCTTTCATTGCAGTTTTCAGTTTCGGGAACAGAAAATAAATTTGTGCCCTCGATCACCCTCTGAATTCGACTAATCATCCTCGCGTGACTATTTTCTGTTCCAGAAACTGAAAACTGAAAAAATATAAAAAGCTTTTCACGATGATGTTCCAGTTATTTAAGCAGTATATTGAGTTAAACGGATCCTATTTTGAACAAATGTTAGCTTTAAGACATATCACCACACTTATTTTATTCTATCACTAAAACGTTTTATTACTTTCAGATCACACTGTATGTTGACTTTTAGTAGTACGCAGTAGAGTCTCTATAGGGACTCTAGTACGCAGGAAAACATTTTTTTTTTTTACTCTGAGGGCATGGATCCTTTTATCAGAATTTCTAAGAGATTCATTCAGTAGCGATAAATTTACATTCATCAAAGTTTAAATTTTTTTATGTTTAATGATTGTTTACAAATTTGCTCATTTTTACGCCTAAAACTTTGTCTTTAGATTTTCAACTAAAACAGTACACATTTAATTGGAAGCGGACGAGCATACACATCACTCACTCGCTTGTTACTCTAATCCATCAAATCGTTTCAAAAAAAAAAAAAGACTAAGTGCAACGGATCCATTTCATTTTATATGCAATTCAGGACTTTTTCAAGTGTGTGATTAAATTGTATATGTTGCCATGCAGTACACCGAAAAATATTTTTTTGCTGAGGGTAAGGATCATGTTTTCAGAACTTCAAGCGATTCAGTCAGTCACGATAAATTTGCATTCATCACAGTTTACCAATAAGAGGCACCTGCCGTTAAATATATAATATATGTAGTGTCATCTAAATTGGTTTGAATCTCTGTCAAGTCAGATAGCGTCCAATTTGTGAAATGCTATTTTCAGCTACAAACACTGCTTTTCGCTCAGTGCTGATGACCACATTACAGATATGTATTTGTGGAAACAGAGGATGAGCTATCTAATCCAGCATATGTCACACACTGGCAAAGTGTCATACTGATATGCCGTTTATGACAATCTAGGGAGGAATGTGCATTTGATGCCGATTACCTTCATTCATATTGCGAGGTACTGTGACGACTCTTAGTCACGTTGGCAACCTTTTTTCAGCCAACGGTATACTTTATATATAAGCCACCCAGGCAACAATTATCGGAAAGACAACGATTGGTAATTTACCCCACGAATCTGTTCATGTTGTCAATAAGGATATAATGTCCTTCAACTATTCTCCAGTTTAATAATTATTGCTCCGAAACAGCATGGTTGGGAAATATGTCTCGAAACACCCAAACCCGGATTACCCAATAGGCCAACTTAGGCCCTGGCCTAGGGGCGCACGTCACAGAGGGGAGAAGAAAATAAGCAGCTTGCTGGGGAAGAAAAAAAAAAAGCCACGCGTTAGTACATGGATAAGCAAAATTTATCAACCAGAGGGCTAGGCATAAAAAGAGCAATAGGAGGGCGGCGTGGTGCTTGAGTCGAGGTCCTTTTCCGGTCAAAGCACATAATTTTCAGTCTTTGATTTGAACAATAATTTCTTAAAAATGTAGCTTTGACCAGAGGCGGGCGGAGTCCTCCAAGAGGTCACCAACCTTGACTTCCAAAAGGCGCACAGGTTCGAGGGCGCAAAAAGAAAGAAAGAAAAAAATCCCCACCTCATTATCCCTCAAATTTTTATGAGAAGTCATATTTCTTCAGGCAAACAAGCTGGACACGTTACCGTAAACTTTGAATATAGTTCTTTTGCAAATGAACAAAAAACTAAAAATAGCAATAGCCCAGTAAAGGACCCAGTCAAATCCTTTGAATTATGACGCGCTTAGAAGAAATAACTTTGCAGAACCAAGAAAGAAATAAAGTTAACATTGATTCCATGTACTATTTTTCGGATCTAAAAATTGGAGTTCAATTACAATCATAATAAAATTCATGACACAGGGGGGTCAGCTGACCCTTTGACCCTCCTCTGAATCCGCCCTTGGTGCCGGCGGTGGGCAAGTTCGCACCTGTCTTTGCCAAAGTTAAAAACTTATTAGAGGTAAGTCACACGCAGGAGGAATAATACTAAGGACACCACCAAGGACATATAAAAAAATAATGTATAAATAGGTCTGAAGAACTCAAATATACTCAATACATTTTCATAAGTCATTTTACATTGAAATACTTCAATACTTTCATTGAAAATAACGTTAAACAAAATATCCATTAGAAATTAAACTTTGAAAATTAACCGAAGGTTTTTTTTTCCTTTTTTTAATTTTCCTTAATTAAAAAAATTATATTACTCTCTCTTTGAAAAAAATATTACTCTTATGAGAGCTAATGATGTTATGAATAATTAATATGATTTTAAACAAAAAATTAACTAGATTCATGATAGTATATCTCTCTATTTACCTAACATAATAACTTCAATTTATATGCAAATTGAAACCTTTAACAAAATTAACCCATTACAAAAAAACTCAGTTTAGGCTAAACCAACAAAAATCTAGAAAAGTCCATTTCAAATGAAAACAGGTGGGATTGGCGGTCTGTAGATTCTACAACAGCTGGGGGTTACTTCAACACTGTACCTTCAAGCCCTAGTTCAAACTCATCATCATTGTTGAAAGCAAATTTCGGACGTTGATGAGAAGGCACCATTTTGAGGTACTTCACACTGTAAGAAGACTCAGGTGTGACCAAAGAGACTACAAATTGCCGTACGCGGGTACACATGGTTGTGTGTCCTTGGGTACAAAGGCACGCCATTTTGGTTTTGCAAGTCAGTCACATCGACAAGACCACAGTTTCAGCACATTAAAAATCAGATACAAAATACTTCAAAATATAGGGAAACATGATACTTACAACAAAAATGAATAATACAATCCACGACTTACGAAAAAAAAAGAAATTGCTCACTTTTTTTTTACTTAGGTCCTACTAAAACCGAAAAAATGCGATAGAATCTTAAATGTTCGTTTGATGTCGTTGAAATTTCCTTGGGTACTGGGGAGGGCTGGGACACACGTTAAACACCAATTAGGATCCCTCTCGACGATACCCGGAATTTCCCGACCAACATCCGTAGGTACAACCGTCCGTGGGTACAGCAGCTTCCCCTACAATTACGTATGTTACGTATTTCAGTTTCGAAAACTTTCCAGGGCAAATTACAAATGCCATTGCTTCCCGTTAAATCGCCTAAGATGGCCTAAACCTGCATTTCCAACTTTTCAATTTCTAAAAATTTCCGGGAGAACCCCCCCCCCCACCCACCCATTTGAACATCATCGAACGAAAACAAAGAAAGAAATCCATCCCTCATTTTTTCAACGCACAGTGGAGTTCGAAATCTTCACTTGGCACTGGCCGCTGCTAAGCCTCGGGAGGGGGGGGGGATATGATTTCAATAGAGTTCGAATATGTGAGGTGCGGTGTAATCTCTAAGTTTGACCTAGGGGCGTAAATATATGTTAATCCGGCCCTGGAAACATCGACTTCCGTGAAAGACCAGCGATATAGTTGATCATTTGCTGCATTTGTGGAAGTGGCTTGCAAAGTTACCAGAAGAGATTTTACAACATACCTGAAAATTATTTTTGCTGTTACAAGTCAATATATTTTTTATGGCTCTGTATATGTAATCATATGTTCATGTACTGTATGTTTGAAGAATGTTGGAAAAATCCGTTTTATGTATCATATATAATTCTATGATGAATAGAAAACTGCTGCAAGACCTATTGGGAGGAAGAAAGACAGCTCCTTCACGCGATGTTCCTTGGATAGCAAAACTTTTCAGAGAAATTAGTGCTGATGACAAAGTAAGCATCCGATGAAGGTAGTGAAATTTCACCCACTTAGACTTCAAGATTTCGCTTATTAATAAGCCAAACGTAGGCTGTGGTGACCTACCTGATTGGTAAGGTGTCGGACTTGTGACCAGGGTCCCGGGTTCGATCCTAGCCGTTCGAAAATAGATCGTCTTCATTAATGGTAACTGGGGGACGTTAAATATTCTCCCGGACAAAGTTCTCCAAGTATATCGATATCTCTGGGAGTGCTAAACCAATAGTTGTTCGGCTTCTGGTATGGTTTGAAATTATAAAATGTAGATAGATGGTGCTGCCATCTATCGTGTGCTGTCTGATCCAAATTGGACTTCCACCTAAATTGGTGCTTGTTAAAACGGAAGCCGTAACTTCCTGCCTCAAATCGAGTAGTATCGCTACTCGGGCTCTGGTACCCGAGTGGTATAAGTAATAACAACAGCAACAAGCGAAAAGTATTCTATTTTGTCAACGTTCCAAGTTCGACTTTGAGAAAAGATTGACATCTCTAGGTTGTTTTGCTAATTCAATTAATGCATTCAAATAAACATATATTTCCTTTTGTAATATCCTATGTGTTTTAGAGGGTTTTTAGAATGGTTTTAATATCGCAACACACCTAATTTTTATTTCCATGGTGAAACCACTGTTTGACTTCAAAAGGCAAGTTAAATTACAGTCTACAAGTACAGACAAAAAGCTGAATGTTTTTCTTTATTGAGAATAATTTGGAAGATTTTTATTAAATACGGAAAACCTGATCTCATCTCATTATTGAAAAAAGTTTTCCTAAGCGAGGGCTTTTCTTTTTCAAAAGGAACAGCAATTATTTCAAAAGTTTTAAAATAAGAGAAAAATAATGATTTAAAAAGGAATGCAAGCTCATTAAAAACATTTATTTTCATATGGTCATATTTGTGTACTTTTTTATGTAATTGTGTAGTGCTTTTACGTAAATTTAGATAATATTGTTAAATTATATGTTTATATATTTATCATATATTTTTCAGAGTGGACATAAATATATAAATGGCAACGTAGCTATGCTTAAATGGAAATCAAGTAATTAAATCATAAAAAAATTTAAACTAAAGCAATCAGTGAGTCTCACAGTACTCACTCTCCAGAATCCTGACGAATGCCAAATTAATACTCTTTTTTCCAAAGGAAAACATTTTCTTCAAGGTGCAAATTGGGAATTGTGTACAATGTTGCAAATGAAGCATACTAGTAACATACGTATCTGATTTTTTAACTAGAGTAATAAACTATAACCGATGTTGTGTTCTGACTATCAGTAAAATCATAGACACGTTTCCTTTTTCTGAAACTTTGAGTGAACTGTGCTTATATGTTCGATTGTAAATACCGTAAGCGTTAATGGGAAATTGCTGCTCTTTTTTCGACACATTTGCAACTCCCTGTTACATTAACTTCAGGCATAAATATTGAAATAATTTGCAAGCATGAAGTTAAAAGTATATTATAGACCAGGGAGTCTGAGCCTTTTTCAACTCACGTATCCCTTTTTGTGTATCATTGAAGATGTGTACTATCAACAAAAGCACTTATTGAAATATGTTACATTAGTCAAAGTTAAATTATATATGTAGGCAATTTAAATCAAACATACAGAAAAATTTACTTTAGTGAATGCTTTAGTACAAAGTTTTTAATAACACAGTTGTCGGAAAAACTACAATTTTTTTGTAGCGATTTACTTTATTACGAATGAAGTTAACTGCAACTACAACTATTTTTTTTATGTAGCAACAACAAACTACTTTTGAAATATAGTCGCTAGTTCGGTACGTTTTAAACAATAAACAAATAAAAAGCATTCAGACACAATTTGAGAATTTAACGAAAACGTTCAAAAGGGGGTTAAAATTAGCTCACTTGAACATGGACTAATCACTAAGAATTATCTATTCTTTTTTTTTTTTTTTGAACTAATTTCATTCTAGACCGTTTTTTACCGTTTTTACTAATATTCGCAGCAAGAAAGGATTAAAAAGTTGAAAAATTTATCCTTAAAGTTTTTAATCCTTTCATGCCAGAAAACATTAAATTCAAGAAGTAGATTTCGGCTACTTGAAAATGTAAATAGAAACAGTCATAATTATATTTACATTTTACATAGACTCTCTAAGCATAAAATTGATTAGTTAATGAAAAACAACTTCTAAACCGAACAGAAAAACTTTAATTTTCACTATAGGAATTAATGGTCAGGACCGTCGCCATAGGGGGGGGGGTGAGAGGGGTGTCTCACCCTCCCAGAGATTTCATCCAGTCGGCAAAATCAGTTTAAGTCGGCATTTTCAATGTTTCGGATTTTCAAAGCTTTTATTGATTGAATTTTTTTTTAAAAGTTTTTTTCATATTTCAAAGTTGCAAATCTAACCTTTTGGGTACTTTGCGCAAGAGAAAATAATGAAAAGGATCTTTATTTACATTCATACTCATTTTTCTCACACTACGTACAGTATAACACGATCATTCATTTCAAACTTTGAGTGAACTGTGCTTATATGTTCGATTGTAAATACCGTAAGCGTTAATGGGAAATTGCTGCTCTTTTTTCGACACATTTGCAACTCCCTGTTACATTAACTTCAAGCATAAATATTGAAATAATTTGCAAGCATGACGTTAAAAGTATATTATAGACCAGGGAGTCTGAGCCTTTTTCAACTCACGTACCCCTTTTTGTGTATCATTGAAGATGTGTACTATCAACAAAAGCACTTATTGAAATATGTTACATTAGTCAAAGTTAAATTATATATGTAGGCAATTTAAATCAAACATACAGAAAAATTTACTTTAGTGAATGCTTTAGTACAAAGTTTTTAATAACACAGTTGTCGGAAAAACTACAATTTTTTTGTAGCGATTTACTTTATTGCGAATGAAGTTAACTACAACTACAACTATTTTTTTTTATGTAGCAACAACAAACTACTTTTGAAATATAGTCGCTAGTTCGGTACGTTTTAAACAATAAACAAATAAAAAGCATTCAGACACAATTTGAGAATTTAACGAAAACGTTCAAAAGGGGGTTAAAATTATTGTGCGTTCATGAGGAGAAGAGACTTCGGAACGCCTTCCCGAAAGCAAAGCTAAGTTTAGCGCGGGGGTGATCGCTACCGCTTTCAATTGAGACAACCCTAAATTTGGCGGGCATTTAAATTTGTAAAAATGTCTTTGTGTTCTTTCCTTTCGTTTCTAGCTTCGCGTAATTGTCGTCTACGGGGAATCTATACTTTTTAAACTGAAAATTTCAGAACAAAAATATTGTATTTACAAAAAAAAGTAAGGCATTTTGTTTTCCGAATGAAACATTTCTATTAAGGATAGGCTTTCTGAATTTTGAACGATATCCTTTTAAACACTAACGTTCTATATTCGAAATTGCAAGTGCGCTGATAAAAAAAAAGGGGGGGGGGACAGGAAAACTTCATTGCCACACACACTGTGGCATTGAAATGCTTAAGGGTTGCGTTCGTTTTGAAGACTGAATATCTCTCTCCATTTCCCTCTCCCTTTTCTTGAGGGGGGGGGGTGACTCAGTAGCTCTTACGGGTTGGGTCTTTTTGATACATCTGTATGGATTGTACAAAATTTCAGATCATATAGAGCGGATATACAGTCAGTAGATCTACAGTAGCAGTTATTTTTGAAAAATGATGAAAACATTATTCGAACAAAAGTTGCCCCCCCTCCCCCCCCCCAAAAAAAAACTTGGTTGAACTAAAGGCGGGGACTGGGCAATTGTTCCAGAAAGGATTTACATGTGAGAAATAAAAGTAAATGAGAAAACAATAAAAAATCAATCTGAAATATTTAAAGCAATTGACTATTAAAATCAAGGCTATTTCTCTAAGTATTGCATGAATATTAATGTTTAGAAATATGTAATATTTTGCGATGCGTTATAAAAAGTGTCTTTGGTTTGAATACTGTTTTAAAATTATAGGTTCATCGGTTGGGCCGGCTTAAGAGATGACGACTACCCCCAGGGCGAGTATTTTCAAGGCGGGGGGGGGGGGAGATAATCAACTTCGTTTCTGGGGGGGGGGGGGCAGAAACGAAGTTAGTTATAACACTTCAGTACACAGTAGCCTAACGTAAACACGGATTGTCCATAAAGGACGTTACACTTCACCTTAGCCTCTCCCCTCGTCACATCTCACGCAATGTTCGATGAACATATTGCTATAACGAACGCTTTTATTTGGACCAAAATATGTGAAGTCATATTTCTTATAATCCCCTCCTTCCCCCTTGAGACTAACTGTCCGAAGTTCATGAACCCCGAACCCTCTCTCCCTACCCCTTTCAAGCGTGACATCATTTGTGAACGACGCCTTAGGTTTGCTCTAAGTCGCCAAAATCGCAGTAACAATTGTTTTAAGGGAAAAGACCGGCTCCCCCCCCTCCTTCCTGGATAGCTCTAGTCACAATTTGTTTATGATCATGTATGTTTTTAATAAAGAATCATATCGCACTCCGGCAAGAAAAGTGACACAATTCAAAATCTGGGAAAACCGTACCGGCTATTGATTTAAAATCTAAATTTAGTTCTTTTTCTCGACACAAAAACCGCAAAGTTAGCTCACCTAAATGGTGCGGAGGGGGGGGGGGGGCGTAGAAACGATTTCATCAATAATGACACATTATTAAAATTTCATAATTTGGAAGAATATTTTTCGAGCTTAAAGTATGCATTATATGTATCTATACTTCAAAAACTAATTAATAAACATCACATAATAAGTTGACTGCGCATATTGTAATGTTTGAGACTAAATCACTTAAAATTACTATTGCGTCAAACCTAAATTTTCTCCATTGCTGTTTTTTTTTTCTTGTGGTTGAGTCAGTTTCCTTGCCAGTGTGGGATATGTTGAACAATGTGGGATAGGTTGACTATAGCAACGTTTCTTGATAAAAATAACGCACTTTACATTCAGAGCCAAGGACGGATCCAGAAACTATTCAAGGAGGGGGCGATTGATTTCACACCCTTACCCTTTTATAAATTCGCAAACCTCCGCCCCCCCCCCTTTCCAAACACCATGAAAGATCGTCTCATTTCAGTTATTTTGGGAAGGGGAGGGACTTCCTTTTCTACAAAATTGCGGAGGAGTGTACCAAACCCATCCCTTACCTTAACGCCATCAAAGGTGTCCCATTAAAGTTCCTCTTTTTTTTTAGGGGGGGGGGACTTCAATTTTCCAAACTTTCCTGAGAAGAGCCCTTGAACCCTATAACCATATTTAATATCATCTAAAATCTTCTAAAATTGAGTTTTTGGAACTTTGAAATACTTCCTATACAAAGTTCAGACCTCTATCAGTAATGTGTTAAGAATAAGATATGTGCTACACTTTCATTTTCCAGACAGCAAGAGCTTCGTCAAACTATTGAAGATAGGCTAAAACAATTTCCAACTTCAGTATCAAAGACATGCCGTGGAAGAGTTCTGCATCTCGACTCAAGGATGGGGCGGTCGCCCCTTCCTCCCCCCCTCCCTTCCCCCTAAATCCCTTGTTCGGATCTGTATTAAAATACGGGCAACAAACTTTTGCCTATTTTATGATCCCCACACGTAACGCTGTTCTGTAAAAGTACTGGAAGAACTGAATTACTTTTAGAGTAATCGAAAAAACTTGAATAAAAAAAGCATGTATATTTTTTCGTATTTACAAAAAAAAAAAAAAAAAAAGGTTAAAAAATAACATAAAACGTTGTTTCAGGCACTTATTCAATTATTCTGTAGATAATCATATTGGCATGTGAAAGCTTTAATTTTTGTTTTGTTCCTTTTTTCATTTCTGAAGAATAATAGTACAGTAAAAATAGGGGTCGGACCCAAACATCCAAAAAAAAAAGCTAAACCTGGTGCACATTGTTTATTACCCTCCCAATAAGAACAGGTAAAAAGTCCCACCCCATTATGCGTCGGGTTTTGGAATGGGGGGCATCTAAAAATTGCTGTTTTGGGCATTTTTCCAGAATTTTTAGAGTAAATTTAAAGTGAGAATATTATGTTATACTAAATTTAAAAGCATGAAATTATAAAGGTGTTTGATCCCCAAGAGGGATGATATAACCCATCAATGCTACAGAGCCCCCCTAACCCCGTAAAACGAAGCAGTACCCCCGAACCCCCCTCCATACATTTCATATGGAAACATTATTTTATGCTAAGTTAAAGTTATAAATCAAGTGTGTCCATCCTCCAAGAGCGATGGTGCATCTCCTCTCAAAGCTACAGCAACCCCCCCCCCTCCGCCAAATAAAATGAACTCAACCCCCCCCCCTTTATTTCAAGTAGAAGTATTATTTCATGCAAATCTAAAATGCATTAAATCAGGACTGTCCACCCCATAAGAACAGTAGCTCACCTCCCAAAACGAAATTATATACTAAAATATTATCCTTCCCCCCCACCCCCTCTGATGGTGCACATTTGATTCAATGGCCAGAAAAATTACGCTGAACTGTTTTTTGCTTTCAAATGATTTCTCCTAAGCTTGTAACAAAAAGTCGTCGTTATCAAAATGTTTTTTGGAATCTAGATTCTCAGCAAAATCGTTATTGTTGCAGCTATGTCTAGCACAGTTTGTGCATATAGTTGCACACTTCAGTCCACTTTCAGACTTTTCAAACACTCACTATATCCAATGAACCCCTCAGAGCAAGCACAAGATTTGAGGCGCCGAAAGTCTTCTAGAGCTTGACTGTTGTAATAAGACGCAGATTATATTTCTGTGGTGCTTTCTTTGCACCCATCAAAAATGACACTAGCTTTCTCATACTTACAAGTGACCTATACACTGCATTACTGGCATATTTCCTTGAAGCTTACAGAATCAAAAATATGATCAAGCAGGTATCTTCTATCTATTACATATGATGCAGTGAGAAGCAAAGGGATGTCAGTGGCAAAATTAAAAATTTGGAGATAACCAGTTCAAATGGTTAGTGAACCTCTCCTCTATCTTGGGGCAAGAGATGGTACTAGTAGACGTGGTAGTTGCTTCTATACAGCATGATTTAGAAAAGAAAATCAATGAAAGCCTACCTAGGATGTTATCTTTAAACGTGTTTTATTCAAAACTTGAAAATATTCACTTACATCCCTTTGCTTCTCACTGCCTCATATATGACACCAGCTGTTCGTTCTGTGATGGTAGATGAACCTTTTGCTTCAGATAATAGCACTTTAACGATACAGTATTTCTTTCCTTCTGAAACCAGATTCATCGAATACTGATGGAGGATCAGCGCATAACTCGTACCAGAAGTTTTTAGCAATTTGTTATTCCATCTTTACTGTTCATACCATTAGGTGTAAAAGATGGTTTGGGTTTACACATCTTTACAGATAATAACTACTCTCATAACAGAAGCTGAAGACATAGCTGCTTACCTCCTTTACAAAGAAATGCCACAAAATTGTTTGCCATCAATATCCTCTGATGTTACTACACGAACGTTAAAGGTCTCATTGCAACTCACTTTATCATCAGCGAGCAATACTACTACCAACTTGAGAGGGAAGAAACTTCTGGGGGCTTTAGAAACAGATTGTTTCCAAATTGAGAGACAAAAAGGTGTAAATATTTAGCATTCTATTGTTGTATTGCTCATTGCTCTCAGCAAGACTTGTTCCATCGTTGAATCACTACAGGTTCTAGACCACCTGAGTTTGTCACTGCGTTAGATCGCTGGATAGCTGATGTTTTAGCTGATGTTTAATGTGATCAAATTTTTTTTATCGCATAATGTACTCAAAAGTTTCAGATAGTGTTGCAAGTATATGTTCGCAGATTTAGCATAATTCGTATAACCAGCTGCGTAAAAGAGAGGTAGCTCGGTGTTTGCAAATGAGAACCCCCACCAACTTAGAGGGTGCAGAATTGCAGCATTGCCCATCTCACTGTTCGCAATTTCGGTTTGTCCCCCCTTACGGTGATGGCAAAAGATTGTAGAAAAAGTGAAGTAAATTAATCAAGAAGAAGTAGGGAAACTTTGGTCAATTTGGACTTTTTTTATGCTGCACAGGAATTTGGTTTTCCAGCGCTCTAAACAGTTTAATAACTCCAGTCACAAATAATTTGGTTACTGAGCTCGCTTAGATCTTTTAGAATTATTAGTCTGATATTACCATATCATTGTGTGACATTTTGTACTTCGGAAAAGTTTAAATCAGGGAAATTTTTTCGTGAACTTCACTGCAATAGTTGATTTTAGAATGTAAATTCAGGGTCCTCCCCCCTTCCCCCCCCAAAAAAAAAATAGCGATGGCGCACCCCTTAAGTGTGACGGAGTACCCATCCAGAATAAAAGCCCTCAAAAAAGAAAGAAATAATCCTTGAAAAAACTGCCTTAAAAATTCAAATGACGCAAAGCTGCTCCACGTACCCCCCCCCCATCCCCCCCTCCGCCTGTCCACCCCTGCTAATTAGAATTTTTTCTGTGAGAGTTTATTATTTTACTATTATAGAGTGGTTTCTGCGAAGTTTGAGAATTTTTTTTAAGTAATAGAAATTATTTTTATTTAAATAGAAGATTATTTCATTCCCCCCCCCTTTCCCCCCAAAACCCGACGCGCAAAGTGCTGGGACTTTTTACCCCTTCTTGCTGGAAGGGTCAGAAGCAATTTGCAACAGGTTTCGCCTTTTTTTTTTTTTGGATGTTTGGGTTTGGCCATTTTTTGGCCTAATTTTACTGTACTATAAAAGCTATGTTGGAAAAAAAAAATAGTACTAAAGTATTGAAATGTGTCACACAGAGTGCAACTTACCTACTGAGGCTTCCAAAATTGTTCGTTGGCTTTAAATGTGTATGGTTAAAAATGAAGTGCCTAGGAATCGAAATAGTACTTCAATACAAAAAATCAGTAATCCAACGTCAGAAAGCACAAATATTTGCAAAATATTGCAGACACGTGTTTCGGTGTTACAAGGAACACCTTTTTCAATGCAAAGAAATGTGAGCTTCTGGATGAAAAGTCATCCGAGAAAAGCAACACCGTGGAACAGGAAATAGTATAAATATCAAAAACTAGAAATTAAACAAAAACAAAAAAGATAAAATGACACCTGGAGGCAAAATTTATTATATAATTCCATCAGGAAAAAAACCGTTAAGTAATAAATTTTCCAAGAAAACCCATAAACAATGCAAAAAGTCTAAAAATGAAACCACTCTGAATAAATTAGCAATAAATTTGCCAGCGGGAAAAACTATGTGTGAAAGCAATGTATCAAATGGAGAAATGCATTTAAGAACAAAGTGAAGGATAAACATATTGGAATTAGTTAATCACAAAACGAAATAAGAAAGCAAAAAATGAAAAAAATAAAAGTAAGAAATGTACGACGTTTACATAAAAAATAATATAAAAACTAAACCAATTTTAACAAAGGAGTCCACACAGAAGAAAAATAGGGAATTGCAGTAAGATCATTGACTAAATTAGAACGGTTCCTCAGGATGTGGAAAGATTCCCAGAAATCAAGATCCAACGAATTGGGGCATTTTTGGATAATTTGATAAGAGTTAAAGTCAAAAGAATGATTTGATTCCCAACAGTGCTGGGCAATACTGGATTTATTCAGCTGTTGTTTCCTCACATAGTTTTGATGTTCTTTTAACCGAAATTTCAAAGAACGGCGGGTCTGTCCGATGTATCCGAGTCCGCAATTGCAAACAATTTTATAGATCCCACAGCAATTAAGAGGATGAATAGGATCTTTAAGAGAAGAGAAAGAAAGTTTATTAATAGGAGAAAATACCACTTGGAATTGGAATCGCTTCAGAATCTTAGCAACCTGAAAACTAATACCAGGGAAGAAAGGCAGAACAACTAAATTCTTAGTGTTAAAAGTTCTATTAAGAGCAATATTTTGAGATTTTTTGCAAAGTTTTTTATAAATGGAATCAACTAAGGTGGGCGGATAGTCTCTATCAACAGCCACAGCTCTTAAATAGTTGAGTTCCGCATTAAGAAGCTCAGGTGAGGAACAAATTTTCATTGCACGATAAACAAATGTGTTGAAAGCTGAATATTTTTGATTAGGAGGGTGAGACGATAATCTATGTGGGGGTAATGAAACAGCAAAAGGTTTGCGATAAACTGTAGTTTCAAAACCGGACTCAGTTCGAGAAACGAGAACATCCAGAAATGGAAGGCAATTATTCTGTTCTTTTTCACAAGAGAATTGAATATGAGGATCAATGGAATTTAAAATAGATAAAGCATCATCAATGCTTAGTTGATCGTGATTCATAAGAACAAAACAGTCATCAACATAGCGAACATAGAATTGAAACTGTAGTTTCTGAAACAACTTGAGCTCAAAGTAATGCATGTAAATATCACTAAGGATGGGGCTAAGTGAGTTTCCCATTGCCAAACCATCCGACATTGTATAAAATTTAGCATTAAAAACAAAGGAACATTGCTTTAGACAAGTTTGAGTAAGGAAAAACTAAATCCTCAATTTCCTTAGAAGTAAAATGAAATTCAGACAGTCTACTCTGAAGGCATAACAATGAACCCTCGACCGGAACGTTCGTAAATAATGAGTTCACATCAAAAGAAGCCATAAAAGAATTATTTGGAACGCAAGTCTGAATTTTTTTGACAAAATAGATAGAGTTTTTTACAGTGAATACATTATGACTCATAAGAGGAGAAAACACAGAGACTAAATATTTTGCAAGTTTATAAGAAGCCGTACCAATATTGGAAACAATCGGCCTGAAAGGAATGCCAGCTTTATGTACCTTAGGTAAAGCA
The DNA here is from genome assembly GCF_026930045.1 of Uloborus diversus. Classification (NCBI taxonomy): domain Eukaryota; kingdom Metazoa; phylum Arthropoda; class Arachnida; order Araneae; family Uloboridae; genus Uloborus; species Uloborus diversus. The sequence goes on from NC_072733.1 coordinate 62,219,469, forward strand.
TAAAATCTAGCGCAATTAGCAATAGAAGGAATAACAGAGCGTTTAACATTTAATGGAATAGACTGAACTGACTTGACAGCAGAAGAAATAGCCTTTAACTCATTTTCACTCGGATCTTTAGAAATCTCTAAGTATGGACCTGAAGAAATCAAATCATTAGTTTTGTCAACATAAGATGATTTGTCAAGAACAACAATTTGACCACCCTTGTCAGCTTTGGTAACAACAATATCTGAATTAGAAATTAAATTCTTTACAGTACGACTAACAGTATTAGTAAAGACGGGATTGGAAATTCTAGAATTAAAGTCCACATTAGAAGCAATAAGATGCCTAACGCAATCTTTTTGATTGGATGATAAGGCACTAAATTTAAAAGCTTTCTCAATAGGAGCAATAAGCTTAGAAAAAGAAGGTTTGCTGGCCAGAGCAAAGTTATCATTCCATTTCAGAGCATTAATTTGAGAACTGCTTAAAGGAACACTTGAAATATTAACGACAACATTTTTATTTACCACTGGTAAATTTTCCGAAGGAACAACTTTCGAATTTCTACAAAGTTTAGCTAATTTCTTTTTCAAAACAACTTGATGATTCTCCGAAGAACGAAGGGTTCTAGACCAAGAAGTTCTATCAACATAATCAAAATCAGAAATAGAATTTGAAATAGAGAGATGCAAATCATAGAGCTCACGTTCAATAAACGAGAGGCGTTTCCTAGTTTCTTGGATCGAAGCTCTAAGTAGAGCCAATTTCGACCGAAAAATAACTTTATCAATTTTTACAGACCGTGGTAAGTTACATTTCAAAGAAATAAAATTCGGAATAACTTTCCTGCGCCTACATTCTTGAAGAAATTTTAAGTGGTTCAAAAAGCGAAACTTCTTAATACGAAGATTGCAAAACCTATTAATTTGAGACATTCCAAAAACAAAACATCAAAGCACATAAGAACAAATTATTATCAAAAATACAAATCAAATTAAAACAGTAACAAGGCAAAATAAGAAAAATGAAGCAAAATTCAAAAAACTACTAGATATAACAAATACAACCAAAAATTCAAGGCAAGAAGAAAGAAAAAAGAAAGTAGAATGCAAACGTACGGCCCGTTTAAGCCAACTAAATAACGAATAAATACCTTTGTGCTGAAAATTCAAAAAATCAGTAATCCAACGTCAGAAAGCACAAATATTTGCAAAATATTGCAGACACGTGTTTCGGTGTTACAAGGAACACCTTTTTCAGTGCAAAGAAATGTGAGCTTCTGGATGAAAAGTCATCCGAGAAAAGCAACACCGTGGAACAGGAAATAGTATAAATATCAAAAACTAGAAATTAAACAAAAACAAAAAAGATAAAATGACACCTGGAGGCAAAATTTATTATATAATTCCATCAGGAAAAAAACCGTTAAGTAATAAATTTTCCAAGAAAACCCATAAACAATGCAAAAAGTCCAAAAATGAAACCACTCTGAATAAATTAGCAATAAATTTGCCAGCGGGAAAAACTATGTGTGAAAGCAATGTATCAAATGGAGAAATGCATTTAAGAACAAAGTGAAGGATAAACATATTGCAATTAGTTAATCACAAAACGAAATAAGAAAGCAAAAAATGAAAAAAATAAAAGTAAGAAATGTACGACGTTTACATAAAAAATAATTTAAAAACTAAACCAATTTTAACAAAGGAGTCCACACAGAAGAAAAATAGGGAATTGCAGTAAGATCATTGACTAAATTAGAATGGTTCCTCAGTTGATGTTTTGTTTTTGGAATGTCTCAAATTAATAGGTTTTGCAATCTTCGTATTAAGAAGTTTCGCTTTTTGAACCACTTAAAATTTCTTCAAGAATGTAGGCGCAGGAAAGTTATTCCGAATTTTATTTCTTTGAAATGTAACTTACCACGGTCTGTAAAAATTGATAAAGTTATTTTTCGGTCGAAATTGGCTCTACTTAGAGCTTCGATCCAAGAAACTAGGAAACGCCTCTCGTTTATTGAACGTGAGCTCTATGATTTGCATCTCTCTATTTCAAATTCTATTTCTGATTTTGATTATGTTGATAGAACTTCTTGGTCTAGAACCCTTCGTTCTTCGGAGAATCATCAAGTTGTTTTGAAAAAGAAATTAGCTAAACTTTGTAGAAATTTGAAAGTTGTTCCTTCGGAAAATTTACCAGTGGTAAATAAAAATGTTGTCGTTAATATTTCAAGTGTTCCTTTAAGCAGTTCTCAAATTAATGCTCTGAAATGGAATGATAACTTTGCTCTGGCCAGCAAACCTTCTTTTTCTAAGCTTATTGCTCCTATTGAGAAAGCTTTTAAATTTAGTGCCTTATCATCCAATCAAAAAGATTGCGTTAGGCATCTTATTGCTTCTAATGTGGACTTTAATTCTAGAATTTCCAATCCCGTCTTTACTAATACTGTTAGTCGTACTGTAAAGAATTTAATTTCTAATTCAGATATTGTTGTTACCAAAGCTGACAAGGGTGGTCAAATTGTTGTTCTTGACAAATCATCTTATGTTGACAAAACTAATGATTTGATTTCTTCAGGTCCATACTTAGAGATTTCTAAAGATCCGAGTGAAAATGAGTTAAAGGCTATTTCTTCTGCTGTCAAGTCAGTTCAGTCTATTCCATTAAATGTTAAACGCTCTGTTATTCCTTCTATTGCTAATTGCGCTAGATTTTATGCTTTACCTAAGGTACATAAAGCTGGCATTCCTTTCAGGCCGATTGTTTCCAATATTGGTACGGCTTCTTATAAACTTGCAAAATATTTAGTCTCTGTGTTTTCTCCTCTTATGAGTCATAATGTATTCACTGTAAAAAACTCTATCTATTTTGTCAAAAAAATTCAGACTTGCGTTCCAAATAATTCTTTTATGGCTTCTTTTGATGTGAACTCATTATTTACGAACGTTCCGGTCGAGGGTTCATTGTTATGCCTTCAGAGTAGACTGTCTGAATTTCATTTTACTTCTAAGGAAATTGAGGATTTAGTTTTCCTTACTCAAACTTGTCTAAAGCAATGTTCCTTTGTTTTTAATGCTAAATTTTATACAATGTCGGATGGTTTGGCAATGGGAAACTCACTTAGCCCCATCCTTAGTGATATTTACATGCATTACTTTGAGCTCAAGTTGTTTCAGAAACTACAGTTTCAATTCTATGTTCGCTATGTTGATGACTGTTTTGTTCTTATGAATCACGATCAACTAAGCATTGATGATGCTTTATCTATTTTAAATTCCATTGATCCTCATATTCAATTCTCTTGTGAAAAAGAACAGAATAATTGCCTTCCATTTCTGGATGTTCTCGTTTCTCGAACTGAGTCCGGTTTTGAAACTACAGTTTATCGCAAACCTTTTGCTGTTTCATTACCCCCACATAGATTATCGTCTCACCCTCCTAATCAAAAATATTCAGCTTTCAACACATTTGTTTATCGTGCAATGAAAATTTGTTCCTCACCTGAGCTTCTTAATGCGGAACTCAACTATTTAAGAGCTGTGGCTGTTGATAGAGACTATCCGCCCACCTTAGTTGATTCCATTTATAAAAAACTTTGCAAAAAATCTCAAAATATTGCTCTTAATAGAACTTTTAACACTAAGAATTTAGTTGTTCTGCCTTTCTTCCCTGGTATTAGTTTTCAGGTTGCTAAGATTCTGAAGCGATTCCAATTCCAAGTGGTATTTTCTCCTATTAATAAACTTTCTTTCTCTTCTCTTAAAGATCCTATTCATCCTCTTAATTGCTGTGGGATCTATAAAATTGTTTGCAATTGCGGACTCGGATACATCGGACAGACCCGCCGTTCTTTGAAATTTCGGTTAAAAGAACATCAAAACTATGTGAGGAAACAACAGCTGAATAAATCCAGTATTGCCCAGCACTGTTGGGAATCAAATCATTCTTTTGACTTTAACTCTTATCAAATTATCCAAAAATGCCCCAATTCGTTGGATCTTGATTTCTGGGAATCTTTCCACATCCTGAGGAACCGTTCTAATTTAGTCAATGATCTTACTGCAATTCCCTATTTTTCTTCTGTGTGGACTCCTTTGTTAAAATTGGTTTAGTTTTTAAATTATTTTTTATGTAAACGTCGTACATTTCTTACTTTTATTTTTTTCATTTTTTGCTTTCTTATTTCGTTTTGTGATTAACTAATTCCAATATGTTTATCCTTCACTTTGTTCTTAAATGCATTTCTCCATTTGATACATTGCTTTCACACATAGTTTTTCCCGCTGGCAAATTTATTGCTAATTTATTCAGAGTGGTTTCATTTTTGGACTTTTTGCATTGTTTATGGGTTTTCTTGGAAAATTTATTACTTAACGGTTTTTTTCCTGATGGAATTATATAATAAATTTTGCCTCCAGGTGTCATTTTATCTTTTTTGTTTTTGTTTAATTTCTAGTTTTTGATATTTATACTATTTCCTGTTCCACGGTGTTGCTTTTTTCGGATGACTTTTCATCCAGAAGCTCACATTTCTTTGCATTGAAAAAGGTGTTCCTTGTAACACCGAAACACGTGTCTGCAATATTTTGCAAATATTTGTGCTTTCTGACGTTGGATTACTGATTTTTTGAATTTTCAGCACAAAGGTATTTATTCGTTAAGTACTTCAATACTTTTTCATACTGTCTCTACATGATTACATCAATTCAACATTTTTTTAAAACAAAATATTGACTGTTTGAAATGGGCCAAAAATGAGGTGACAGAGAAATATTTTCAGAAAAATTCGAAATTAAAGTTATCGTCTGTCGTTTTTTTTTTTTTTTTTTTTTTTGTTATTTTTTCAATGCGGTGATAGTTAAAAAATCTTTTGGCATTAATTTTTGCTTGTTCACTTTACAAATCTACGTATTATTTTAAAAATGACTCGTATTCGCAAAGTAACAACAAACAAAATTCGAAAACGCATTAATTCTTCATTATATTCGAAGTAAAACAGTTCGAAATATTGCAAAAATAGTTCATTTGTCCCTAAGCACTGTGTAATATTTAATAAACGCTTTAAAGAAGAAAATCGGATCGAAAATAAGGTGAGAAATGGTTGACCAGCAAAGTTGACAATATGCGATTAGAGATTTATAATTAGAATACCTATGAAAAACCCACGTTTCAGAGCTGTGAAAGTTTCAGCAGAATAGAAGGAAAAATTTTCCTTCCAATTTCACCTGCAACTGTTCACCGTGTTTTCAGAAAATGTTTACTTAGCGTGAAAGACAGAAAGTTTAGGATTTCCTTCGCAAAATCAATGATAAATTAACCCAAAAACGTATAGAAATACACTGCAAATCTTAAAATACTTTTAGTCGAACAAATGTCTTAGTAGCACACCTTTTTTTCGGGAAAGAAGGTGGGAGGTAATTTCTTAGAAAATTATAGAACACTTGTCTTCTTACAGCGCGATAACGATGGCCAATTGCAACCTTTCTCAGTGTTGGTCTGAAGCCTCATCCCCAAAAGACGCATATAGAATCTTCCGATACCACGTGTTGGGGGCGTGGCCAAGTCTCAACTAGTGAAAAACGGACAATAGCTCACTTGAACATGGACTAATCACTAAGAATTATCTATTCTTTTTTTTTTGAACTAATTTCATTCTAGACCGTTTTTTACCGTTTTTACTAATATTCGCAGCAAGAAAGGATTAAAAAGTTGAAAAATTTATCCTTAAAGTTTTTAACCCTTTCATGCCAGAAAACATTAAATTCAAGAAGTAGATTTCGGCTACTTGAAAATGTAAATAGAAACAGTCATAATTATATTTAAATTTTACATAGACTCTCTAAGCATAAAATTGATTAGTTAATGAAAAACAACTTCTAAACCGAACAGAAAAACTTTAATTTTCACTATAATGGTATAGGAGCTTATACTTTGTTGAAACTAGATAATTAATTTTAAGCTTCAAGCTAAAGGCCCTGATCTGGACACTATCCCCTTTCTTACGTCACTGATAAAATGAAATAAAAGCATTTTTTTCCAATCCTACCAAATAATCTCAAAAACTTGCAAATATTTAATAATTGACTTTTATTATGTTGATGTATCAACACTGAATCACTAAAAAGCTAAAATAAAGATATATGAAAAATGAAAAATATCCCAAACAGTACTAGTGTTCATTATTAGATATAAATAAACAACCGATACGAAATAATAATCATGAATAAGAATGCTTAAATTACATCAATGTTCAATTTAAAAATATATGCGGATAACATTGATACCAAAAACTTTTTGCTAAATGGTCAAAGTTTGAACGAAACGAAAAAAAAAAAAAAAATCCGTTTTCATACTTTTCAATAACACTGTAATATTTATTATGAGTCAGGGCAGTCCATTAGCATCCTCTTCTATAACATTTACAGTAGTTTCCATATTTGGTGAACATTGGAAAATTAATCCCATTGAAACCTAAAGCGTTCATCCACGGGACTCTTGGTTGACAGAAAACATAAACGTGGTACTAAATTGGCAGTTATCGCTTATTCTTTAATTTCTAAGTAACGCTCTATTCAATGCGAATATTGGCAAAATATGAAAATAACGATGCCAGACAAACTAATGGCGTGAAAGTGATACTTCTGAGGTCAGCTCGTATTTTTATGAATCTTACTTCTCATTGCATCCGCTCATGTACTAATACCTAAGATTTGCACCAGTCAGATTCGTTTGAATCTTGTTTCTTTTATTTTAAACTTCATTTAAAAGAGGTTTTCAGATATTGCGACGAAAAAATATAGCCACTACATTAGCGTTGCTACTTGTAGTGCGCTACTTCCGACCACTGTATTAATGAAACATACAGTCCAAAGAGAAAAGGAAAAAGAAAAAAAAAAAAAAGAAATCATTATTTATAACGCTGTGCGTTTTATTTTATTTCATTCATATATTTTTTAAAAAGGTTATCAGTGCTTGGTTAAAACGTAGTCGTATGCAACCAGAAACCATTCTCGACATTAAACTTGATTTTATATTTACTTTTCAGGTAAGTAAACTTGAAAACCATTTTACATAAAGTAAGCTGTCACTAACCCCAGAAAGTACTTGACAGCATGTCTGCTATTTCTTAGTATTCTTTCTCAATACCAGTCCATAAGTAAATTTACCAAGTAATGCAATACTTTTAGTTCAATATTGGATCACGCGATAGACTAAAGTTTTGTCGCAATTAAATTCTAGCATTATCAGTATAATTTTGCACACTTCCCTAAGTAAAAACAGATGCATTAAGGGTCGTAATAAACACTGTTTCAACATATACCACTTCTAAAGTGTTTCAACACGTCCCATACTATACTGTAGTGTATCTGTAATTTAGGCCTAACAATTGTAGCAACATGAAAAAGTTTTCTATGGCAAAAGAGCTTGATTTTTAAGGAATATGACAAAAAAAAAAAAAAAAAAACTTTTGATCAGGTTGATATCATACTTCCAAAGTAAATCAATATTTTAAGGAATACGAAATATTTACTATCCTTGCTTCAAACTCTAAATACCTACTATCCGAAAAGATTAAATATCTAGAGACCAAAAAACAGCATGGATAATAGCTGTACTTAAGACAAAACCAGATAAATATTACCAGAATTCTCTGCCTTTTTAGAAATAATTACCAAATGTTTCAACTTGTCCCATGTTCCGACATGCCCCACTCTTCCCCATGTAAAATAGGGAAGTTTTCGATTTTTCAATTTTATTTTTATATGATAGAGTAACATATGTATGAACATCATAGGTGAAAAAAATTTTGCGATACGATAAGTAGTTTTTTTTAATTAGTTTTTAAAGTTCAAGCTCTTGTGACGTCAAATGGCATAGGAAGTGACGTCATCCCCTCTTCCGATAGGGGAGAAGCGAAGGTCACGCATTCGACTTCGAAGACGAAACGTAAAAGGCTTTCTCCTCGCATTTAACTCCTCGCGTTTCTGGAACATTATAAACCTCTCATCCTCTCGAAAATATTCGAATATCTCATTGGTGTTACTTGAGGAAGATTATTTGGATTGTGCTTTAACGAATCCGGCCTCCATAGTGTGTTCAAAAGGATTATTGAATTTCTAAAAAATAAAAATATCAGCGCGCTCAAAATGTTCCTAGCGAAAACAAGGGATCTTCGGCGGAAGGCTGCCCGTTCGCGCCCTGTGACGTAGGCTCGTGACGTTTCAGAAGCGCGCACTTTTGCGCGTGGATTTTTAAAAATTCATTAAAAATCAACCACGGTGTTTTAAAATTCGGCGATGGTGAATTTTTTAGTTTTGAGGGTCAATTAACAGTATCCAATAGCCAAAATATGAACATTTAATAGGTTGCAACTTCCCTAAATTGGTAGAAAAGGCTTATCTGTAAAACATTATTCTAAATTGTTCGAAACTATTGAATTGAACGGCTAAAAATATACGCATTTTAGACATGAATTTTGCATTCATGAAAAAAAAAAAATCACACACACATCACGCGAAGTAAAAATTAATAAAGTTGCCCGAAATACTTCAACTACAGAAAGTTACATTTTTGTAGAGGATCGACAGAAGGATAACTTTTATGCCATTTTCGAAACTAGTATGTAATTTAAAAATATTCCGATCTTTTCTTCGCGGGAATCTCAGTTGTAGCAAGTACCAATGTATTCATGCACGTAAGAGATGATTTCGTGTATAACTCATATCTTCGTGTCTTTTAGGATTTGTAAGTAAGAATATGAATTAGTATGATGAATGGACTACGATTATTTTAAAGGACGAAATGAAATTGGTCATTTGAGCTATAAATGGACAGATAGCAGCCGGAATTTAAAGAAAAAAAATCTTTGAAATAGCAGGTTCTCATCAATAGTGTTTTAGGAATATTTTTATTATAAGCTAATTACTTTATTTCATTTTGCTACTCTTTTCCCTGAATTCTTAAATGAAAGCAGAAAATTAAAGTCTTTCTTCCCTTCAAAAAAATGACACTATGGAATGAAATGTCCAAAAAGTTATGTTTCTAGTTTGACTAGTTTGTTTGTATTGTTTTATATTGCAAATTGAGCAGGAATTGTGAACAAAGAGTAGTTATACCCTTGAATTTTGCTTTTGTGGCTGTCACAGTGATATTTATTTAGCTACCAACTTTAACTTTTTTTTCCATTCTTTTGTTACTACTTTTCTTATTCATAATATTTTCTATACTATTTTAAAACCTGTGCACGTCTGTCTGTGTGTCTATGTGTATGTGTGTGTCACCCTATGTCCTTCCAATTCTCAATGTCTACTAGGTCAATTTTGGTACCCGTTAGGATACAGAGCATTCAGGGGAAGTCATTTCGCCCTGTCTCACCTCTCTAAACCTAAATAGGTTAGATATAGTATGAATTAATAAAAGCATTCACAGGAGAGTCAGGGGAAAAAGCAGTGAAATCATCAATTCTCACCCTCCTCAGGTGGCGAACGAGGGTTTGAAAGCGAAGCGAGTATGGGGCCGAGCCTGCTAGCATAGATATAGAGAGCTGTATGTGTGTGTGTGTATGTTACTTATATAGTTTATGTCGAATCTTTGCCAAGTTTGGCACAGATGATAATTTTAAAATCAGATGTACAGAGAATACATGTACACTTTTTACACCTTTCCACATTCAATATTCTCCCATTTTTTTACAGTTCTTTCCTGGTTTTCAATTTGAATAAGCTTCCAGACAAAACACACATAAGACGTCTTCCTCGTCTTCGGACTCAGATGCAATTTTGATCCTCTTTCTCTGAGATTAATTTCATCTTCTTTTTTTTTTTTTTCCTTTAATCTCATTTGGTTTCGTTCCAACCAAGTTATACAACTTTTTCTTACCTTATCTACCTAAAACATTTCCTTCGCTGCTTTTTCTGCAGTTTCTTTTTCCCATCTTTCATTGCATGGTGTGCTTGCGAAGATAGCCGACTTTAAAGGTTTCTTCCCTATCTTGAACTTTTCCGTTCTCTTGCTTTGGGGTTGGGACGGACTTCTTGAGGGCTGAAGAACTGACTATAAATAGGTCTAAGTCGCCAGTTATTGTTGTTTCAGCTTCAAATGACAAAGACAGTTGTACATTACTGGTTCCAGCCTGAGTATTGCCACATTTGTTGCTGTCTACTGTCATTTCTCTGACCGTTCCTGAGCTAGAAAGGAAATCCGCATTGATAAATACGAATTTGTCGAAAGTAACAATTGTTGTAGCTTGGTAACCAGAAACTGCTTTCAGGAGTCATTGCTTTAAAAATTCCAAGGATGTCATTTTATTTTGACATGCATTATTGGTCATCCAGTCACCAACTAAAGCAAAACAGAACTTCTTGGAAGGTGCGTACACTGATCAGTCACTGAGCAGAGTGGTCTTGCATAATCAAGTTTCAGAACAACTTTTCTGTTGACAGCTGCTGGATTAAATTCGACTGAAATTACACTCTCTGATTTCCTTTTACTCCTCTCACTATGAGACAAAAAACTTGAAAATTTGCCCGATATCCAAAACACCATCTCTAGACATTTTGATTCGAAAATCAATTGACGAAACACTAAGCCTTTCCTCTTGCATTGATATAGCTTTACGGAAAGTGAGCAAATCAGGGGCACAAATAAATGAAAAACAAAGGTGTGAGGCTAACTTAATGAGAAATAAATGAAATGAACACAGCTAAAGAAACACATTGGCGGAATCTCAGAAGAACCTGAAATAAATCCTATATTTCTTTCACTAACAAATATAGCTAGCCATTTTGCTCCAAAACGTTAACATTTTCCTTTTTTCCGTCTAACAGTCTCAAAATATAGGGAAATAAGGAAATTGCTTTGTCAAAGTTTTTTTTCTTCGGACCATAATACATATTAAAACAAGAAGCTGTGTTCTTTCAATTTCCAAATTACATTCAGATTTTCGTTTTCCCACTGAAATTGCATCCCCTCAAAGACACTCATGCAAGCGAGATATTCCCCATCGAACATTTCCAGACCATCTGGTTGAAAGTGTTCAATTTCCTGGCTATTTCAATCTCTACGCAATACCTTCCATAAATTTCTTTCGAAGTTCTTTAGACGTGTGACGCAAGCAAGTACGATTGTAAAGTTATAACCCAACATGTCAAGAATCAGTTGCATATTGAGTTGTTTTAATCTGCTATGTGTCGAATTTGCAAAAAGTTGGAATTTTAAAGAAGGGGATACGATATTCTAAATTAATTCGTAAAAGCGTGAAGTGGTTCAAAAATTGTCTAAATTTTAAAAAATTTAATCAGGGATTCGCGTTACTCAAACCAACAGTGCTGCACAAAAATTAAAAATTAACATTGTGAAGCATGTGTAGTTACGTAGAAAAAAAAGGCGTGTCCAAAACAGAGTTAATGAATTTACTCTTTTGAAAAATAATTAAAATTTAGCACATGAAGAGTGCACTGAACGAATGTAAAATTTCATTATTTTGTTCGATAGGGAAACAGTGAGTGTTTGTAGAATATAATTTGTTGTTTTATTTAAATAGGTAAGAGAGGAAGGAGAAGGATAAATGCGAAAAAATCACTCAAAAGTTTACTGTACAATGGAGAAATGCTCGGGTTTTTAACTTCCAAAAGTGTTTTTCTCGAGCACTGAAAATATTGACATTTCGCTTTCTTTCATGTGCTCTTCACATTTGATGCATGATTTCTGTTTTGCATACTATAGTTTATTTTGGCCTGATTTATTACACATTTAGATATATATTTTTTTATTTGTGGAATGGAATTCAAATGAAAGGAAAAACGATTTTTTTCGCTATTTGAGTTGTTTGGAGCACTACATATATACAGCATACAAAATTAGGATCCATTTCCTATACATAATCACTGGTAGTACATTCAGTGATTATGCATGGAAAAAGTATTAAAATTTATACGCAAATGATGTATGATTTCTGATTATATATTCTATTTTCTTTCGATTTAATTCATTCTGAAAGAATATGAGGTTTCCCTTTTCAACGGAAGTGTTGGAAGGGAAAGTTGGGAAGTTTGATCGATGGTTCTGAACGGCAAGAGACAATGGGCGTCTCTACGCATACGGTAGCCTGATTTTTTGAAAAGAGCAAAAGAGAAAAAAAAAAGTGTTCTGTTCTCTACGCGATAATCAAGGCTGGGGGTGCACGACGGGAATTTCGACCTGAATATACTCGGAAGAACTAATTCATGAAAAATTATATTTTAAGACAGGCAGAGATAAATATATAGGATATCTAAATGAAGTTTACATCTATAGGTGTGTGGGTGGGAGACGTAGAAAGTTATGTAAGGTATGATCAATCGTATCGGTAAAAATTCTCCCTGTATGCATTTTATTGATGCGAAGTGAAATATGTAAGCTATGTTCAAGGGTGCCCCGAACTTAAGGTTTTGGGAAAAGAGAAATGCTCAATTTACCGAATGAAATTCCGAAATTCAACGAAAGATAAAATACGAGTAAGCACACATTGCATAACTACATTACATCTAATAAGAAAGACCATTTAGCATCTTAAAAAAAAAAAACAGTCTATTATTGCCTCTAGATTTTCCGAGCCATCAACCGAGCCATCAACCGAGCAAATCAGGGGCACAAATAAATGAAAAACAAAGGTGTGAGGCTAACTTAATGAGAAATAAATGAAATGAACACAGCTAAAGAAACACATTGGCGGAATCTCAGAAGAACCTGAAATAAATCCTATATTTCTTTCACTAACAAATATAGCTAGCCATTTTGCTCCAAAACGTTAACATTTTCCTTTTTTCCGTCTAACAGTCTCAAAATATAGGGAAATAAGGAAATTGCTTTGTCAAAGTTTTTTTTCTTCGGACCATAATACATATTAAAACAAGAAGCTGTGTTCTTTCAATTTCCAAATTACATTCAGATTTTCGTTTTCCCACTGAAATTGCATCCCCTCAAAGACACTCATGCAAGCGAGATATTCCCCATCGAACATTTCCAGACCATCTGGTTGAAAGTGTTCAATTTCCTGGCTATTTCAATCTCTACGCAATACCTTCCATAAATTTCTTTCGAAGTTCTTTAGACGTGTGACGCAAGCAAGTACGATTGTAAAGTTATAACCCAACATGTCAAGAATCAGTTGCATATTGAGTTGTTTTAATCTGCTATGTGTCGAATTTGCAAAAAGTTGGAATTTTAAAGAAGGGGATACGATATTCTAAATTAATTCGTAAAAGCGTGAAGTGGTTCAAAAATTGTCTAAATTTTAAAAAATTTAATCAGGGATTCGCGTTACTCAAACCAACAGTGCTGCACAAAAATTAAAAATTAACATTGTGAAGCATGTGTAGTTACGTAGAAAAAAAAGGCGTGTCCAAAACAGAGTTAATGAATTTACTCTTTTGAAAAATAATTAAAATTTAGCACATGAAGAGTGCACTGAACGAATGTAAAATTTCATTATTTTGTTCGATAGGGAAACAGTGAGTGTTTGTAGAATATAATTTGTTGTTTTATTTAAATAGGTAAGAGAGGAAGGAGAAGGATAAATGCGAAAAAATCACTCAAAAGTTTACTGTACAATGGAGAAATGCTCGGGTTTTTAACTTCCAAAAGTGTTTTTCTCGAGCACTGAAAATATTGACATTTCGCTTTCTTTCATGTGCTCTTCACATTTGATGCATGATTTCTGTTTTGCATACTATAGTTTATTTTGGCCTGATTTATTACACATTTAGATATATATTTTTTTATTTGTGGAATGGAATTCAAATGAAAGGAAAAACGATTTTTTTCGCTATTTGAGTTGTTTGGAGCACTACATATATACAGCATACAAAATTAGGATCCATTTCCTATACATAATCACTGGTAGTACATTCAGTGATTATGCATGGAAAAAGTATTAAAATTTATACGCAAATGATGTATGATTTCTGATTATATATTCTATTTTCTTTCGATTTAATTCATTCTGAAAGAATATGAGGTTTCCCTTTTCAACGGAAGTGTTGGAAGGGAAAGTTGGGAAGTTTGATCGATGGTTCTGAACGGCAAGAGACAATGGGCGTCTCTACGCATACGGTAGCCTGATTTTTTGAAAAGAGCAAAAGAGAAAAAAAAAAGTGTTCTGTTCTCTACGCGATAATCAAGGCTGGGGGTGCACGACGGGAATTTCGACCTGAATATACTCGGAAGAACTAATTCATGAAAAATTATATTTTAAGACAGGCAGAGATAAATATATAGGATATCTAAATGAAGTTTACATCTATAGGTGTGTGGGTGGGAGACGTAGAAAGTTATGTAAGGTATGATCAATCGTATCGGTAAAAATTCTCCCTGTATGCATTTTATTGATGCGAAGTGAAATATGTAAGCTATGTTCAAGGGTGCCCCGAACTTAAGGTTTTGGGAAAAGAGAAATGCTCAATTTACCGAATGAAATTCCGAAATTCAACGAAAGATAAAATACGAGTAAGCACACATTGCATAACTACATTACATCTAATAAGAAAGACCATTTAGCATCTTAAAAAAAAAAAAAAACAGTCTATTATTGCCTCTAGATTTTCCGAGCCATCAACAAAGGCCAAAAAAAGTAAAATTTTTGGGAGATCACAGTGACTTCCCGTGACCTCCCATCGGAGATCCTTTGGCTATGTGTTCACACAAACGTTCGTGAGTGTGAATGCATCAAATGTTATATAAGTCCAGAACAGGTGATACGAATTTTCGCTTATACTTTCGTTTATACGAGAGGAAAAAGAAAGTTTTGGAGAAAATTGAAAAAACTTGTTTGTGTGATTTCCTATAAACATCAATAAAATATTGAAATTTGAAGTTGGTCACCGGTAAAAAAATAAAAAAAAAAATAGCTTCATTTCAGTGCAAACCAAATTAGCTTGTTAGAACAGTAAAAATAAAGCAAGATAGATGACAAAAATACGAAAACAAAAAAATAAGAAGAAAATGAATTTTATTGTTTGAACACCATCGATAATGCTTTTAAACATAATTTTTGAAGTTTGCGCAAAAACAATAGATAAAACCATTCACCGCGATAAATCAACTACAACTATAAATTTAACCAGACCAGTTTCTACAGTAACACATACATTATACGTTCATGACAGCATATTTGAATAAAGATACAAGTGTTTCGTTCCTAAGTTTGGATGATTCTCTGAAAAATATATGAACGAAGTATGGTTACACTTGATTTTTCGTTTTGCGCTAACTTCAAAAATTATGTTTATAAGTATTATCGATGGTGTTCAAAGAATAAAGCTCTTTTTTTTTTTCATTTTTGTCATCTATCTTACTTCATTTTTATTGTTCAAACAACCTTATTTGGTTTCCACTGAAATGAAGCATTTCTTTTTTTTACCAGTGACCAACTCCAAATTTCAATGTTTCATTGTTGTTTATAGGAAATCACAGACATATTTCTTCAATTTTCTCCAAAACTTTTTTTTCCCTTCCTATAGATACTGCCATTGACCTGCTCATGGCAGATATAAATTCTATATCTAAGTATAATTCATTACTGCTACTCACTAGCGGGAACCTTGAAAGCGGATTGCTTTATCACTCCGAAGTATTGTGAGGGAATGTAGGGCAACGTCAAATGATAAAATATTGGACTCAGTTTGCGGCACCGCTTAGCTGGGAGTATTTTGACTATGTTCTGAAACATGTTGATGGTTCCAGTCATGGAATATTTATCTCTTTCCATTCTTTGATTCATTCATTAATTCATTACAATTATTTTAAAGAAATGTCTTTTTTTTACAATCAAGTGAAAAATACACCATTTAAAGACTTAAAACGTTCCACTTTTATTTGAATGTTACAAATTTTCTGTTAAAACTGAAAAATATCACTTCAAAACAAATTCTATATAACGCTGTTCTCTCCTTGTAAACAAATATTTACAAAATAAAATTTTAAATTCGTTAATTTTGGAAAATTGGAAAATGTAGTACTTTATAACGATATTTCACTTTGTCCCATTTTCATCTACATCTGGCTCAAAATTTTTAATCACTTTCATTTGAGCTATACTTTCCAAAGTTAGTATAGCTATTTTTATTGAGCTATACTTTCTAACGTTTCCAAATGACAACGCGTAGCATAAACCATAGTTCAGACGTCATTCGTAAACTATAAATGTCTGGATCTCTCTCTGTTGGGATCTTTGTCACGCGTATAGCGCCTAGACCGTTCGGCTGTTTTTCATGAAATTTGGTACAAAATTTGTAGCATGAGGGAATGCACCTCGAAGAGATTTTTCGAAAACTCGATTTGCTTTTTTTTCTATTCCAATTTTAAGCTCACTTTTCACTTAAATTTGATAACAAGAGGGAGAAATATTTCATTCACATAAGTTTTAGGTCATTCGAAAGCTTGGAATTATTTGTTTAAGGTGAAGTTAGTTAGAAGTTTCTGCAAGCATTAGGATAGTTGAAGGAATCGTTTAGAGAAAACCAACATCCAAGGCTTATCTTAAGCAAGCCAAACGATTCTAAATGATTAAACTCGAGAGTAAAATAAAAAATTAAAGATAAATGGAAATGATTTTCGAAGCGGAAATTAAATTAGTATGCTACCATGGTTACGTCTTTTACTCCCTTGTTTGTTTCGTTATTTATTTATTTTTTTGTTTTTTGTTTAAAAATTTTTTAAAAACGTGCTTATTTTGGCGACCGATCCATTTCTTTTCCTGAAAAGGATTTTAACTGTTAAGAAAGTGTCGTCTGCTTTTATTTTCGTAGTTTTTATGGACTTACGTTTAGTAAAATATTGAATTACAAGCTTCTGTCGATAGTATTTAATTTTGGGAAAAAAATAATTGTTTTTTATTTATATATTTATTTATTCTGCATTCTAAGCAAGGAAGGAAAACTTCCTTCCTGTTTCAAAATATTTGTAAGGCTTTTGCTGGTTTCTATTATTTGTTAAGCTGCATGCTAAGTTTTCAAATCTGCCAAAAAATGAAGAGATTTTTAAAAAAATACTGAACGCATAGTAGACATCAACTGTAAGCATACAAGCGTACCAAATGACCTTTTAATATTCTAATACGGGCAAAGCCGTGCGGGTACCGCTAGTTTTAAATAAAATTAAAGTTTGTTTATTGTATCTAGAATTTCCGCACGCAGTAGATTTTGAGTTCAATGGGAAAAAAAACATGTAAAATGGGCTCATCTCCAGAATTATGTTAAATGCATGGGCAATGTTTATCATTTTCAAGAACGGGAGTAGTGGTACTCGACAAATTTCTATAACCTCAACAGTTTTGCTAGAACATTTGATGCGACGAAATTCTTACATAAGATGTCACTTTGAAGAGTTTCAATGGACAATCATGTTATTGAGTAGCATGTTTGGTAGCCGTGAAAAACAAATGTTATAAATATGCGGACAAAGGAATGAAATGCTAACGGTTGAGTTGAAGCAGGACCTCGCAACTTTCTTTGTCTGATCAAACTTGAATTTTTTTTAGCTTAAATGTATTTAATTGAGCCAATATCTATTACCAAATATCCCGTTGGCAGTTATTCCACATAATTTTAATACATAATCTGTCGTTAGGAACATAAGGCTACAATAATCTAAAGAACTCTTTTCATTAAGTTTAGTGATTTTTGCTGAAAGCCTTGATCAAATAGAAGTAACTTGTCGCTATACCTGAAATGAACAGAAAACTCTTATGTCATTTTTCTTAAAATGCACTTAATTGTAAAACAAAATAAATTCCCAATTTCTTGAAAAGGGTTCATAACTCTATTGATTTCCCTATTTTCGGAAATGGTAAGAAACACTCCAACAGATAATACATACATTAAATACACTACCAGCTCAGTCAATTCCAGCCAGTTAGCACTGGCTATAGGGTGGTAACTTACTGAAAATACAGTGTAAATTTTAACAATGTACAGTAACATTGTTAAAATTTAGTCTGAGAATGGCTCTTAAAACTGTTTAGTTCTACGAATTTTTTTAATGCATAAGAAACTATTAACTATGTCTGCGATATGCAAATGCATTTTGAAGTTGGCTTCCTTACAGTACACTTTGAAAAGAAGTAAAAAACAGCAACAACAACAACTTAAACATTTAAGCAAAACAAATATGTAAGGTTTCATTGAAGCTACTGAAAAGATTTAAAAGAATAATGCCGGTTATATTTCAAAACATTTCAATTGATTTTTTCAATGACTATGGAAACGTATTTGTTCTGTTGGAAAAAAATATTGTTAAAGAAGAATTGAAACATTGTGGATCCAAGCGAATGAAAATAGATTCTGTATTTATAAATATAAAACTTATCTCGGAGAATTTCTTGAATGATATTGACTAGTGGAAGATTACTTAAAATGGAGAAATCGATCCCTTTCCAATGATATTCTTTTCAAAAAAGCCTATCTAGTGTATGTTTTTAACAGGTCAACAGTTGTTGTTTTTTGTGAAGTATGTAAGATATTATATTGCTATTTAAATACATTTAATATGCTGCATGGTCACAACCGGATCTGCATGTAAGATATTCAATGGTCACAACTGAAAAATATGCAATTATGTGATGAGGTTGTGACCAGGATGTTACATATGCATATAAATTACAAATGAAAAGTAATAAGGAATTCGGTTTTAAGTTTATGTTATTTTGGTTAAAAAAAAATAATGTGACTAAAAACATACAAAAATATTACTGGTGGAAGTATTGGAAAGGGGCATAATCTTAGCAAAGACGTGATCACTAACAAACATTTTTAGACACATGTGTCTTCAGATAAATGCACGCTATCTAGATCAAGGAAACATTATGCTCTAATTCAAAATTAGGTTTTAGAAAAAAATAATATTTAAGTTGCTAATGAACAAGATTTGGAATTAGCAGTGTGCTGAACATTTCTGTTATTTTATTATCTTTTCTAAATAATTAATTTTCTAGTTAAAACATGAAACCAGCTGCGACTAATACTGTAGCTACAACAAGTGCACCCACCCTATATTTTTTTCACAAAGTGTAAGACTGGTAAGATTCCTCCTCCTTAAAAGTTGTATATAATCATTAATTTTTGAACTCTTGTATTCGGAAAAAAAATCTTATTTTATCAATTTAAATTTTAGTTCTAAATCATTACCTAGTGATCAAATATAACATTTCATTGCAAATTACAGAAAATAGCTGACTGGTGAACGACGTGGCTGGCTGTGACTTGAATATGAGGAGATTAAGCTTTGAATTTTTATTTATGCCTACTTTTTACATTATAGGGAACAAATATTTAAAATACACGTGCATGAAAAGAAAAATATCAACAGTGTAAGAGTTTTGCGGTTATGTTTCAAAAAGTACTCGTCCGATACAGAAAACGCGTTCCAGGGAAACGTTTTTGCTCATTTATTTTTCAAACTATAAAACAAAAGACCATGCTGCGAATCATCCCTTTGTTTCATAACTTATAATCTGGTTGAATATAAGATTATACAGGAAAGACCACCCCTTACCTCTGTTTAAGAGAGGAGAAAAATCGATTCAGTTGAAAACGAAAGGGGGTTATTATCCCCAGGGACAGTTGTTTCACCTGCATAGGAACGCCCCATTAAATCCCGCACTATCAGCATTTAGGCACACGGACTGTTTAACAAGCAGTGCAGTCCCATTCTCCAGCATCATGGATTAACACGCATTTAAATAAAGCCCTCCAGAGAGGATCCTCTCTATTTATCGATAGGTTTGTAGCAGCTAGACAACACGCCTGCTTTATGCTTTAGAGAGTCATTCAATGTCTTCTTATGAACCAAAGTAAAAGCTTTGTTTATCCACTCTTAGGAGGATTGGGTTTAAAAGAATTTTTATTGAGGATGCTAAAAAGTGCGGCGGGTGAAAAGAAAATCTAGCGTTTGAATTTCATTAGCTCCTGTTGAATGGTCCCTTTTTCCCCAAGCGCGTCTTTGTTGTTTATTTGCAGCTTGATCACGGAGGAAAGTGATCTGATTTCTTAAAGAGGAACGACCTGATCAGTTCTGAATTGTATAAATAAGCTGGGATTTAGGTGGCGGTAAATCTGTTGGTGCTGCTGAATGCTAAATATATCTGAAGAAACGTAAGAAGTTTTAAGAGAAAACTTTCACGATAGATAAAGGGACTTTTAGGAGTAGAATTCCCTGTGAGATGTTAAGAAGTGTATCTTAAGAAATCCACTATTTTTCAGTTTAGAATTCTTGCAAATAAATGAATATCTACACATAAACAGATCATCAAAAAATGAATACAAAACCTTTTTTTTATGAGAAATACTACATAACTGATACAAAATGTTTGGAAACGAAATGGGAATAGTGAAGCAATTTATCCAATCCTTGTTGAAGCTTTTAGTGAAATATATGTGTCATATTTAAAAGGGGGTATAGTCAAAATATATAAAAAGGATTAATATTGTATATGTATTGACTAGCTAAATTTCCATGAAATCTATGTGTGAGTAAAAATTAAAAAAATATATTTTTGCATAAAAGTTACAGTAATGTATGTTAAAAAATATTCTAACATATTTTTCTGAGATGATAAAACAACAGTCATGACCAGGGGCACTACCTCTTGGAATAAACCTCTTGGACGTGTGGGTTTTTGTAATTTGTAAAGTATATTGCGTATTTTTACTCTCATATAGGTGGAGGAAGGGTAGTGGATACAAACTTTTAGTACAGTTTCAAGCAGTAACAAAGTATTGATTTATATTGGGGCAATAACGTTTACAGTTAAAACGAGTTGAGATCATCAGGAGCGGGTGACACCTAAGTTAAAATTTCAAAAGATGAGATATAGAAGATAATATACATAGTTAACATTTCCAAAAAAGGGACGTCTAAGTCAAGATTTGATAATGGGCATACCATAATTAAATGTGAGATCTTTGGCATAGCTTTAATGCCTCAAAAGATTCATTCTTTTTTACAAGTCTTAATAACGTTTTTTGTAAAACGCATTAATTGACAGTGTTTCTAATTACGTAAAGAAACTAAACGTTAAACAAAACTTTTACAATCAGCCCTTTCTTGTACATTTAGTCCTTTTTACTTTCCACCTGGTTCCAAAAAAGTCACCTATGTTTGCCAATTAGAGTTCTCAGAATCGATTGTTTCAGAAAACGCACGCCTAGGAGCAGATAAACGCAGAGACGCAAACCTCGCCTCCAAATGTACGCCCCTTCATCCATCATTGTCAGAACTCAATGAGGAAATCGCGTCTCAGAATCAGGAAGAATTTTTCTCTATCGGTATCGATACAGAGAAACCGGAATCGAAAGTCTTTCGGGAATGTATAGACTCTGACCAAAAATATCTGCGACCTATTTCTTAATCGCGATGTTTGAACAGCAGGGATAGTTGTGGATTTAGGTGCTTTTATAAGGCAAACACGATTCCGTATCGTTCCCACTTCCTGGTGATCTATGATGAATGAAGATAATGTGAAATTATTATAGAAGAATTAATACCGGAAAGAGACTAATAGTTCAGCTATCAGAAATATTTGGTGGCAAGTAGGGTTTTAAATTGGAATCTCATTGTAGGATGTAGGAGGATGAATGAATGACTGTGGGTTTTTCAGAAATTAATGATTGAAAAATGTGTTTCTCTATAGATCAGTCATGCACCGAACAAACGTCAATACAAATCAGTTTCTGGAATAAAAGGAATTGTTTCACAAAAACGTTTAATATAGATAAGTAGGATATTTTGAGTTTTTAATATGTTCAGTCGTTTTATATATCCCATACATTTCATTCAAGAAAGTAAAATGTACTGCTTTCTAAAATTAAATTTCAGAATTCTTTCTTTCAAATCTGAATGTTAATAATTTTTTTCTCTTGCTCAAAGTTTCACTATTATCTAGTGTGTTTTAAAAAAAAAATGTATTGGAATATGTTTTTTCTTTGTGAATAGATAAAAAATATTTGTTACTTTTCAATTTGAAAGTATTCTGGAAATATATGAAAATATTTATTCATGTATTTCATATTGAACATTATTTCCAAATCGTTCAATAAATACAAATTACTGATTGTACAACTGAAAAAATATCATATTCAGTTAGTAATAGTTTATTTTAACTGTCAGTCAAAGCAAAAATTATTCAAAATGACTTTAAATGTAACTTTTGCCTTCTTAAGGCATTTAATATTTTCCATTTTATTAATTTCTAAGAAAATTCTCAATAATTCTATTGAATTATCAATTTATTTATTCTCAAAATAGGAAATTAAGCTCGCATTTATCTGTTAACTTCTTGAATCTGTGCTTGATTAGGTAAGCAATTAATAACTTAATTTATTGCTAAAACCGGATGAAGTCATCAACGCACCTCCATCGCAAAAGCTGATTTCAAAAATGCCATAAATGATTTAAAGTTTCGATTAAAAAGACGCCCCATTTAATAGAAAAGACTTACCCCTGAAAGCTTAAAACGGAATTTATTCTAAAGACGCGTGGACCAAGGAGATAATATTTGAAAAAGATTAGCAGAACGACTTAAGGAGCTATGCTCACTAATCGACAAATCGGTTGTATTACCGCCTACCAATTACAACAACACAAGTCGCTGAAGACGAGCCGTCATAGAATCCGAAATGTATTGCTCATATTAATAATCGTGGTTTGATTGCCATATCCGATAATGGGTTTGTAACTCAGAATCTATATGACTTGGGATGATATGATTCATTAAAAGTTATGATATCTATACAGAATTATGCGTAATGTCGGTGCTTTATGTCTACGTTCTGAATACCTGCATTTAACGATACCACTTGGGATACATTCGCAGATTTTGGTAATTCTAGTCATTAACAGTCATCAGATTGAATCATCATAGAATATACTTTAGCAAAGCGTCATATTATGCTGTATTCAGTTGACTTTAACTGGTATTTGCTTTGATTGACGAATAATATTTTTCTTTACTGAACCATTAAAATAATTTTTGGGAGGGCTTTATGAAATGTACATGTTTTATTGATTTTAATTCCCAATAATATGTACTTATAGTGGCATTATATTTTCATGGATCATTGAGTTTATTTTAAAGTAGACGTTTTTATCATATTTTACGCTTCACGTACTTGATGTGTATACTCCACTATAATATTAAAATCTGTTCGCGTCCGTCTGTCTGTCTGTCTGTCTGAAGATCTATCTTCTCGAGAACCGCTGCGAATCGGGAATCAAACAAGATACGAATCAATTCGAAATTTTCCAAAGAAAAAACAGTAGGACCAATCTCGTAATTATGCGACTTTAATTAGCGGAGATATTAATTAAAACGTTAATTAACATAACGTTATTCGGGAATTTTATTTTTTTCCTGTTGCCATTTTGCATTTGCGTGAGGAAGTAAAATTCTAATAATTGTTTTAAAAGATATTTTTTTGGCTGCTGTCCAAATATTAAAACAATGTTTCCATCTAGAATTTCATTTTAAATTAGTTTAAAATTGGTTGCTCTATTCGGATATAGCCTTTATTTTATCGTCTGTCCTTTTTTTATTTTTTACATTCAACGTTATAAACTCCTTTCAACATATGAAAGTTGTTTATTTAGCTATGTTTATTGATTGTAGTGTAAGTTTATCATTCACCGGCCTCATATTTGGTACATTTAGGATGTGCGACTAATTATGTTTATTTTGTTGGACTTTTTCCCGTCACATGGGTGAGTTTTCGAATTGTAATAACTCTCTTTTTCCTTCCTGTTTCTATTTTTGAAATACAGTTTGTATCGTTAAAAGAACATGTTAAATTAAGATTGTTTGGATTTCTTTAAGTGAAACAGAGTTAAACAAAAATATTGTTTTTAAGGATTTTAACTAAAGCTTAATTCGAATCTGATGACTTGGTATTAAATTAATGCTGATTGGTATTTATTAAGTCTTGGTGCTTTAGTTTCACGTAAGCAACCAAAAAGTATGTGTCATTTTATGTAAAAAGCTGCTCGTAATTGTACATACAAATGTTTCAAGTATAGTCTCTCAGATTTAATTCAGTTTAAAGTGAGCACAGATTGTAATTGATAATGCATATATTTTCATCTTTTGTGCTAATTGAAAATACTCATAACTTGCATTATTGATAACTATGATTAACTTTAAAGAGATTTTTTGCCAAAGATATGCTCTACTGGTGTTTTGCAAACCTTGCATTACGCGTATTTATTTACTAATTAGCGCTTTAGAAACTGATGTCAGAGTAATACAAAAACATCAGTTGGACATCTCTTTCATTTTTTAAGTAGCCCGTGCAACGCCGGGCACGCAGCTAGTGATGTATATTTTTTGTTCTGTATTATTTTTATGATGTTATTAAAATAAGAAACATTTACTGTACGAGTCGTACCTAGCTATCCAGATCACAAAATTAGAAACTGTGGTTAAATATTAACCAGGATTTTTGATATGAATAACATGAAGCTAGTATTGAAGTTTTCCATAAGTGAACCATTTTTTGAAGACAGTTTTTTTTTCTGCAATTAATGACACATTTGTTTATTTGATCTACTAGTAGTATTCGCAAACGTTTGCATCAATCTTCAACTAGGTGCATTTGAGAAAGTGTGCTTATTGTTTTGGTAATTTAATGCTTAAAATTTGGAATTGTTTTAGGCCTCTAAACTGCACCTCTTGTAATACATGTAATGACTTTTCAGCCGTGTAGCATATTCTCACTGTTAAAACTACAGGTTGGGTTTAACACCTTTCAGAGGTGAAAAGCTTGTTCACCAGAGGCACTCAATACGAAGCCGAAATGGCAGCTCTTATTTGGATGAAAAACAGGCACCTTCTAAAAGATAGGCAGCGGGGGTGACAAGAAGGAACCTTCGGAGAGAAAAATGGCATCCTTACTGATTTCTACTGTAGGTCCTCCCCCCCCCTCCCTTATTCTGTGCGTTTTTGAAGACAGTTGTGTAGTTGTTCTTTTTTTTTTTAAATATAGTTTTGATTCATGATATTCTACGTTTTGGACATTTTTCACATTGAATTCAGTACTGGAAATGATTAAAACTTGTAATTACAACATTTGATCATATTTCAGAATTTTCAACATAGTTAAGAAGTGTTCATTGTTTTAATTCATCTGATCATGCTCTATCTTAGTGTTTCTCAATCTCTTTTGACCCACGACAGGTAAAAGCAAATGAAAAAAAAAAAGCGGAGTAGTGAAATTTTCTTTTCTTAAAAATAAATAAAATAAATAATAATAACGATAATAACAACACTGGGGGCCATTAAAAACGTGCCAAAAACTTCTGCGTATTGATGAGTTTTTTTAACAACATTAAAAATAAATAAAACAATAAATATTTACCCTCTTTTACTTGGTATCAAAGAGCTGTCACTAATATATTTAAAATTAAAGACTAGTAATAGTTTTAAAAAATCATAGTTAAGTTAATCAAAATTATTTGTGAGAAATTATAGAAAATTATACGTTTTATAAAATTTATGTATAAAATGCGTCATTATTATTTTTATTCCTTATTTTCTTTATTTTATTTTAATTTATTCATTTACTTATTTATTTTGAGCAAAGAAATAGCAACCTAGATGTAAAAAACCTTTGACGACGAGTACAAAATATCCGAGGACCGGTGTCGGTCGAGAATCACTGCTTTAAAACTCCCCATTTGGATTGCTCAAATATTTTAATATGTTATTGACATTTACTACAGCATGATCCGTACCGAAAATGTGTAGAGATACTTATGGATTATTTACTGAAAGAGCCAAAAATATTCTGGGATATTACAGTTATGGAAAAACAAAATCGTTTCGAAAACGTTTAAAATTTCAATCAAGAGTAACAAAATAAAATGCACACGAAGTTTTTCTACAATTTAAAAATCAAAACAGGGTGGCGACAGATCAGGGAAATCAGGGAAAAGTCAGGGAACTTTTATCACTCAGGGAAAAATCAGGGAAATATCAGGAAATTTCGAAAAAATAACAAAAATTCAGGGAAAATTGAACAAATGAAGGAAAAAAAAATTCCCTTGCAAAATGAAGTACTTTGATTCCTTACAAATTTTACCCCTGTTTGTTTTTAAAAAGTAAAATTAATGAGGTGCAATTATGCAGTGCCGCATATTTGTGCATATTTTTTCCTCAAGGTCAAAGTATTCAATCTTAGGATGAGCTTCCTAAGATTGCTTCTGTATCTGTAAAGTTGTTTATTTTACCTAGCTTGAATTTTTCTTCCATGCATTCCATGCTACGTAAAATAAACAACCCTACAGGCAAAGAGGAAGCCGTTATTGATGACTTCGCTCCCTTGCCTTTACTCATTGTCTTGAAGTAATTAGCATACTGTTATCACGATTTCAAGAAAAAAATCTTTGTTTTTTAAATTAATGCTGAAAAAATCTTAAAAGTTATCACACTTCATTTTATTTAATATGCTATGCTTTTCAGGTAGGGCAAAGAAAGGAAATTAATATCATTGGTAACGTAAATCAGGGAAATTTGGTGAACTTAATTAGGGAAATCAGGGAAAAGTCAGGGAATTTTTTTTTCCAGTTTCTGTCGCCACCCTGCAAAAGAATTTTCTGACGCTATATTATCGGCTTCACAAAATAACACCAACCAGATAGTCGTTAACAGGAAATGATTCAAACACTTGAATGAAAAAGCAAAAAAAAAAAAAAAAAAAGCTAAACGGAAAGAGAGTTTAGGTAATTTTTTCGACTTGCTGTTCTGTTATAATCTATGAAGCACAAGAATCATTTTTATTCAAGTTCTCACTTGTTGATTATTGATAATCTTATTGCCGGTTATTATTTTGGTGACTAAAAGTTGCTTATCGAGTACTCAAGAAAATAATGATTGATATTTTTAGTAGCGTTTTGAATGATGGAAATAGCACTACAGAAACGCTTGAACAATAAAAAGCAGAAGTTTAGCTATATATTTAGTGATGAGTTTTAATGATAGCAATAAATAAATAAATAAATAAATAAATAAATAAATAAAATCCTTAGCGTGTTTGCCAATGCCCAATGCTTTCGTAGAATGGCTATAGATTTGAATTATAAAACTTTTGTGCAATGGAACGACAAAAGTATTAGTAGCTTTTGTGTAAACAGCGTTTTCAAATTAAAATTTGACTGAAATCTGCTACAGCTTGAAAATGGTTGTACAAATGTACCAAAAGATATGAGCATAATAATTCAATCATATAAATTTATAAAGAAATGAATGAATCCAGGAACTACTTTCTTTAATATGTAAATTTAGTATTCATTGTTTGTCAGAAAAAAAGAAAATGATAAACAAAATGCAGTACAGATCATTTTATTTCTCTCCAAACTGGTTATTTTGTTGAAAACTTTTCCCAATATTAGTTTTTCACTTTCAGAGTAAATACTGAAGAAGACGGCCTCTCTCCATTAGCAAAATAAGAACTGAAGAAGAAGGGGAAAAAAAACAATAAACTATGCTACAAAAATATCTTTTAGTTGAAGCAGTGCTAGAAATCATTACGAGCTACTTCCTACAACTTTATCTAATATATCTTACATTATCGAGTGCTTTGAAGAGCGAGTCAAATCAAATACACAACCCACATGCCATTGCCAGAACTGAAATCTAAGGGTAAAATGATCCTCATTCAACAATAATAGAAGACCTGAAAATCGTTGAACCCGCCTCTTGTTGACACTGGTCGCGTAAAAAAGGCCAGATAAAAAACTGCAAGGGAAAAATAAAAACATTAGAATTTAAGAAGAGCTTGGAAATGTATCGAACGACAGGCAATGACACGAAATTTCCACTTTTAGCTAAATAAAGTGTGGGTGACAATAACAGGGTCGCTGTCCTGC
The DNA here is from genome assembly GCF_026930045.1 of Uloborus diversus. Taxonomy (NCBI): domain Eukaryota; kingdom Metazoa; phylum Arthropoda; class Arachnida; order Araneae; family Uloboridae; genus Uloborus; species Uloborus diversus. The sequence goes on from NC_072733.1 coordinate 62,247,345, forward strand.
TGAGTTAAGTGCCGAAAATTCTTTCGACGAAACCACTTAGAACAGCAGCTGGAAAAGAAGCTGATAAATCGGGATGGAGTTTCTTTTTCGGGAGGAAAGTCTTCGAAAAGTTAAATCAAAGGCGGATCGCGAAAGATTAGAGAGGTAAATATATTCACAAAACGAGTCTTAAAGGCAATTTTAAAAAGTTTTAATGGTCAAATTAAGCTTCTGTAAAGACGCCTAGCACGTGTTAGGGAACGTAGAGAAACCGATCGCTTTAACTTAACAAGGCTCCGTTTGGTAAAAATTTTCTATGTAAAAACCTTTTTTTTTTGTTTAATTATTGAAATAAAACAGTAATGCATTTTCTGTATCAGTAAAACATTCATTAAAATAATTGCATCCCTGTTGAAACTGTTCTTTATTTTAAAAAATAGTTAAATGAAACATTAATTTGACAATGTGCTTCACTAAAAATAATATAAAAGACAGTTAAATACAAATACATTTTTAATTATTAATGCTCATTGCTAAGAAATAACGCAACAGACTGGATTTGTCAATATGTAATTAAAAAAAAAGCGGTATACTCGAAGTAGGGATGTGTCGTTCATGAACGAACGGGTCTAAAAGAACGAATACTTAAAACAAACGGGTCAGAACGATCACCTAAAAGTGAACTACCGTTCTTTGAACGGTGAACAGTTTGGAGCATTCCATTAATGCATTAATAAAATCGCATTTGGAAAAAAAATTACAATGACAATACTCTTCAAAACTTTAACTCTCCATCTGTCGCAAATTTCCTTTTTCTCAATGCAGTAATGGTTCATTTAGAACCATTTTTACTTACTGCTTTATACATTATTTGTTAATTCATTATTTTTCAATGTGTTCATTAGTAATATTTTGTGTAACTTTGGTAGGCTATTAACAAAGAGTTTGGACTTACGACTTCCTATACAACGCATTTGTAAAAATTCTTCTCACGCTGTCTGTCGCCAAAACTATTTCCCAAAATTCCAATTATCTCCTTTCTGGCTATCTTTTTATCTTCTATCTATAACATCCCTATTAACTACCATCTATATTAATTTGGTTTTCTTTTCAACTGGATTGGAGACTTCTAAGTCTCTAATTTTACATTAAATATCTTACGAAAATTTGATACAAATTATCACTGACTATTTTTTCCTCATTTTAAGAAGACGTGCTGCGGTTTTTTTTTTTTTTTTTTGTTTTAGGGTGTGGTTTCCATGGATGCTACAGTGCAATTTTGAAGCTCCCTATTATTTAAGCAAGTTTTTTGTTTTGTTTTTTTTTTTTAACTTAAACTGTCTGGTATCCCGGCTGAGCTATCGAAATTTTCGCTGTTACTTTTTTCGTTATATATATATATGGTCTATTGGTATATAATTGGCATTATACATCTTAATAAAATACACTCCTGTTTGTGGAAATTGCAACACCATGAAGGAAGCATTATAGTTGAGTGAAATTTAATACAGTTGAGTGGTAATGGTACAAATAAATGATTATATTTTCAAACCAAAGAAACAGTAAAAAGGGATAGAAATTAGTATTTTGTGTATCCACCACGCGCCGCAATAAGAGCTGCTACACGACTCGACATGGAGTGAAACAAAGTTTGAATATCTGCCTGCGAAAGAGTATTCCATATTGCTTATATGCGCAACCAAAGTTCGTCTGTCGAAGCAACAGGACGAGGATCACGAGCGAGACGCCGCCAAACGAAATCCCACACATGTTCAATCGGTGACATATCCGGGGAATATGCAGGCCAAGGAAGAAGCTATACCTGCTACGAATCAAGGTAGGATTTGACAGTCCTGGCGACATGTGGACGGGCATTATCCTGCTGGAATACAGCCCCTGGCAATCCTTGCAGGAAAGAAATAGCTTGGGGCTGTGAAACTTAGTTTATGTATCGGGTACTGTTCAAATTGCCCACAATTCGTAGCAATTGTGATCGTCCATGATATTCTATGGCACGTCTCCGAGCAGTAGACGTCTCCGAATTGATGAAGCACACAATGAAACACCTGTAGCTGTTGACCACTGTGCTGCCAATTGTCTAGAAGAAGTTGCGGTCCGTCAGCGCCATACGCACCAGGTGTCTGTCATCGCGAGCTGACGTCACATTTCGGGGTCCACTCCCGGATTTCCGAGCTGTCCGACTCTCGTCCGTCAACTGCTTCCAATCACGCATGAATGTGCTGCTGTTACGCTGCACACGAGCGACTACTGCACGATAAGACAATCCAGCTTCACAAAGACCGACGATTCTGCCCCGTTCAAACTCCGAAATTTGCTCAAATTTCGCTTTCTTTCGTCGAAGAGGCATAGTAAAGATTCAGTTAACGTTTACTGTAGCATATAACCACCGATAATCATACAGGCCTCGCTATAGCCGTCTATTTATATTCGGTTCGATCCGCCGTTCGGAGGGCGCTGCTCAGCATTAGTGATGTGCCGGGTCGTTAAAAGAGTAGATCTACGGAGACGGATCTGGATCATTAGTGTCAAGATCCACGGATACGGATCTCAATTTTTTTTTTTTTTAAATTCAATTCAACTATCCAAGTGTAAAATTTGTCACGGAAGTTATTCCCTTCAGAATAATGGCAGTTTCTTCAGAAAATGTCAACTGCGGCAAAAATATAATCAGGACTATGCTTTACTCTTTAAAGAAATCTCCGTTAAAATTGAGGGAGTGTTGGAAGGAATGGGTCAGCGCTGCATTAATGCTTATATGGAATGCGAAAAATTATTTCCAGCTTACTCGGTAGATGTAGGATACAGGAGCAAGAGTGTAAAGCTGCTACTGGACAGGATAGAAATAATTTTTCGCATTTTACTTCAGCATAAATGCAGCGCTGACCCATTCCACCGAACTTACTCCGACCGACGAAATACAGAGCCGGGAACACCTTTACAAACAGAAAATAAAGAATTTAGTCTCACTTTTCTGAAGGATGCCGAGAAAAACAAAAATGAAGAATAACAGAAACCCCAAATCAATAACAAAAACTAATACTAAATTAAAAATTAAAAAAAAAAAAAACATGTCCCAGAGAGTCGACATATTAAGATGGATTTCGCGGATCAGATTACACATTTGGTAACAAATATGAAGTAAAAATTTTAAATATCATTGAGCTATTTCTCCTTATCTTCCGACTATGAAATCACTACCAATCACGTGTATGAAGGCTTAGAATTGCATTTAAAATTTACTTAACAAGATTATAGCTCCTACTGTATATAAGTTGGAAGTTTCAAATAAATATCAAACGCAGAAAACTTCGTTCTTTCAATTAGGGCCAACATTTTTAACGTACGGGTAAATTTTTACTACCATTATCATGAAAAACGTTAAGTCGGATTTTAATTAATATCTCCGGTAATTAAAGTTCTATAAAAACGAGGCCAAGCTAGAAACACTTTCGATCAAGTCAACTTTTGAACGAAAAATGAACAATCAAAATCGGTTCATCTGTTTAGGGGCTATGATGCCACAAAAATACACACTGATACACACTTTTAAAACTTATTTCCCCTTCCTTTTTGCAACGGGGGGGGGGGGGAATACAAATGGGCTTCTGAAATGATACCTTGTAATTTGAGTAGGGAATAAAACCTAGTTTAAACAGAATTTAAGAGTCTTTTATTCAAATATTTAAAAAATTTTAGAATAGAAATGATCCGTTTAAGATCCGTCAAAAAAGTAACGGATACGGATAAAGATCTTTATTTTCCCTCGGATATCCGCGGATACGGATACGGATATCCGGAACATCACTACTCAGCATACGCATGCGCTACCGATCTGCAATCTAATCATTTGCATATCATGCCCTACTTTATATTTCCTGCAATTTTCAGCTCACTCGCGTAAGTCCTTCACGGTGTTGCAATTTTAACAAACAGGAGTGTATTTTATGATCAATTTTTCATAGGAATAGTTTCTTACTTTTAGACAATTTTAGCTGTTTTTCCTCAAAAGAATATTCCTGGTCTAGTGAATCGTTTCGATTGTAAGTGAATATGTCTTGCAGAGAGCTCACCTGCTACATTTTTATATGAACGAAGTCGTTTAAATGAACGAGTTCATTAAACGGGTTTAAAGAATGAACTATCAACTGATGAACGGATCACTAAAAAGAACGACGTTGCCCATCTCTAGTTCGAAGTTAATAATTTAACCTGAGTAAAATAGTAAGGCCAGCAGGTATGAAAAAAAAATCATGTGAGCATGAACTGGAGCAAATAGCACTGCAGTTGATAAGATTGGGGAAAACTTTCAATTTGTAGTTTTATCATTAATTTGCTCGAAGTTTTGGTGCTCTTTGTGAAGTTATCACCAGGTAAGAAGTTAGCTGATCAGGATGGAGGTTAGATTGAAGCTTTTTCCTCAACAGGACTGAGTACTGGCACTATTGTGAGGGGGGGACATAGGGAGACCCAAGACTGTACTCATTATTTTCTTTTTTCTAAGTGAATGACAGTTGTGGTAAAATTGATACCCAGGGAAGATCTAAAGCTTCGTCCCGGCGTGTTAAAAGAAGAGTTTGCTAACTTTCATCCACTGAAAAATGCTCAACCTAAAAACTTAATCAAAAAATAGGTTTAAATAATTGTGAAGAAACAAAATATACGACAACTGGAAATTTTCAAAGTTTATAAGTATAGAAAAACTGGCATTGTATCCGTTTTCGCATAAGAACTAAGTAGAGCATTTAAAATTGATCAAGGAATTCCTGACCTGGTATAAGCAATGGGTACAAATATTTTTTTTTTCTGACGAAAAAAAATGGAATCTGAATGGGTCAGACGAATGGAAGTACTATTGGCGGGTTTAAGAAAAGAAAAAAGGAAATTCTCCATCAGGTGCGTACGTTTCGTGTAAAATGAATTTTCAAAAACATGAAAATTACCCTGTAACTAGTACCAGGTACCTAATTGTAGATCAATAGCTAACCTTCATATTTTTCAGAAAAATCACTTATTGCATTAAAGTTTTAGTAACTCGGAGTGATCCTATAAAGAAGCTAATAGGAAAAACAATAAGTTTTATGAAATATAGATAATTAACTTCGAGATGGGCAGTTAAGTACAAGCCCTGCGTTCTGCCAATAAGCTTAGGTAGATCAATAACTAGTAATCTCCTACTAAGTTATATGCGACTTAAATTTATTTCCTTCTCGTAATACTTAGAAGTACTGCAGGTCGAACGAACGTAAAGTAAATTGATATCAAGTGTTTCACGAAGAAAAACTCTGAAAATATTTCCACATATATGAATAGTGACATGTGAAAGCAGAGCCAATCGACAAACGTCTAAGCATTTCCTTTTAAGTTTGGAAAAAGAAATTGTCTTTCAATGATGAATGAGGGTTCAAAGTAGGATACTTGCTAAAAGACGCTTCTCAAGTAGACAGAAAGGAAAAAAGGTGGTTCGATTGCATACTTGAATTGATTCAAGTGGAAGATATATTGGCATCACTTGCTGAATTTTGAAGATGAATTGCGATATAATTTAAATGTGGAAAGTATACATTACAATTATGGCCCCACTTTTAATGGGGTGACAAAATTTAAGATACAGGACCAGCCTTGGGAACAACGACATGGAAAAATAACTTGCAATTAACAATATTAAAAATTTGAAGTTCGATAGTTTTAGCAGTGTGTGTTATAACGTATTAAAATATAACATGTATTCAACTTCTAATAGTAAAAAAAAAAAGTTATGCATTGGCATCCTAAATGTGACAAAAATAATTTTAAAAATTAAAATTTATGTCTTTAGATCGCAAATGAGCTCCTAAGTGAAAAAAAAATCAAAATTATTATTTTTTATTTTTTTAATGAAAAATACAATAATTTTAATTTTTTTGATATGGAACAAATGCTTCATTTTAACGCACTCGTTTCATATATTTTCAAAAGTATTTGCTTTTTTTTTTAGTTCGCACATAAGCCGTGAAGTTTCATGAACTTGTCCGAAAACAAGAACGTTTTGCTTTTTATGCACACTGCAAAATTCCGTTCTTTTATAATACAGGTTTACATTTCTTGCAATAATACACTCAGCAGCTATACGCTGGTAATGCAATTATAGTTTATTATATTAGCAATCAAGAACATACCAAGAAGAGGTGGCTACACTTCATGTTTCACCTTTACCTTTTCATCCACCAAATCAAGACAGAATTTTTAAAGCATTAACATAATTAGAAGTGGGCAATGTCGTTCTTTTTAATGATCCGTTCATCAGAGGATCGTTCATTCTTATGATCCGTTCATTTGAACGACTTCGTTCATTTAAAAAAAGTTGCAGGTGATCTCTCTGCAGGATACTTACGTACATTCGAAATGTTTCATTTGATCAGTAATATTCTTGGAAGGAAAAATAACTAAAATGATCTAAAAGTAAAAAACGAAAAAAAAAAAACTTTATTAAAGTTTAAATGTATAAAGCAATCATCATCAAGAGATATTTCTCATTGAAGGTCCTCAACTCTCGAAAATTTCATGATTTGTTAATAAAAAAGAAACGAGCTGATGTGTACATCACATGACTTCCTTTTACTCCAATTTAATGTCATTTCCCCATTATTGGCAGATTTAATGTGATTCAATTGTTTACTCGCTAAATATCACCAAAAATGGACAAATTGAAAACATATTTAGAAAAAGAAAAAAAAAGCGCCAAATTTCTCGCCAAGTTGGCGACAACACTTGGCGCCCAAAAAACTGGCGATATGTCGCCAAGTGTAGGACAAATTATAACACAACTTGAGTTTACATCGAAATTAACAATGATTTCCCCCCAAAAAGGGGCAAAAGACCCCCTTAGGAACATCCGAATGCAACCAAAAGGGAACGTGCTCAACTAGACTCCACTAGGAGTCCACGTACCAAATTTCAACTTTCTAGGACATACCGTTTTTGAGTTATGCGAGATACATACACACATACGCACATACATACGGACCTCACGAGGAAATTCATCGTAATTAACTCGGGGGTCGTCGAAATGGATATTTCGGGTGTCTGTATGTTCCTAGGCATATATCCACGTGTGATCGGGTCGAATCGGGGGATATATGCCTAGGAACCTACACACACCAGAAATATCCATTTTGACAACCCCAGAGTTAATTACAACGAATTATCTCGTGACGTCCGTATGTACGTATGTATGTGCGTATGTATCTCGCATAACTCAAAAACGGTAAGTCCTAGAAAGTTGAAATTTGGTACGTAGATTCCTAGTGGGCTGTAGTTGTGCACCTTCCCTTTTAGTTGCATTCGGAGGTTCCTAAGGGGGTCCTTTGCCCCCTTTTTGAGGGGAAATCATCGTTAATTTCGATGTAAACTCAAGTGGTATAATTTGTCGGACACTTGGCGATATATCGCCAGTCTTTTGGTCGCCAAGTTTTGTCGCCAACTTGGCGACAAATTTGGCGGATTTTTTTTTTAAATCTGGTTTTAATTTAGCCACTGTTGGTGATGTTTGGAGAGTAAATAATTGAATCATAAAATTGCCAATAATGGGGAAATGACATTAAATTGGAGTAAAAGGAAGTCATGTGATGCACACATCAGCTTGTTTGTAAAAGGAAGTAAAAAGAAAGGGAAAAGTACTTGAAAAAATAATTTTTTTTGAGTGCTTAAAACCTTCAAAATTAGGACAAGTGTGGATACAAATAATAAAGTTTTAAATTTATAACAAATGGAAAATTGTAGGGGGAGAAATGCCAAAATGTGTCGAATTCAGCTCTTTGCCATATCCTGCAGCAAAAATGTAAAAATCATGTTTCTCACGTCTCTGTAAGAATTTTTTGTGACTCACATGTTTCATATCTTGCTGTTTATTTAATCGTGAATACTGCATTTTGAAAATTCTTCTGTATTGCATGTTTTTATTTTACTTCTTCTGCATGTTGTTAATCTCTTTTTCCCGAAAAAAAAAATACACTACTTCTATTCCTTCTATTCTTTTTCGTTTTCTGCACTACTTGTAATTGAATAAAATGTTGGTGTAATGGGAAATCTATAGTTTTTTCTTTTTTTAACTTAAAATAGTTGCTCGTACAAAGTTAGAACAATAAAACTGTACAATCTAGTACAAAATTTCATTGACTAGAAAGGGCAAATAAAGTACCGAAAATAATCTTAATTGTTCTCGGGTCCTTGAAAAGAATTAGATCAGTCTTTGAAACTCCTAAGCAAACTGTGATTAAATTTTATTTCTTATCAAGTGTATAAATTATGAGCTGTCCAAATAGGCAGCATGTTACTCTTTTGTTACCTATTTTCGAAATCTGTACACAATTTCTTTTAAAGCATGTTTTACTATTGATCATTCTGTATGCAATTCATTTTTGTATTTGTGGGTGGTTTGGAGGCGTGATCAAAAACTAATTGAATTGAACCACAGCCGATGTAAGTAAACAACAACGCATAATCATTTGTTCTTCCTTTTTTTTTTTTTTTTTTTTGCTCTTTTTTGTTCAATTCAAAACGGCAGCAAGCAACACATTAATAAAAACAACACAAAAAAAAGTAAGTCATGTCCTTTTGCATCACAGCAAAAAAACATCATAGGGGGGGGGGCTTTATAAAAGGGCCCTTTCCCCCATCGACAGAAAGGTTGTCCGGACTACAAAAGAGACCCTATTACGTCTAAATCCAGTCTTGATTACAACTAATGTCGCTCAAAAAAAAAAAAAAAAAAAACTGCCCCCTCTCCCCCCCCCCCCCTCAGGAACTCAGTCCTAAATCCGCCTACGACGAAAGGTTTGCCAGAAAAGTGATAAAAGGTATCTTTAGAAATATTTTTGGCTACAGAAAGCGGGAGAAGGATTTTAGCAGGTGCGTAGGACTGGAAGTAGAATGTCCAAACATTATGTTAGCAGCCCAAACAAGTTACACAAAACATAACTAATGGATACATTAGAAAATTGCGAATGAACTGCAGCGATTAAAGAAAAATGACTAATAAAGCAGAAAATAATAATGTTCGAATAAATATATTGTACTGCACTGAGTAAAAGGAAATTAGAGATTGATTGAGAGTTAAAAATTTGAAGATGAATGTAATTTAAAAAAATGCGATTTTATCACAAGTGCATCAATGCAATGTTCCAAACTGCTCACCGTTCAAAAGAACAGTCGTTCATTTTTTAAATGAACGAACCGATCCGTTCATTTTAAGGATTCGTTCTTTTTGACTCGTTCGTTCATGAACGACACATCCCTAATTACAATATATTTAAATTTACAATTACTATAAGATTATTAACAAGTTTTACTTTTGGATCAAGGCTTTACTTTGAACATATAACTCAGTTGTAACGTTGATGACCACGCTTGTCAAGAATTTCGTGTACATCCATCTTTCGTCTCTTCAAAAATATCACTGTTAAAAATGATCCTGAAATTTTAAGGTAAAAGTTACTGACATCTGTGTTGCTAATAACTTTTACCGTAAAATCCTATATTACTGTAAAATTTTACAGTAGAATAAATGAGGGTTAAAGAATGCAAAATGTGAGCCGCGTATTCGATGTTGGGAACTTCGGATTGGCAAGAGGCTTCGCAGCCCACCATACGAGTTAAAACACCCCGAGTGAGGGGAAATACGGTGTTATTTCCTTCTTGCTGTAAGTCACGTGGTGTATCAATTGGCGCTGCAATCGTTTAACTTTTTTACAATAAATATTAGAAGACGATTGTTGAAAGTATTCTTTTTTCAGCCCGTCCTAGCGTCTATATGCAATGTCTAGACTAAATTATCAACTTAACAGACATAAAATTTAACATTTAAAGCTGATGACTGTACTTTGAAGGACCAAACTTGAAATTAAACTTAGAAAACTTTTAATAAATATTTTGTCCTTATTAATAATTTTTCGTGCGTAGTTGCCCACTGCTTTGGAAGATCGTAGAAGAAGTCGATATAGCAAAAAATTGTTTAAACAAGGGTGATTTGGTGCAGGAACGTACCGAACGCTGTTCCAGTATTGCTTTGCTGGAAAAATAAATTCCCCTTACACATAAAATTGGTCACGACTCAGGATTATTATTATTTTTTCACTGGCGTTCCAATACTAATTTACAAATTCACCCCTGGTTTAAAGATGTATAATTTCAATGACGTTCGATTCAATCGTGACACGTACGAAACCAATTTCTAGAATTAAGAAAAAAATAAATACAATAAACATAAATAAATAAATAAATAAATAAATAGTCCCTTTCGTGAAGGATTAAAATATTAAACAAATTCTCTGCGTTAGAGTAATAGAAGAAATATCGTATTTAATAAAAAAAAAAAAAAAAAAAAAATAGGGACAATAGTTTTATTATTTTGCTTCCTCTTTAAGTAAATTAAAATAACTTTTTGCAGACTTTTAATGAATATTTTTTCTTCTGAAATCAGACATCTTCACTTTTCCAATGGTGTTTCTAGAAGCGAGCATCAAACTTAAGGAGGACTTCAATAAATCTCCGAATGCAGATCATACTTTATGTATTGCACGAAGTTTAATTTGTCACTTGGAGGTGCGTAGTAATAATGTAATGCACATTTTAGGTATAACGACCATGTTTGACAGAATGACATTCTGTAGGTTTACTACGGTTCAGTGCATTGAATATTCATAAAACAAAACTAAAAATTACTATTATTATTATTATTATTATTATTATTATTATTATTATTCGGTATTTTTAAAACTAGTTTGGAATAACGCTTCCAAAGTACACGATGACCAAGGTCTAATGAAACGTATGGTATTTTTTATGCACTTGACGGTTTTGATAAGTAAGAATCAAGTTAATAATTACTATTTTACATTTCAAGTCTTCATAATACATTAGAAAAAGTTGGATTTTTTTTAAACTCCAAAAACCCTGAAAATAATATTTTTAATTTGAGAAAACTGATACAAAGTTCTGGTCTCAAATGAAGTTTTTATATCAATTGATATAAACTTGTAAACACAACAGGTAGATATGTGATACTCTAAGCTTGGTATGCTGCAAATCAACATATTTGTAATTTTAAAACTACTAACGAAATACTGCATTAATGAATCAAAAAAATCAAAACGTGAGCCCTTTTAAATAAAAGAAAAAGCAAGTATTCGCTTTTTTCTTTGGAAGATATTAAAAAATTTGTACTCAAAATTAAGTTTTGAATAGTTTTTATCAATGAAAAATATTAAGGCAACCGAAAGGTTGAAAAATCTGACCTCAGTAATTCTGAAAATTTGTAAGTTTACTTCATTAGCTTTTGACAGTCACTCATTGATTCTACGTCATTACTAGCTGTGAGGAATGATTCATTTTTAAGCAAGGAAGATGAGTCTCCTACAGCGAAATGTAGAGTTTCCTTCAAAGTTTTCCTATTTTCGGAAGTTTCGAAATAATACCCAATGAGAAATAATGGTTTCATCAACGATGATTTATCATCCGCTTCTTCATGGTAACTTAGGAAGAAAAAGAGTTGCCTAATTAGTTTTGAAAGAGCACAAAAATTAAACAAAACTTTACTCTGAAGATGTATCGGATTTTTTCCCTCAAATTTTGTTGCATAATACTGGGTTAGAAGCTGGGATAGTAGAAGATTGGTGGGCAAAGTAAAATAGTTATTTTTAAAATAAACATATCGGAAATTGTATTTGAAAACTAATGTAGGGGAACGTAGGGCAACGTGAAATAGCGGGGCAAAGTGAAATGGTGAAATGTTTACTCTGATTTTAACGCCACCTATCTGGTAATATTTTAACCATGTAGGTACACATGTAGTCTATTCCAATCCGGAAAAAAAAATCTCTGAAGATCAAAGCGTATGATAATACAAGCAATTTTCAAATATTGATACTCAAATTGAAACAATTTGTTGTAGATCAAAAATCATTTTTGTTATTATAAAATGATAAAGTTCTGGGTATTGACATTTTAAATATTAATTGAGACCTACTAATGTTCTTTGCAGTACTTATTTAGTTAATGTTAAGTTTATTTGTGTTTTAAAAATTTTGCACAATTAGTCAAGTGCATGCAGGGCGAAGTGGGTGGGACAAAGTGAAATAGTTTATTTCGTTTACTCATTCAATCATTTATTAAAACACTTACGTATTCCATTATTAATTAATTAAATTATATTCCTTCATTTAATAATTCACTTTTTTTCCCATTCACTCACCAGTTTATTCACTCATTTATTTTTCCTCATTAATTAATTAAGTAATTTACTTATTAGTTTATTGTTTCATTATCTCTTAATTTATTATTTTTTTTATATTTATTTATGTAGTTATTTAATCAAAAGTATTTTTTTACACTCAAACAGAAAATATTTCATTATGAAAATATTATTTTTCACTTTGTCCCACGAAGAAAAAATGAAATATTTCCTCTTTTTTTGAAAGCACCAATTTACTGCCAAAAAAAAAAAAAAAAAAAACATTTCGTTGTAAGTTTTATTATAAAACATATTATTCTTTCTTTATGAACTGCAATTTTCCAAACAAATTTCCAATTTGTTCATTTTGAAAAATCTACGTCATCTTAACCTTTTCACTTTGCCCCACATTCCCTTACATAAGATAGCACTATGTTAGATAACTTGTATTGAAATGTTATTTTTAGTTTTTTTTCGGTAACTTTGCATCTTCAAATTAGGTCTAATTTTTTCCTTGGACCCCATACCATGATGCAAATTAGAGCATTTTTCCATATGTTCTATTTGTTAATCTTCTTTACTAATAATAAAGCTGAAAGTCTCTCTGTCTGGATATCTGGATCTCTGTCTGGATGTGACGCGCATAGCGCCCAGACCGTTTGGCCGATTTTTATAATTTACTTAATAAGGAACAGAAATCTTGTTGATCAGTATAATTGGTTTCTTTTGTGATATTTATGTCTTGCTTCAATAGAATTTCATGCAGTTTTATCCCAAACGTAAATATTGTTCAAAAAAATGAATTATTTTAATTAAAATACTCTTAACTTTTTACATATGTTTTCGAAACTAGGATTTTTAACGGAACTGTTTTTTTAAGGAATAAATCTGTGATGCATACAATAGAGTAAAACAGAATTTTATGAAAAATTGAAAAAAAAAAAGTATATATTTATGTTATGAGTTCTTAAATTTGCTATAAAATGTTGAACTGTTGAAGTTTGAAGTCTCGTTCATCGCAAGTAAATCGGTATTGTAAAAGTATAAATAATAAATATATAAATAAATAAATAAATAAACAAAAAAAAAACAGCCTTAAAATCATAAAATTTCACTTTTGCATCATGTGAGATATTAAGAATGACTTACTGAGCGATTTTTAGTTATTTATTTATGTTTTGGCGAGGAGGGGGGGAGGAGAAAAGTTGCATATGTTGTATTGGAGTGTCGCATGTACGTCTAGCTTTACTTTGTATAGCTTTAATTTTAAGCTTCGATGAATTGGAGGACATGAAACACACATTTATAATTTTCACATAATATACTGAACTGAATTCTTACTGAACTGATATTCTTAGTTGAAATGTTTGATTTGTTTAGTTGCATTCCTACTTGTTTAGTAATCTAATTAATGCATTTAATTAGCCTCGTTTATTTTCCCCTTCTTTTTCATTCTAATAGCTTTTAAAATTAAATTAGCAACATAAAAATTTTAATTATTTAAAAATATAAAATATGTAAAAATAATTAAATCAATCAAGAAATAAAAATGATTGGAAGTGCAATTCGATTTTTTTCCTTTAATATTTTTCATCTTCATTGATATTGAAAGACAAAATCTTTTCATTTCAAAATGAAACAAATTTAAATATTGCATTAAATGAATGAACAAAGTCTTGTATTCATTCATTTAACTTCTTGCATGACTTCATTCATGTTTCACATCATATCTCTTTATATTAAGAACAAAAGAAAATTTACAATACAGCATTCGTCTAGATAATAAATCTCTAATAAATCGATGATTTAATGTAAAAAAGAAGATCATTTTGCTAAAAGTGATCGAATAAAATAGAAAAACAAAGCCCCCAATTTGTGACGGACGCTAATGCAATTATTTTAATACTCAGAATTAATTTAATTATCAATTACTTAATGTGAATGATGGAGAAAAGATATCAAAAAAAAATTTCAATAAACGAAAATAACGAGCCTCTTCAAAAGCGGGAGGAACATAAACAAATTATAGTACATGTGGCGACAAAATTTCTTAATTCCGTAATTAATGTAATGCAGAAGAAATGCTCCTGCCATAATATAAAACCCTGGAAAAATAAGTTTGTATACCTTTGACTTTTTATTATCTGCGATAAATTTTAGTAATTGCTTAGATTTCAAACGGTTTGTACGTGGAAAAAAACGCAATTTATTTTTATTTAATAGCAATTTACTTTGCCTATGAAAGTGAATCAAGATAGTTTTATATTTTTAGAGGGTCAAGTGAAAAATCCTCCCGATTTTTCATGCCATGTTAACAACGCATTTTTTGTTTTTTTCGTTTGGTAGTTATGTAATGAATTATGAGGGAGGAAAAGAATAGGAAGCTAAAGGGATGTTAGTTATTAGTAACCTGTTCAAGGATAATGTTTTGTTTTTGCAATAAAAGGGAATAATTCTTTTCTATTAATTAGGTGTTAAATCCCTCACATTTTGGGACTAATAACTGAATTTTTAGTTCCTATTGCATTTTCCCCTTACATAAAATACAAGAAGTTTTTTACTTATTTTCTTTTTTAACAAAAGCAATTCAACGAAGAGTACTATGTCAGTTCAAATGGATAATAAAAAGAAATACTGATTTGCGTGATTGCTCTATAGTAATAGTTAAAGTATTATTTCCTATTAAAACAAAAATACGTTGTAGATTTTTTTTTTTTTTTTTTGAAATACGAAAAGTGAACAGCAACTATAACCTATCTCAGGCCTGGCCAATAAGCGTCTCGTTGTTGCCATAAAAAATGAACAAATAAACATCTACATGCTTCATTGTTGTAATGAGAAGTGTGACTACGAATTGTAGTCATTGTTTTCGACATTCAGCGATAACCAAAATGTCACCGAGAATCAGTTTCGTTATGAAATTATCGGTAGCCTTTATTTGTAATTTGAATGCAGTTATAAAATAAAAAGATAATCCATAAAGGTTTGCTCAAACAAGAAAGATCTCAATCGTGTTAGTCGTGGAGCTGGCTTTTTTCAGTATTAAATTCATCTACCCGCATAAAATCAAAAACCAACTTTTTGATTACCAACGGCATAAAAATGGTTTCTCATCCCTATTTTCGTTACTCCCAAAAATGAAGACAAATCTAGAGGGAAATAGTTTTCAGAATGCATAGAGTGTAGGAAAAATCCCAGGATACAACTGAAAACATTAGTTTAAAAGACATGAACAATACTCGATTAGAGAAAAAGAGAGCCTGCCTACGTAATCTAACGGACTGCAATTTGAATGCGATTGATGTTTTTTCCAGTTGTCACATGTTAAAATAAAGTTTTTGAAAAAAAGAAACAAAAAAAAAAAAATAGTATTTGTAGCGATTTCTGGAAACTACTTTTAAATAAAGTTATTTAAAAAAGAAACTAGGTTCAAACGAATCTGACTGGTACAAATATTATGCTTCAGCGGATGCAATAAGAAATAAGACAAAGAAATGACCTCAGCCCTACCATTTTTCCGCCATACGTTATATCTCTTTGACGTCATTAGTTTGTTTGGCACCGTAATTTTCATATTTCGCCAATATTCCATTGAATAGAGAAAGGCTTAGAAAGAAATGAATTAGCGATAACTGTCTATTGAGTACCGTGTTTTCTGGCAGCCAAGGATGTTCCGTGGATGAACGTTTCAGATTACATTGCGATTATCCTTATATATTATTTCTGTAGCCTGTTTTTAGTTTCTACGCCAGATTTCCCTCAATTCTTGATCGATTTCTTTGATTTACACCTTATTTTAAGGCTTATGGTCCTGGCTACTGACGAAAAATAGACCCACGGTCTAAAAATTGTTTTTTTCTGCCGAAAAACCTGTTTTAAGGAACCAGAATGAGATTTTCGGTTAAACTTATATATTTAACTTGCACTGTGACCGACAGAGCTGAATAGCTTGATCGGCAGAGCGTTCTCCTCGTAACCAGAAGAATGCGTGTTCGGGCCCACGTCCGGACAATCTGCATCAAAAAATTAGAGAAAGATCGTGCATCACATGAACACTTAAATTAAGTAAATAACAAGTATGAGGGAATAGAATAAATGAATAGGAAACGCACTTTGCTGTTATGAAAACTTGATGTGGTTTTGTGCTATAGTACTTCTGAAATGTCCTTTTTTTTTTAAGTTTGGCTCTGGTAAGAAAATTAAAGCATAATGTAAGCGAAAATATAAGTAACAGGTTTAAAATTTCAGACTACAATAGAATTGTTTTTTGTTCAGAAAAAAATAGTAAATCGTATATTGAAATACATATTCCTGTAATGAATTTTTGACTCTTTGTACAAATAAAAAAATTACTACCTCAATTTAAAGAATAAAATATATATTTTTTTCTTTTTTTTTTTTTGCAAAAAAAAAAGCTTATCCCATTTTTACTACATTCGAAAAGCTACGCTTAAAAAAGAGCATAAATCAATTTATTTTGTATTTTAACCGTGCTGTTAAATGATGAACACGTGCTGCGGTCTAAGTCATAACGGTTCAAGCAGCCTGCGGTAACAAATTGTAAAAATTTTCAAAAAAAAAAAAAATAAAATAAAATAAAAACATTTCTCTTCAATATCTTATCTTATATATTATTCCCCTCTCATTTTAAAACTTATCAGTCTGGCTAACGACGAAAAATAGACTTACGGTCGAAAAATCAAGTTTTCGAAAACGCCCCTTGCTGTTTCAAAACCTTGATGCAGCCTGTAGTTCTTATGCATTTTTTTAAAGCAAAGTTCTAATGCAGTTTTCCAATTTTTTACGTCGCTTTCGGCAAAAAAAAAAAAAAAAAAGCCTGTGTGTATGTGTTTATATTTTAATAAAGCTTAAAAGCACTGGACTTAGTTGTTCGGTTAAATTGATAAGTTTTTTTCGGTAGAGCGTTCGGCTATAAACTATCTGATCTTCGGGCAAGCTTGGGCTGTCCGACATAATATCAAATTTATATCTGTATTACGCATTACATGTTCTCATAACATACACACGTAATAAAATAAATGCAATGGGAATGCTACTTGCTGTTTCGACTCCTTTATGCAGGCTACAGTTATCATTCGGATAAGTTGACTGTTAATCGAAGGGTGTTCTTTCCTTTTTTTTTAAGCTTTGACTACATCCAGACTACTCAGCATAATGTAAGCATAAAAAAGTATTAGATTTACCTAAAGGAAGTTCTTTTTGTGCAGAAAAACATTTTCATTGTATGCTGAAATGTAGATGTTTCTAGGGAGAGTCAGCTTCGGGCTTCCTCCGAATCAGACGTGCTTCCACACGCTCCGCATTCCATTTGCCATAGCTACAGAAATATAGCAGCTAGAGAGTCATATTTTATACCAATTCAAAGATCTTGTTGAACCCTTCCCGTAGAGTAGCTGCACACGGATTTTGGACCATCCATTCATTTGCAATCCGTTAATTTCATCTTTGAACATGTCCCCGCCCTGTTTTAGCACATTGTCTGACTGAATAAAGAATTGGAAAACATCGCGGGCCACCTTGATCCACTTCCTGTCATCGCACCACCACGGACGACCTGTCAATGGAAAGCTTATTTTGCAAGCTCCAAGAGGATACTGGTTATTTTGCCCTAGCGCCAGGGGCCTAAACAGAAGGACACCTTAAATTATCGTTGAGACTACCCGGTTTTTGCAGCGCTAGAAACACCCCGTGCGACCTTCGACCCCGCCGTGCAAGCACCCCCGCTCCTGCGGGATCCCTCAACAGCGTAGGAGATGAATGCCAGGGGGACATTTAATGTAAACATCCAGCATCCACAGTGAACGCTCACGCCTCAGCGAACCCAACACCTTCCAGAGGACCACCCGCAGAGTATTTCTGCATTGCGTATCCAAGGGATCTTCCTCACAGTGCATCATTTACTTTCAGTGAACATTGTGTATTCTAATGTGCCCAGAGTGTTAATCCACCTCACACTTCAGAGTCACCATATCAGACTTTTATGGACTTTCCCTCTCCGGCTGACTAGGGAACGTGCTCTAGTTGCCCCGCTACACATTCGTCATTCCTGTTATCACCTGAACTGTCGCTCACATGTGGGCTAATTACTGCTCTTCATCCAAGGAACTGTACGTATAAACATTTTAATAGTGATTTATCAACTATCTATGTACATTTTACTGGTTTTACGTAATTATTTTTCACTTTTGGAATTTATTATTATTATTATTTTTATATATATATATAATTTTTTTTTTTATATATATATATATTTTAATTAACATTCGCTGTATACTGCAAAGTATATCTCCGTACATCTTACTTATTTTGCACAGTTACTTTTCACCAATGTGTTTTATTATACATATATATCTATATTTTAACATTTACTCCTTATAATTACCCTTTTTTTTTTTTGATTTAAGGTGCCTCAAGCAGAGCGACGCTAAAAAATTTTAAATGCATTATGCCTGGATTTCCATTGTTAATTAAATTATTGTAATTAATTTTTTATGCTATATTTTTATGCGTCTTAAAAATTCAAAAACTGTTGAAATGTCATGTAAATATTCATTTTACTCAGAATTAAGAGAGATTTCAGTACTCTTTTTTTTTTTTTTTTTCCTTGGGCTAAATCATAATCTCAGGAATTATTAGCTTAAATAGTCTTGTCCAATTAGTATACAAAATTAGAAGCTTATTGAATCCTATCAAGTAGACATTCATTCAGCTCAGATTTCAAGACAACATTTTTTTTTTTTTTTTTGAAGTCACTCCTCTTTTTATTGATTAGCATCCGAAATATTCGTTAAATACTTATCGTTTAAATACGATGGAAAATACACACGAGGTCGTACAAAGGCATTCTCCCCCTCATTGGGTGTTACAGAAACTGGACTCTAAGATGACCTCCTTGGGTAAACTTCCTCACCCAACCTCCCCACCCCCCACCAACAGTACACCACCAACACCCTCACTCCTTGCAATCTTCAAATTCCACAGATTTTAGTGAGATTTACATTGGTCCTTTTGAAGACCATTTTCATAAGACCACCCAACCCCCAATAAATTTCATAACATACGAAAACTCAGTAGACGATATATTGGATTTCTTTGACACCATTATCTCGGGCAAGGATCGAAACCGTCACATCTTCTTGAAGATTGGACTACGAGAGCAAGTCAAATCTGCCCTTGCGCTACTACGATTTAAGCTTAAGGATAGCCAACAGAACCAATTAACTTCTTCCCCCACTGGAATTTTGCCCAACGATGCAAATAATGTCATAAACTTACAACCTGAGCTCAATTTGACTGAGAGTAATTCCCAGTGTGACCAACCAGAGATCACGTATACAACAGTTCGCACACAAACAGAGCTAATAGTTGATTCCCCCACCATCCTTTCGCCTTCTCCTCTCCAACCCGTTAAAAATCCTGCCTCTCCCCCCTTTAATGACCCCCCGTCCTATGCTTCGGCAGCCAAAAGAAATGTACACACCATGTTAGTGTACCCCACCGACCCCAATTGCACATCATCTAAAAACCTCAGGAAGCTCTTGGAGAATAACTTCGATCCATTGAAGGACGGTATCAAAGTCTCAAGGGTCAGGTACGTGGCTAAAGGGGGAGTGGCTATTGACCTGCCAACACAAAATGATCTTTCCTCTCTACAGGAGAACCTCGCAGAAGTCCCAGTCCTAAAGGACAAAATTAGCGTGCGAGCACCGAGACTCAGATTACCGAGAATAATCCTCTACGGTGTCACACCTGACTTTGACGGCCCAGTCCTACAAGATATTCTCTACAACGATTTTGACATTCCCGAACATGAGGAGGTCTCCCCGTGTTTTAAACTTTCAGGGAAAAACGGCACTAATAACTGGGTTTTCCAGTGTTCCCCAAGCGCCTACCACTTTATTATGTCCTCCCCCAAACTAAGCCTTTCCTGGCGGGTCATCAGCATCCGAGAATTCCTCGGAATTCGACGATGTTATGCCTGCCAGGGCTTTGGCCATGTCGCCTCGGACTGCAACAAGCAACGCAGTTGCTGCTATTGCTCTGAGGACCATGGCAATGAACCTTGCAATGCAACCCGACCATTTTGCACGAATTGCATCAATTCCAATGTAAGCAAACACACAAACTACTTTACCGATCACGCAGCAAACGACTCTAAGTGCCCTTTTTATTTGAATATTGTTAACAAAGTTAGATCCCAAACGAAATATGAATAAAACATATGAAAATGCAAACTCTGAGATTTCCCTTCCATCCACTAGATTGGCAAATTCTTCATCTTTCAACCACTTAAATCTAAAACAATTTTCAACAGTTTCCCCAAATTCATTCACCTCAGTCTCCGCTCCCTCTCTGAAGATTGTTCAGATAAACCTTCAAAGAGCGGCTGCACCTACATCCTTACTTCAACAATTATTACCAGAACAAGAAATTCATGCATTCTTGGCTCAGGAACCATACTTGGTCAAGAAACAAATTTGCAATATCCCTTCCTCCTGGGGCCGAGTCTTGTCAACCAGTGGTCGTGCGGCAATTTTCCTACCCACAAATAAACTTAAAACTATAAGTGCCTTCCAGTCATATGACTTTGTGGCAGTAAAGGTCTCAATGGACACCTCCCCCTTCATTTTGCTTTCAGCATACTCGTCCCCGGCCGAACCAATCGAAGAACTTCTTCTCGAGCTTTCGAGTTTCATTAACTCAATAAATCTCATCCCCATCCTCATCGGAGGGGACTTCAACGCCCCTTCTAGAACTTTCGGTTATTCCAGAGACAGGGCAAGGGGAGAGGCCGTCCTTGATTTTGCCGCTACTTTGAATTTAAACATGTTGAACTCTCCCCACTCCCCTCCCACCTTTCAAACAGCACATGGTCATGGTTGGCCAGACCTAACCTTTTCCAAAAATATTTGCAGCAACATTAGCTGGGATGTCAGCAATATCATATCAGCAAGTGATCATAATTATATTTTTATTAATATCGACAGCTCTTTTTCAACCTCACGGTTCATCCGCTATAAAACTTTATATACTACTATACCATTTGAAAAACTGCTCAAAGTTAAACTGCCACCAATAATTGCCCTACTTCCAACCCTGACCACATTTGATGATCTTGATCGGTTCACAACAGCTCTCACACTCACTATACAGGACTGTGCAGAGCTAACTTTCAAGAAGAAAAATTTTGCCACACCTTCACCGGCAAAATGGTGGCATACAGGTTTGACTGTTCTAAAAAAGTGTGTCACTGCTGCGAGACGCCGTCTCCAGCGCAACAGGGGTTCCTCACTGGAGAATCAGTTCAAAGTCATTTACAAAAAAGCACTAGCCAAATACAAACGAGCAATACGCCAAGCTAAAACCTCTTCCTGGAAAACCTTCTGCACACACAGCAAAAATGTGTTTGGCAAACCCTACAAAATCTGCTTCGGCAAAGCTTTCTCCCCAACTTATATGCATCAATCATCCGCCACTACTGATACCGAAGATTCTTTTTGTCAAAAGATCCTGAACCATTTTTACCCAGAAGACCAACCAGATCCTCCAGTCGATCCCCCTGTCCCACCCTCAACCTACACTCCTTTTACGAGGGAGGAGGTTGAACATGCAGTTCAGCTCCTCCCTCGCAAGAAAGCACCAGGTAAAGATGGCCTGGACTACATTATATGGACTGCTATTCATCGCACCTTCCCCAATTTCCTTAAAGACTACTTCAACGCCTGCCAAGCACTAGGAACTTTTCCAAAACCTCTCAAAGAGGGAGTATTGATGCTTTTCCTGAAAGCAGGTAAGGATCCTTCCCTCTTTACCTCCTTTAGGCCAATAATTCTTCTGCCAGTGCTTTCAAAAATCTTTGAAAGAATCTTACTTTTCCGTCTCCAAAGCCACCTTTCCCTTAACAACCTCCACCACCCAAACCAATTTGGCTTCGTCCCGCGGCGTTCCGTTAATCATGCCTTGGCCGCACTATTTGCAAAAATAGAGGAAGGAATTGCAAGAGGGCATCAAATGGTGCTCATCTCCCTGGACATTGTTTCAGCTTTTGACAATCTTCCATGGGATAAGATCATGTATTACCTCGCCGATTCCCACTGCGATGAGGGCATTTTAAATATGTATCGCAGTTTCCTCTCTCACAGAAAAATTTTCATTCAAACAAGCACAGGCTCATGCTCTATCAAACAGAAAAAAGGTTGTCCGCAAGGTTCCTGTAGCGGACCGGAACTGTGGAATCTCGTCGTGGCTTCACTACTTCGAATTCCATGGCCAGATCACACCCACGTGCAGGCCTTTGCGGACGACATTGCAATTCTCGTTTCAACAAGGCGCACGCATGATCTGCAAACCTTTGCGCGCGACACTCTTTCACTAGTCAACACCTGGCTGCTCGAGCATGGCCTGACTGCTTCCAATTCCAAATCAGCATATATGCACCTTAAAGTCCCAAGGAATCTCAAAAGAGCCCCCACTCTTCTAATGGGAGACTTCCACATCATCAGAAAAAATAACTTAAAATATTTGGGGGTGGTACTCGACAATCGCCTAAAATGGACGGCTCACCTCGACCACCTAAAAACTAAATCAGTAACACTCCTTAGCAAATTTCAAAGATTAGCGGGGGGTAATTGGGGCATCAGTTTTCATCAAAGACGTCTACTTTACAAGGCGGTGGTCGAATCCTCCCTCATGCATGCAGCTGGCCTATGGGGCAATTATCTAGGAGTACGTCTCGTAAATAAAATCCATTCTATCCAACGCCGTTTCCTTCTTGTTCTTACAGGTGCATATTCCACAACCTCACATCAAGCCCTTTACATACTATCTGGGATCCCCCCTTTGGAACTACTAATAAGGCAACATATGTGGTCCTTCAACATTCTAATCAAACAAAAACCAATTCATCTTGACGGAATCGAATTCCAAAGTACGCTCTTTGAAACTGACGCTCCAAAATGGTTCAAATGCTCCTACGAACAACTCGTAGACACTAGCTTCATCCATACTGAAGAGATCCATCCAAACCAACTTTTACCTCGCAGAATCTACACAGATGGTTCAAAAACCATGACTGGTGTGGGCTCCGCGTTTGTTTCCTTTTCGGGTAATACAATTAGAAGTTCCTCTTCGGTGAGACTTCGGGAGGGAAACTCTGTCTTCCAAGCAGAACTCTTGGCCATCAAAAATGCAATTGCTTATACGCAAAGCCTTCCTCAATACCCGTTCCAAATTTTCTCTGACAGCCTATCATCTCTATTGGCCCTCAAAAATTCTTTTAGCAAAAATCAATTAGTCCAAACAATTCTAAAACAGGTACTCAGCTCTACTAAAAATTTTAACATCTTTTGGGTTAAAGGCCATTCAAACAACAGAGGGAATGACGAAGCTGATCGTCTTGCCAAATTAGCGGCAGACACTACCGGACTTCAGGAAGACGCGAGTGTCCCATACCCCGCGTCACACCTCAAGAGGCTATTAACGACTCAGCTTTGTATGGATTGGCAATACCGATGGGACAACGCGGAGACGAGCAGAGGATTGCACGATATGCTACCAACAATCAAGCTCTACCCGCGCGTCTCACACCGTTGCCACACCATTTTCTCAACAGGTCACGGCCCATTTCCTTCATATTTGAATAGATTTAACATTATCGACTCTCCTCTCTGCTCTTGCGGAGAAATAGGGGACAGCCTCCATTACATCTTTGACTGCCCACTGACAGAAGCCCACCATCTCCGCTGTCCTCCGGGCACATCCCATCAACAACGCCTGAAGCAGGCACTTAAACTGCGGCATAGCACCGCGCGTCTTAACGCAATCTTCCATTCTTTGTCAACCGAGGGTTACCTGTACCAGAGCTCAATCTAATTTCTTTTACCCATGCATTTTTATTTACCCACAGCTTTAGTATCTAATGGTTGCCTCTTTAGACATTCTGTCGTTCTGCATGTCTCCTATTACATTGTACAATCTAATGATTGTTGGCTTTGTTTTTGGTGAATGTAGCTGAGTGTATTGTCTGTTTGTGTCACTTTGTTGATTTGCTACCACTATTCAATGGTGTATAGCTGTGTACCCTGTGTAATGTGTGTATATATATATATCTATATCTATATGTATGTTTGTATATGTGTGTATGTTTTATTATTATTATTATTATTATTATTATTATTATTATTATTATTATTATTAATCTTTATGTGAGTTTAAAATTGTGTAAGCAAAATTCCTGTCTGTCGGAATATGATTTCGTGTATTGCATGCATTATGTACGACATATACAATGTATCAACTCACCGATTAACACAGCTGTCTCCAGGGCCCCATCCAACCGTTTAAACCACACATAGTGGTAGGTACTGGGGACCCTGGAGTGTTATGTTATGTAGATGTTTCTAATAGCAATGTTCAACCTTTTGTACAAATGAAAAAATACTACGCCAAATTAAAACTACGAGTTTCACCCAGTAAACCTTTAATTTTTTATTCGAGCGAATACGATATAAAGCATTAAAATTATTATCAACTTCACTATCGAGAAATCATTTTCTACTCCTCAGCTTTCTGCTGAAAAAAAAATACATTTTGTCTACGTTCGAAACATTACACTTAAAAAACGGACTCAGTTCAACTGGTTTTGGTTTTGAATTTTAAGTGTTCGATTAAAAGAGAAACATGTGCGAGCATTTAAGCCGTAACGGTTAAAGCAACCTTCTGTGTGAAATAGTTCAATATTCAAAGATAAAAACACTAATTTTCAATCTAATTTATTACTTCTCTAGAATGATTATTTTAATCACTACGTGAGATATTCGTCATTCTTTGATCAAATTCCATGCTTTACGAATACTTTTAAATCGTATCATGCTGGTTAATGACAAAATATAGAAGCATGATCTTATTTTTTTTTTTTTTTCGGCAAAAAGCTTTTTTGCTGTTTTTTACTACGCATTCCTTCAATGAATAGCTTTCGAAAAGGAAGGCGCAATTGCTAGGTTTGTTGGGGTGTCGGGCTGTTAATCAGAATGGCGCCAATTCGAATCCGTGCCAATAAATATTTCTTTAATGTTTCTTTTTTTCCTGTCAGATGCTCACATGGGCAGGACTGTATTTGCCACAACCTGTTTTTTTCACATGCACAATTATTGCTTTTTCACGAGTCACTACTCAGCCACTTTTAATGATATTTATGTTTGCATTGAAAATACGTACGACCAAAAGGTGAGCGATGATCAAATTATCACAACGTTGTATTTAACGAGGTTTTGTTACTGATGTCTTTAAATTACATGCCTTCTCTTCTGTGCTTACTTTTTTTCGGTTCTTCTTCATAATGTTCTTTCTTTGACATTTTTAAAGAGCGAAGTGCCTTATGAAACAATTCGAAGCACAGTGCGGAGTTCCGCACGGGTCGACTAGTTATTCCGATATTCACTAAATATGAAAGCTACTGTAAATGTCATAGACAAGGATGATATTGAACTATCCTGGCGGGTTAACAATGAATAGTAAAATGTTGTAGAAAAGTATGAAAACGGGAACTTTTCCGTTACATGCAAAGTTTATCCGTTTAGGAAAAAGTTTCTGGCGTCAATGTCATCCGAAAATAATTTAAAATTGGACATTGAAATAAGTTAAGGGTCATTTCACGGTAATTTAGACATTTATGTAGAGTTCGTAACGTGACCTTTTTTTGCCATAACTTTTTAATTTACTGTTTGATAAGCATATAATTTTATTTTGAGCTTTTCCTACCAACACACCAACTCAAATTAAAATGATTTGCAAATCAAACAGTAAATTAAAAAGTTATGGCAAAAAAAGGTCACGTTACGGACTCTACATAAAGGTCAAAAATACCATGAAATGACCCTTAAGCATTATTCATAGTTATGTTTTATTAGTTTATTAATAATAAATAATTTATACTAGTACCTTCAAGGTTATTTCACCTATTTCTTTATTTTTGCCTTTTTAGTGATTGAATGTTGATATATTGACATAATAAAATTCAATTATTAAATATTTTTAAAATTTTGAGATTATTTAGTAGGATTAAAAACTCGTTTATCATTTTAGCAATGGCGTATGAAAGGTTATATTGTGGCTCCTAGTGGTTTCTCTCATCTTCTTAAATAACACTTTTGCTACTAGATTTATTGCACTTGTTTTTGTCCCCTCCCTCAACAAAGCATTTCCAACTCCCCTCCCTCAACAGAGCATAAGCAGCGAATTGCTAGTTTTCCCTTCATTCTCAGAAATTTGGATATCCTATTGATTTCTTGACTTGACAGCTTAAGAAAAGAAAGGTCCCCCAATGCAGTGGAGATATAATTCCCAAAAATATGTGAGCTTACGAATGTAAAAATATCTGCTACAAGCAATGATAAAATTAAAAATTTTAAAAATCCCCGACTGAGTCGCAACTGTAGAATCAAGAGGGAAAATTGAAAATCCTTTTAAAAGCCTTATATTATTGAAAATCAATGTCAAGTATTTTATTTGCTATTAAATATAAACTGGCAACAAATAAATTTTTTTAAATCATTGCTTTTTATTTCCTTGTTGGCCAACAATGAATTCGGTTATCAATCGCGTGTATAAAGGCTTATCTGTTATTAAAATATGCTTTAAAAAACGTTATAATTCGAATTCTATGAAACATGGAAGTTCAAACACATTCTATCAGAAAAATTTCTTTCTTTATTTTGGTATTAAATTTCAAAAATTTTAACTATGTTTTCGCTGCAAAAATCGCAAAAAACCTTTTAGAGGTTTTTAATTAATATCTTCGTTAATTAATGTCATCCAAAGATGCAACCTAGCTAAGAACACTCTCGATCAACTCTCCTTTCGAACAATTTTATTTTCAAAATCGGTCCATCCGTTTGGGCGCTAGAGTGCGACAGACAGATACACAGACATACAGACACGTCAAACTTATAACCCCTTTCCTTTGTGTGCCGGGGGTTAAAAAGAAGCTTAGTTTTAAAATTTTGAAGTTTAGCTCAGGTCTTGGCATCCATAGGCTCACATAATTGGCATGAAAATTAGTTCCTTGTAACCTCAAAGCATACATATGCAAGTATTTATTCATTTTCATTAAAAATATTAAAAATGTTTTTTTTCTTTTTAAGAGTCCGGACAATCCCCCCCCCCCCCCCCCCCCCGTTTTTTTTTTTAATTATTTTTTTTTTTTTTTTTTACGTGATAGACAATGATTTCCTAGCAGATACTTTTGAGTTGCGTGAGCAGATAGTTAATATTTTTATCTGACTCTCTGTGTGTGTATGCTTTTTATTTGTTTATTTTTAATTTTTAAAACGTAGCGAAGTAGCGATTGAATTTTAAAAGTAGTTTGTAGTCGCTATATTTTTAAAACAATAATTGTAGTTGTAGTGAACTACATTTGTGAAATATATTGTTGCTGTAGCTCGCTTCAAAAATATGTAGTTTTTCCCACCATTGCATTTGTCCTACGTGTATACTTCTAATTAACTCCCCCCGAAAGTTGTAACTGACTGCAAGTAAAAAGTGGTGTAAGTCACAAAACGCTGCGTTTCATATATCGGTGAATATTGGTACTATTAATGTTAAACTTCTTGTATTGCATGTTAAACAGGAACACGCTGTATATTTTTCGCCTTTTTGGATCGAAAACAGTGATCGTAATGAATCACTAAAATTAATGCATAATATCAATTATTAAGTAGAATTGATTACAAACTGGCATAACAAAATGCTGACATTTATAATCACCAAATAAAATATTAACAAGTTGGTGTCCTTAACTGATTGCGAAATACTTCGACAACTTATTTGACTTAATCAACCGAGCTCCTTAAACGCCTGAACATCATACCGATATTCTGTATTGATTGCCTGGCGACTCAACATCTTCCCACTAACTTCAAGAAATAATAGTACTATAAAGTAATGGCAATACTTTATAGTACTATCCGACAAATCGATACTGCTTATTTTTAGATATAACTTTATTTGATGCCTTCAACATAGTTTTCATGATGACTTGAGAATTGTTATATCACAAGTTAATATGCATCTAGCAACTTATTTGGGACCGAACTAACTACGCTGTTGAACTACAACAATGATTTGCTTAGGAGTGGCCGGTCTGCCATGGGAAATGAAATCCTTTCATCAAACGTGCGGTAGTTATATCCTTTTATGAATAGATGAGTTTAACTGAAAAGCTCTCGCTCTCTCTCTCTTTTAATGTTACGAGGAATTTCGTACTTCAAAGGGGCATTGGTGGCCGCAAAGGAAAATTACCTTCAGCCACCAACCTCATCACATTTTAAATTAGAGGATGATACTTTCTTCACCAGGTATCTCATTTCAATCTGATTCTGTTTGATTCAGTTTCGATGCATGAGCTAAAATTTGCTTTGGTGCTTAAAAGTTACTTTAAGAAATGTTCATCAAAAAAGGGAAACCTTATTACGATGTGCTTATTTTCACGCTCAGTGATTATCTGCAAGAAATATAGGAAACACTTATTAGTACTAGAAATGTTTAATGCAGATTTTTTTAAAGCCGTAAGCATATACATAAGATTTGCATAGTAACACAGATTGGGAGCATCGTTTCTCAACATTTTAACAACATTAAAGTTACACTACAACCTTATCTAAAAATCTGCATTAAAGCTATTACCCATTGTTTAGTTTTAAAAACTTTTACTCATAAATAATGGGTTATCACAGCTCTTGTTAAATAGTTGATATTTTAGTTCATTATGAGTGTGAACTTGTTGTTCCTTGACCTCCCCTCTTTAAATTTAACGCTTCCCATAGGCTGGTTAAGAATCGCTGATATTGGTTGAAAGACTTCAGTATTCTGGCGTGTTAAGGCTCTTCTAAACCTCTCCGTAAAATCAGATTCGACGAAAACACGAAATCTGTGGCAACACAGGGGGTGTATCTGGGAGGGTCTAACTCGATTTTTTTTGCACTGCTAATTGGTCAGATTTCATGAGGGACAACGTCAATCATTCAGTTGTTGAAAGGACAATCGTAAATCTAAGATGTCCCCATCGGTACTCCTTTGCGGTCGGACGAGGGCAGAGAGCTAGTTCCAAAACATGTCCCCCCCCCCTCCGGCCTGTTTCCCACCACGACAACAGATCGGCGTAGCGGAAAGAACTCACGAGTATGAGGGTGAAGAAAAAAGAATCCAATTCTCCTATTCTATTCTACCACCCTTCTCACTTTTACTTGAAAACTTTGGAATCGCGGGACAATTCTTTACATTTACTCTTCGAATCGAATTCTGTATTTGTTTTGCAATTCATGGGCGGCATAATCTTCATTTTTTTAAATTTTGTTTTATATTTATTCGTTCAGTTCATTCATTTATATATTTTTCAATATATAATTGAGGGGGAGGGGGCGAGCGGAACACAGATCTTTATAACTTTAACGATAAAAGATTGCTTTACTTTTTACAGAAATTTCTGAAACTATTCTTGAAAAGAAAAGCAAAACAATCATAGAAAAATGTCGAAGAATTTCTGCGGATGTCGGTGTGAGCATAAAATAAAAACATTTGGTAGTTGTGTAGTTAGGTTTGCTGATTGCTAGTTTGATGAATGTTACAATTAATAAAAAAAGCATAAAGAGTAAATCTTTCGAAAACACTCACGCCCTGTACAAGGATTTTCTGTTCTGTTTTTAATTAGAAAATTATGCTTTTGTTTTGTCTATGAATTTCCTGCGCATCAAAAGAGGAAAGAAAGAAACTAACGAATCTGCATGTTGGCACGATAGAAAACAGGAAGAGAGAAAAAAAAAATGTTGTCTTGTTAGTGATCAGAAGGATACCATATTACCAATGGCGCACAGGAATTTTTTAAAGGGAGGGTCCAAGGTCGAAAGTCTCACTCCATTATTACGCCGTCAAACATATTGACTTGATTTTATCAATTCCCGAGAACAGAAAACAGTAAAAAATAAGCTAATGAATAAATAATTAGCATTAAGTAAAGAAATAAAAAGAAGTTAAATAATTTACGCTTTTATTTTTCTCATAATTAAAAAATGAATTCAAGTTCAAAGGATCTCATTTCAATTTGTAATCACAAAACTAAAAACATAGTTATTACTGTGTATTCATTTATAATCCCCATTCTTCTTCTCATAGGCTAAGTGCACAATATTTTAAAAAATCTCTTAACATGAGGGTTTTATTTTTTCACTTATTAAAACAGAAGTTATTGTTACCTTCGTTTGAAATTATTTCACGCACAAAATATAGAATCGTAATCAATCGGGGGGAAAAGCAAGACCTATGGGAGGGGTCCTGACCCCCTGGACCCTTATGTGCGCCACTGATAAATACCCACTAAGGTTTTCATTATTTATACACGTGTAATGACACCTCTCAGTAATGCTAAAAGCAAATTATTGCAGAGCTTAGTATTTTTGACAGTTTCATGCAGAATCAACGCTTGATTTAAATCTGAGAAAAGCCATGTTACTGCGTACAAAAGCCCTTTATCACGCTCTGAATGCAAATTGGGAATTTTACTGTTGTTTTTCTTGGATAAAAGCCTACTTCAATTCAAACTTTCGTCGATGTGCCTATTCATCAACATTTTAAGATAATTTCAATTCATTGAGCCTATTGTTAAAAGAATAAAGATTATATGTTCACAAATTTTGCCATTGCATATAATAAAACGTAAGTAATTGAACTCTAATGGTTTAAATATACTTCGAAAGAATGAATAAAGTGTAAGAAAGCGTACAGTGGTTTAAAATAGTCAGCAAGTGGTATTTAGGAATTTCCGTATCATAAAAATTTGATTTCTTGATCTTGAGGCAAAGAATGTTTATTTCTTTCAGTTTGACACTCTCTGTTATTTAAACATTTTGTTCACATAGTAGGAAATTAATAAAACTCCTTATGAAAATAGAGTGACCTTAAACAATATGAGTAGTACAGTACAGTATACAAATGAAAAACGTTATCTATCATGACAGCGTCTCGAAAAATATTTACGTGTACCAACAACTACGCTATTGTAAAAAGATTGCCATCAATCATGAAACGAGAAAAAAAAAAATCCTAAAAAAAAGGAAGGAGCATGGTTTTGTTAATATTTTCGAAAAAGATTTTCGTTTAGAGTTCAAAACTGTCATATGACAAAAAAAAAAAAAAATGCATCGATTCAATGAATCAAATGTATGATCATGTTCAATCTCGAGAATTATAGGAAAAAATAGATTGCAAAAGACACAAAATTAAATAAGCATTATTCGAAAGGGGAGACAGTGAGGCACTCAATTTATGTGCCGAAATAATTATCACTATGAGGAACGTTTCTTGTTCCCAGTCTCATTTGCTGTACGCAAACGAGAAGACTTGTTTATCCAAAGTGGGGAAACAAAGTGCAAAAGGTGAGAAAAAATTATACATGAAATCAAATGAATTGATATCGTTCCATCTTGAGTATTGGAGGCAAACAAAATAATATGAAAATTCAAAAAAAAAAAAAAAAAATGAGCAAGGAAAAAGAGTACTGTGGCCCTAAATTACTGTGACAGTATCACCATACTGAACTTTCTTGTTCGCAGTCTCATTTCTTTTCATGCAGTCACGATGATTGACAAATTCGGATTGCAAAAGTAAACTTTATGTAACATGAAAAGATTTCGGAAATGCATTGTAAATTGTGAATAGAGTTCTTTGATTGTGAGCATGCGCAAATGATCAAGACGAAAGTTCAACTAATGATACTTCTTGAAATATCGAGAATGTTTTTGATATGAAGTGCTGCTGGCGTCATTGCTTTCTGGATTCTTTGAAAAAATACTTTCAATTAGTGTTTTAAAGAGCCATTTGGGTGGAAAAAAGCATCACTTTATACATGAAATTGAATGAAGCAAATATGATCTTGTTCCATCTTGAGTATTGGAGGCAAACAAAATAATATGAAAATTAAAAAAAAAAAAAAAAAAAAAAGAAAAAAAAAAGCGAGGAAAGAGTTCTGTAGCCCTAAATTACTGTGATAGTATCACCACACTGAACTTTCTTGTTCGTAGTCTCATTTCTTTTTCATGCAGTCACGATGATTGACAAATTTGCCCTGCAAAATTCGTATTGCTTTCTTGATTCTTTGAAAAAATATACTTTCAATTGGGGTTTTAAAGAGCCATTTGGGCGGAAAAAAAGCACCAATTTATTCATAAAATTGAAGGAACCGAATATGATCCTGTTCCATGTTGAGTGTTGGAGGCAAACAAAATAATATGAAAATTAAAAAAAAAAAAATGATCGGAGAAAAAAGGTTGTGAGGTACAAGGGCGGATTCAGGGGAGGGTCAAAGGGTCAGCTCACCCCCTGTGAGAAGAATGTCATTATGATTATTATTAAACTTCAATTCTTTACATCCGAAAAAATAGTACATGGAATCAATGTCAACATTTTTTTTTTTTGCTCGGTTCTGTAAGGAAGTTCTTTTTAGCGCATCATAATTCAAAGAATTGACTGGATTTGTTTACTGAGGTATTGCTATTTTGATTTCTTTGTTCATTTTCAAAAGCGCAAATTTCTCTAATGAGCTTAACTTTTTTCCCAGTTTTAAAAAATTCTGAAAAAGTGGCATCTGAATCAAATACATGGAGACGCAAACCTTTGAAAAGCAATATCTCAGTTTGAGTTGGACTGCAGATATCACTTTTGTGTTAGCACGGCAGTATTGGAATACCTTTTATTTTTGGCACTTACTGCTTACATGATTAAGAATAAAATATATATACATAAAATAATAATGATAACATATATATATATATATATATATATATATATATATATATATATATATATATATATATATATATATATATATATATATATATATATATATATATATATATATATATATATTCAAAAATCGGGAAAAGACTTCGTTAGGACTTGAATTTAGCGCTCATTGAAATAAATTATGGAACAACAATCCGAACCACCCTTTCAGTTCGAAACCTAAAATACCTATTTAAAACATTTTTCAGGGTCAAAATACGAGAAAAAAAAAACCTTTCTATGCGAAAAAACATTTGGCAAAATATTTTCTACTAAACTTAAATAAGCTAGACTTGTTTATGAAGAAATCCACAAAAGTAAAGAACAGCACAAACCTTCGACACATATTTAGACAATAAAAAAAGGGAAAACAAATTTTGCGTTTCTTTTCATGCTCCAGAGAAAAACACGAAAATAAAAATTAATCTCTATATATTTATTTTGAAGCAATTTAAGAATAAAATTCTTCAAACTCAAAAATGCACTTCAATCGATTCAATCTTGGAGAAAATTATTTTCTCATGATACATAATTTTTAAAATTTTTCAACTTCGGAAACTAGTCGTTTTCTTTTCCGTGTTGAATTGATTCCTACCGTCGGAAATTCTTCTTAAGAGCATTGTTCAAGACAGGAAAAATTTCTTTTTGCATGTTTCAGATACTGCATATTACCTTGTTTTCTTTCTTGAGCTCTCGCACCACCCCTTCTGGCAGCAAGAATTCGGTAATTTATTTTCTTATTTCTGCAGCTTTTCCAGTTCTTTTGGAGCTTTCCAGCTAGATGAATTTAATTTGTTTTCTACCAAGCTTTTGGACATGCGAAAAAGGAAAACCCAGAAAATTTTCCTCGCTTTGATGACTGTAATCACAGGCGTTATTCTAATGTAATACCGTGTTCGAAACAAAATTTGTTTATTCAACTTCTTAAACTTCATTTTGCGCGTCGATGGTACAACGAACTATATTGTAAAAAATGGTATGTATGCATGATTGATTTATATACTTTCTCTGCTTCCGCAGAATTTATAAATGGTCATTTTTGTTTTATTCGTAAAGGTTATCAACCAGAAATCTTTCAGCAGCATGTTTTGAAAAAAAATCCATTCACAAGTACGTTTTTAGTTTGACACGTTTTATTATTGTTGTTATTTTTCTTATTTTATTTTGGTTTCATTGCTTGAGAGCTGCATACCTGAAAATTAGTCAATCGGCATAAAACACCAATAAAACAGTAACAAAGTAACTCGTTCAAAAGTAGAAAATGTGTGCTACTGAAAAGAGTGATGATAAAGCTTTTTATCGGTACAGTCAATCAGAGTAACGTTAGCGTCAATTTATTTAATTTAAACTGCCCGAGTCGTATTTAAATAGTTTCATTCTTTTTTCTTTTTTTTTTTGGTTGTCTAAAACTTGACAAAAACTCCTAGAGTATCCTCATATATATAATAGTTAATGATCGAGTAACGCTGCTGACGTCATTACAATGAAACTCTCTCCACAGCATAATAATTTGACAATATTTTTTGGAAATGTTTGACATGCAGAGTGACGAGGCTTAACTGGATTCAGTATCTTAACTGTTTCACTGGTAAGACTCATTTTAGGAGAATGAAGAAACGAAAAAGTGATCAACAATGAACGCTATCTACTGGAGTTTAGGTTTAATCCACTGGAGTCTGAGTTTAAAATTTCAAATATTAAAATATCACCAAACATGCAATTGTTTCGTTCAAATGTTGAAGCAATTTTCACCCGTCATACCTTGGCGGGCTATTGTCTGGTTGTATAACTATCAAAAACTATGAAATAATAATTGAACGCCATTTAAATGGACTTGTTAGCCTATTTGAAAATTATCCTGCCATTTAGGGTAAGGTTGAGCCACGCCGGAAATGAAATGCAAAAAAAAAAAAAAAAAACACTCAAATCTGCTTTTGTGCGGTAGATAGGGACCGCATAAAAAATCGCATTAAAAAATCGCTCGAAATTACACTAAGCACTCGTTTTAAAGATAAGTAAATCAATTGGAGCCCAATTTGATTGCAATTTTCATACACCGCAGGAAAAAAAATCGCACGTAAAAAATAGCATAAAAACAGGTTTGAGAGTACTTCAAAAAAAGTAGAGCGATTTTAAAGCATAAATTTTTTTAAAAAAATGTTAACTTATTAGTACACCACTCACGACATCATAAGAGTTTTACCATTTTAAATATTTCATGGAGCACTACAATGTAGGTAGTGCAATTTTAACGGCATTAAAAATAACATCCAAACAGTGATTTCATAACTATTGAATCATGCAATTAGCTGTGTAAATTATTGACTTTTTTTTCTCTTTTTGCAGGATAAAACGCAGAAGACTTATTTCTAAACTTTGCCAGGAGTTTGCTGCATTCAGAGCATCTAGAAGAGATAAACCGGAGGGAGTGAAGATTTTCATTCGTGAAACAAAGACACCAAGTCACGTGATAGACTTTAAAGCTAAACATTGGAAGGAATCAGGTTTCTTTCGCTAATATCACCCAAAACGTGTCTACCATTCGTCGTTGTTAAGTCACGTGACGTAAGATCAATGCCCAAGCTTCTGCCAAGTCAATGATTGGACTTGCTCCCTCCATTTATTGTTCCTGCTCTAAGATTGAGCCTTCCCTTTGTTTTTCTTTTTTTTTTAGAATTGAAGTGGTGTAGAGTTAAGCGGCATGACTCAAACTTACGCAAAATGACTGTTATGTTTTTGCGTGAAAAAAGCAGTTTTTGTTGATCATGTGAATGAGAAACAGAACATCAAAATCGCTGCCACATTATGGAAAAGGACATCGACCTTGAAAAGTAAAAGCTTATCATTCACACTAGGAAAGTGATTCTGCCATAATATGTACAATGACATAGCCCTTTGTCATGTTCACGCTCGTTTGAATGATATTGTTTAAATTTTTGCTGTATGCTGCAAAAACTGTGCACTTCATTAGTACGCAAACGAAATACATTATTCTGTTTAGATAATATCTGAAAAGTTTTCTATAGAGCATTTGTTTTTGTTTTTTGAGTTCAATATTTCCCAGCGATTAAAACTGGGTTTCAGAATATGGTTACATCGTCGGCACCATGCTGAACTAATGAATGTGAAAATTAGCACTTTTCAGTAGAGGCAAAACAATACACTATTTTTTTTTACCACCTGACGCGATTATTTTCAATGTTTTAACTTTTATAAATTACTTTAAGAGTGAAATTATCATTTGAAATAGTTATAACAGGTAGGAAGCCCTTTCTGCGTACTACGGCAAACCATCGAATTTGAAAAACGTGATTCACGATTTTTCCCAATCGTTAGTTTAGCATGGTGCCGACGATATCTCCACCCTTCACTCCGAACGAGCTCAACATCTGTCGCAGTATAAGTGTCATGAATTTTATCTTGGGGGGTGATATATCAGACAAAATGAAAAATAATATTGATGAAAGCTATAAAGTTACACGACAACGATGCTTCCCTAACGGTAAACCACAATACAACTATTAGTTAGTCGAGGCATTTGAATCCGTTCATTAGTTTTGCAGCAAGAGGACTATTTAATAAACTTAAATTTAAAAAAAAAATCGAATTTTCAAAATTAATTTAAATTCTGAAATTTTGAATTCAAATTATGTTTTTCGCAATCACGAGTTGCGACAAGACCCTACTCATTGGTTACTATCCCACTCGCTTGTTTCTAGAAACGGTTCCTGCCCCTCCTCTTGGGCGGTTACGTGTGAATAATTGTGAATGTGTAGGCTTGTTTGTGTGCGAAGACCTGTGTGTATGCACGTTGGCATGTGTATAAAGGCGCGTGTGTGTATATGTGTGTGAGTGTGTAAGAGCGTGCGTGTGTCTGGGACATGGACGGCCACCGACCAGGAGCAGCGGCTACCGGGAGGAGTCGCGCCTGGCAGAGGACGGTGGGGTTGAAAAAGGAACCGGAAATCAAGAATATTCAAATGAAAGCAATCAGCAATCGTGATTGCTCAATAAATAATTTTAAAATAAATATGTTACGGAGTGAAGTATGGATTTCTAAATAACACTTTTTTATGGGATTTCAAAAATTCCGTTCTCAATTTTTAAAATCAAAATTTCTTGAAGTGGAAGTGTCCTCCCTGAAAATAAAAATCAGTCCTTGGAATTGAGATTTTAAAAATATTTTCGAAATAGTTCAAGCATCGTGAAACTCTGAATTGGGGTTCCCGATGGAGCCTCCTAGGGTATTTCGCAAACACTTGAACTGCATATCTCTTGAAATTAATAAATTCTAGAAGTATAAGTGCAATAAATATCTCTTCGCCCAAAAAAATATCTTAAACTAGTTTTGAACTGCAGATCGCCAAATGATTTCATATTGAAATATAAAAGTTATAAATTGTCTCACATTCATAAAATAACGTTTATATATCCTTTAAAATGTATTTTAGGAAACCTGATTATCTTAGAACAGATTTATAGCTCCCCAACGGCCATGGGAAGCCCATTATTTTTTATTGTTTTTAGCTACATTAGCGGAAAATTGCGATAAGTTCCAACTGGTTTTACTTTTGCCAGCGATTTGCTTTTAGAAAATGTTTTAACATTCATATATGAGAAATTGGCGTCTCCAGAGACGCTGCGACATTTAGTAACACACTTAAGAATAAGATTCCTCGTAGTTCTTTCTATTGGGAATAGTGAGGAGATTTATTGTTTCAATGATGACTTGCTCTTGGTAGTAACATTTAACATTTACTTTCGCTTTTATAAATAACGTAATTACTGGACTTGTTCCTCTTACTTTTTTGCTAAAAGACTCAGAAATCTTTTATTCGATTTTGAGACTTTCAAACCTTAATAAAATATCGTTATGTAACTTTAGTAAACTTATGTTGTGAAAAAGATGTATGAAAGGTTGACTTTTGCTTCTCTCAAAAAAGCTTTTATTTTCCAAAATTGCTCAAAATGATATATATATATATATATAAAGAGAGAGATAACCATGAAAACCTCATGTGATTTTACCAAGGGATGTTGAGTTATATTAATCCAAATCTGTTTTCGAAAACATTTTTCTTTTTTGTTAATTCATTACTTCTAAAAGAAAGTAGCTTAAAGCTGATGGAATTAAATTCAAAAGATTGCGATAGTTAATATTATTTTCTATTCATTGTATATTGAAATTTACATTTTCTACTCGATTGTCAAATACAAATTAGTTTGAAGAGCTATTCAGCTTTCAACTTTGATACTAACGAAATTCATATAAAATGCTCCTGCATTTCAGAATTTTGATGCGTGGATCTAGCCTTGTATTATTTTAATGCAAGCCTAAAATGCCAGAATAGCATTGAAAAGAGAGCTGAGTTCTCGTAGTACGTACCCTCCCCAGGTGAGGTGAGAATAGAAAAACTCATGACGAATACGTTGCACACAATGGTTTCTCCCAGAAAGGTATGGTCCTGTTTCAGTTATTTTCTTCGATTTAAGCAGTTCTATGAGTTTCTCATAAAAAGATCTGGTGGTAAAATTGAAATGAATGAATAGATTTCTGAGTTTTTTGTTTTTTTGGAAAGAAAGAAAATGTTAATTCAGCGGAAAATTCACAACAGAAGAACGGACTGACGAAAATATCGGGAAAATTCTTACACTAGTGTTTCAAGGCCGACAAGTTATTTGCTGTATCATGAAGCTCAGTTTAGCGACTTTTATCTGAAGATATTGGGATAAAAAGCTTTGCTTTTGAATTTCTGCCTTGTATACATCTGATCAGACCATTTTTTTTTTTGCAAAAAAGGTTTGATTCTCTTGCACCAATCTCGATATTCTCCTGAATCTTGCTTTACTTTACTTCTTTTTGCTTCCTTGAATGAACATTTTGTAAAGAATGGATTGCATCACATTAAAGAGGTGAGAAAATTACGCCTTCTTTTGAATATATTCTCGTATTCTCTCGCCCGATAGCGTTTA
This sequence comes from Uloborus diversus, assembly GCF_026930045.1. Lineage (NCBI taxonomy): Eukaryota > Metazoa > Arthropoda > Arachnida > Araneae > Uloboridae > Uloborus > Uloborus diversus. Next base: position 62,286,373 of record NC_072733.1, read on the forward strand.
CCCACCTTCAAAAGTGTACTTTACTTTCATGTGTGAACTGAAATTCCAATCTACGAGTAGTTAAGCTTTAAAGCAATTCAGCACTTATTTTGTTGAATTCACTGCTCTTCTCTAGCAACAGCCAAATTTGATTATTTATGGTTTTTTTTTCATTCATGGTTTCTGTACTACGGCTGTGGTTTGCCCGATGAGAGTAAACTATGGTAATTTCATCTTTAAAACGTTTTGCTTAGGAAAAATTACAATGCTTTTATGGTTTTGCACGACAAATCCACATGACGGTTTAAAATCAGCAGTTTTAAGGATTTTTTTTTTTTTTTTTTTAAAGTATATGAAAGACAGTTTCCTCACACGGATTTTCCAGGGTATTTTTGAGAAGCTTTGTGTAGTTTACTTGCCACGAGAAAGAACAATAATTTCTCTTATTATCTAACGAAGTTTTAACATTAGTGCTCTATATTTTCTGTTCACTTAAGTAGAATTAGCTACAGTTAGACAACTAAATTCAAGTAAAATTAGACTTTAATGATAACATTCATTTTGAACGTGTTCCAGCTATTAGTCACCGTTTAAGGGGTCTAAGGACTTTTAACTTTCAAAATTTTCGACTTTCTGGGAAAAATATATGTTATGCATATTTTAATTCTGAACCTTTGATACCTTATTTACTACTATACACAAAAAACTTTTCAAGTTATTGTAAAAATGCATAACTTCTCTCCGTAGAGATTTATGTTAACAGCTGCTCTTTAAGCGTCTTTTTCTCAGGTGCCCGTTTCTTCGGTTTTCTAGTTTTGCGCGCATGATATCTCAGAAAGTTTCTTATATATTTCCGTAAAACTTTTAATTTATGTTTATCTAGTTTATATTTATGACCTGAACCTAAGTTTAGTTATTTTTTTAAAAATTATTTATTTATTCTTGTGAAATTTTTTAAGTTCATATCGAAAATTTCCAAAATTTTCGGCAAAAATATTTTTTTTTTAAATATTAACTTTAATTTTTAGTTAAAATTTAGGTTCAGATCATAAAAATAAACTAAACAAACATGCATGAAAAGTTTTACGGAAATATATAAGAAACTTTCTGAGACATCATGCGCGCAAAACGAGAAAACCGAAGAAACTGGCACCTGACAAAAAGAGGCCTAAACAGCTGCTGTTAACATAAATCTCTATGGGGAAAGTTTACGCATTTTTACGATAACTTGAAAAGATTTTGGCGTATGGTAATAAATAGGGTATCAAATTGTTCAGAATTAATATATGCATAACATTTATTTTTTCCAGAAAATCGAAAATTTTGAAGGTTAAAGGTCCTTCGACCCCTTAAGTCAGGACAGATTATATTTTTCATCATATTCATGTAGATTATTTTATGAAAAACAAATAAAATAAAATGAACCTTTGCACCGACTAAACAACTGAATTCTTCTTACGTGGTAAAACACGGAAAGCGATTATTTTTTCAGTATCCATTTCTTGCATTAAACAAGAGGTTCCTTGTTAACTCCAAAACGTCTGAAAGCATTTTTCATTGCGAACTTGTTCTATACCCTGTGCTCAATTCTTGCAATGGAAGAGCAGAAATCCGCTATCTTATTATAATAATTACTTAATTTATTTATCATAAAACTCAGAAGACTTAAATCAACTTAAGACGTTGATTTTTTATTAATTTTAACTCTTTAATAATTGCATTGCAGGAAACTAAATAAAATAATATTTAAACAGACAAAATACTTTCCGTAAATATAAATAAACAAGTAGTTGTTTTAAGACTACCGAAAACCAAACTGTATTAGAAACTGATGCTTCACAAGGATTTTGTAATTAATATTTAGTGCACTCCTTTAAACGTATCTAGAGGACGCATCAGACTGTTGGCACCATTTCTCAAACAGTAACACGATAAAAACCCAACAGTTCGCCTTGCGTCCATTAATTAATGTGAAAGCTCTTTCGTTTAGTGCAATGCGCTTGATGTCACCCAAATTAGCAAGCAGTGCACTTTATTTAAGTTCTCTAATCTTCGTTATCTGTTGTTTCGCCACTGGTAATGCGGGAATCGGCGGTAAAAGAGGGTAAGTCTCAAGAGAAACATTGTTATGGTTAGCAATTAGTGTATATTGTTTTTGCGGCAAATAATGACTGCAGCTTACAAGTGGTTAGCAAAAAAAAAAAAAAAAGATTTTGAGCTAACGCCGAAAACATTTATTATATAGCATGTGTCGGATGCATTTCAATATTTCACATAACTTGGCCGTTCTGGTGTAATTTCGTTAAACACATGGTACTGACTTGAAAAATGCACCACTAAAATGATTTATTACGTCACTAAAGAATACGTGAAGTAGGCTCAGTTAGGGTAAAGAGAAACAAAATTTTAGTACTTTAACTTAACCTTTATTTCGGACGATTTTGGGGAAGAAAATTTTTGCATTGTGCAGGACACTCAAACCTATTTTTTTGCGGTGGATAGAACCGAATAAAAAAAAAAAATGTTCAAAACTTCATGGGTAGCTGTAAAAATAGTTTCGCAACAAAAACTACTGTTAAATCGCACAAAAAAAAAAAAAAATCGTGGAAAACAAATTGCCCGGAAACAGTTTCTAGTGTAACTGGGTATGAAAACATGTTTCGATTTACCCTAGAGATTAGGGGTAAATGGAAACACTGTCAATGTCCTTTATGACTGCCTCTTGGCGAATGAAATCATGTTTCCATTTACCATAGAGATTAGGGGTGAATGGAAACACTCTATTTATTCCGTCGATGACTAGATAGATAATCGCACTATACACAATCAGTTTAGAAGCTTAAGAAACTCTTATTCAATAATATGTAATCTAAGATATTTTTCAAAACCAAATTATACAAAAAAAAATTATGTGCTGATGTTTTGTAAAATACGCATAAAGGTTTTATTTACATAAAAATGTAATCTTCAAAAAATAGGAGTAATGAGAAACTGAGTTGATTCCATTTACCTCAGAGTCCAGTATTTATGTGGTACGAGAAACTCAAGATTGTACATCAAAATTAGCTGCCAAGGAGAAATTCGTTTATGGATGTGTTTAGTAACCTTCGACATTACAAGTGAAAACAGTTACTACAGCTTTTATAGACCTGTTGGAAAGGAAAATTTAAGATAACTAATTTATTTGTTTCTCTTCATGTTGGCAGCCAGTTTCTACCTTACATATAGAGAAAAGTCGTACTCTAGTGATCATATCAACTCAATTGTTTTATAACTCTTACTGGTTTTGCTAAAGGTTCATCAGTGATACCGTAAAGGAAGTATAACAATTTATAGTTTACTAAAACTTATAAATAGTTGAAAAACTTAGAAAAGTTAAGTTGGAGTACAGAGATTTAGTAACCACACCATGTAATATTTACATATTTTAATCAATAATTTTCAGACCAATAAGAATCGATAATACAAATAATTCGTTTGTTTGAACCAACAGTGGATTAAAGCTTGTTGTTTGCTAATTGTAAATATCTGTGGAAGCATTTATTGCAGAGAGCAGAAGAGCTTAACAAAATGAATTTCATTCCTTCGATTTGTCAGAAGAACTAAGCAAGGTTAAAGCATTGCCAGAGGAATAAAAATAATAAAAATACTTCGTCAGGTGGTTGCGTTTCAATGAAAGATTTCTATTGGCAACTTAAACGAAAGTGTTAAACACTGCGCATGAAAATGTGCATTTTTCATTCAAAAAACGTATTTTTCTAAAGCACATCTTCAACGAAGTGATGAACAATCAGACACAAAAGGAAACCGCCAATTTCTAATTGGCAAAAGCTTGGCGGAGAAGGATAGTTAGTGCTGAAAACAATAACTCTAATTAATATTCCTCAAGGAACTTCAGGACTATTCATTTTCTAAGACGATTATTTTTCACTTGATTCGTTGAAGCTAAGTAGTTATTAATAACAGACGATAGTGTCAGTCTTAAAAAGCAAACGGCGGAAAATCACCCAGCTCCCAAGAAATCACCCAAGAAATCGATATGCATTTGCACTAATGATAGAAGAAAAGAGGGAAAAATTACATTAACTAGAGGAAGTTAATTTCCCCTTCTCAGGGAGTCGGAAACTGCTCAGTACTGTCTGATCCATATTTTCGGGCTTCAACTATTCGGAGAGTCAGTCCCTCTGCGATTTGAAAAGACACGGGTCACGTAGTCACGTGATGAGGTGAGCGGACCGCGGGTTGTAGAGTGGTTGACTGGTTTCTGGGATAGTGGCTTGCCGATGGACGGATGTATGGTTGTAAAGGAGATTTTGTCGGGGAAAAAGGAGACCGGAACTGGCAAAAGTTGTACTTCTATGATATCCATCCCAGGAATCAATGAAAAATTGGCATTCACGTTTTTTAAAGAAATCTTATCACAAAAAGTTAGGATCTTTCTTTATAGATATTTAAATTCAGATAGATTTTAATTGATAAGTAAGATTTGAATCATTTTTACATTCGGCGAAATGTAAACCTCATGCTCTTTTCAGAAATAAAATGCTTTTCTGGGGGAAAAAAGCTTCAACCATTCGACTAGCTTATGGAAATCGACGTAGTTTTATTTTTTTTTTTTTTGTGAATTGTGCCAAATATACAGAACAATGAAGTGTTCGAAGGAGATTGTTTAAAATTAATCAATATTTCTATTAATTTCGAACTGATTGCTGAGTTTAAATGCAAAATTAATTAACCATATTATTAATTTCGAACTGATAGCTGAGCTGAAATGTATGAACAGTTCCTCAACTTCGTATACTAATTTTATTGTCTAAATTTTTATTCATCGTTAATTTAACGACAATTTTATAGCCAATACCATTAAGGAGCATATATTATGTTTTTACGATTGTACTTGCGAGTATTTATTAAGGGGTCTAAGGACCTTTAAACTTCAAAATTTTGAATTTTTTGGAAAAAATAAATGTTATGCACAGTTTAATTCTAAACAATTTGATACCTTATTTATTACCATACGCCAAAAACTTTTCAAGTTATCGTAAAAATGCGTAAACTTTCCCCATAGAGATTTATGTTAACAGCAGCTGTTTAAGTCACTTTTTCTCAGGTGCCGGTTTCTTCGGTTTTCTCGTTTTGCGCGCATATGAATGTCTCAAAAAGTTTCTTATAGATTTCCGTAAAACTTTTAATGTATGTTTATCTCGTTTATATTTATGACTTGAACCTATGTTTTTTTTTTTTTAATTTAGTTATTTTTTTGAAATTTTTTAAGTTAATATCGAAAATTTCCAAAGTTTTGGGCAAAAATATTTTTTTTTCTTTAAATATTAACTTTTATTTTTAGTTGAAATTTAGGTTGAGATCATAAAAATAAACCAGACAAACATGCATGAAAAGTTTTACGGAAATATATAAAAAACTTTCTGAAATATCACGCACGCAAAACAAGAAACCGGCACCTGAGAAAAAGAGGCTTAAACAGCTGCTGTTCACATAAATCTCTACGGGGAAAGTTTACGCATTTTTACGATAACTTGAAAAGTTTTTCGCGTATGGTAATAAATAAGGTATCAAATTGTTTAGAATTAAACTGTGCATAACATATATTTTTTCCCGAAAATCGAAAATTTTGAAGGTTAAAGGTTTTTAGACCCCTTAATTTATTATTGGTGTTAAAAAATTACAAAATGAAAATGCAACAATACTTTTATTTTGATGCTCTTAACAGCAAAATGAAAGTCTATTTAAAATATTTCAAGCGATTTTAATCAGTCATAAAAGCTAAAATTCAAACACTACAAATTACATAATAATAAAAAAAAATGCAAAAAAAGTGCAATTTATCACATTTTCCTCTTTTTATTTAACTGATGTTTTAATATTTCTGAATTAGAAAAATATTCAAAAAAAAAAAGAAAAAAAGAATATTACGAACGTGGTTCTTATTGCCTCGTTACTTTATTGTTTATTTTTTTTTTTTTTTCATTCAAAGGAACCAAAAAAAAAAAAAAAAAAAGTTTTACTATATATCTCAATATTTTCAGCATTCGATGATTCAAAAATACATTAGAAGAACTATCCAGAATATGATTCCTGATAGACATTCTTCGCTCCCCCCGGTCTTAGAAACTTTCCAGAGATCCAGCACACGATTCCAAATGGAATGGTAAAGACATATTATTTTTCTTGAATCATGGGGAATTCTCCTCGTGCTTTTCCCAGTTTGAGAAACATTTGTCTGACAGATGTAACGACTGAGCTGAGGGAACCACTAGGCACCACCACCATTAACTGCACCATATCGGGCGAGCTCCAGAGGTGACTGTCAAAAAACCTTTAAAATGGTAGCTATTCTCGACGGGCAAGAATGTCATTTAAAGATCTGTTAGCTTTTATGATGGAAAATGTACAGTTACTTCTTCTGTAATATCCAAGTCCCTTAGGTATACTTTTGGGAAATGCCTGAGACCTACAGCGTGGTGTATATTACATAAAATATTTTTCGACCTTCGTCATGTTTAAATTGATGGTAGAGTTTCATAGCTCAATTCTGCTTTCATATATTTTCTCAGTGTTTGGTTTCGCATATTTAAGGCACTTATGTTATGATATTGAATAAACTCATCAGGGCAACTTTGATTCTCTATTTTATGCTGCTGAACACATTAATATATTGTATTTGTTTGCATAAAGCAGACGAAACACTCTAAAAGCATTGTATAATTATTCCAAATTAAGAAGGAACAACTATCAAATTCTTTTAAATGAACCATTAGCTTGGTTTAAAATTGTTCTGTCATTTAAGGTAATTTTAAACCACTTTAGACTTGCTTTTAACTTAAGAAATGGTACGCAAAAAAAAAAAAAAAAACATTTAAATAAAGAAAGCTAAACTTTAAATCAGAAAAATATAACTCCTAAACACTTATAAACTCCCATTGGCACAGCATAGCAAATTGACTATCGTATTAGCTTGTAAGCAGCAACTCCTGAATTACTGAATAAAGCAATGAGCTGTGCACAATAATAACAGATTTTTATTTTACAATTTAAGAATAGAAAACGCATTTGGGCCATTCCATTGTCAAGTGCCGGACAAAAAAAAAAAAAAAAATGCTTAAATTTCATTAACATTTTGTCATATCTCTAAATATTTTAACCAAACAAGTATAAGCAATTTTTTTAACTTGACATTTGATACAAAGATACTCCTGACATAGTTACATTTTTATTGAACAATTTTGTTGTTAAAAATTTAATTTATATGCATGCGTCGCGTGCAAGACCCCCAAAGTTGTAAATTGCTTATGAATTAATTAATATTTTAGCTCTATTAATATATTAATGTTAAAATAAACTGTAGATTTCGATATAAAAGGCTCCAATGCAAAGAAAGCATATCTCATTTGTCGAAAAACAATTGTTTAAACCATTGAAAAAAATTATGTATTGCGGCACATTCCATGAAAGAGTAGTCACTTCGTCCCGCACGTGATGGTTCATGCATTTCATCAAAAAGAAATTATTTAAAAAGTGATGACGAAATCTTTTGCTTAAGAAATCACATATTCACTTGCAGTTTGTTAAGAAGTAAAATTTTAATCATTACCATTTTAAATCATTATTTTTTAGTGTATGAGGCGTTACGTGCGGGAAAAAATTACCGTTTTCCGTGGCCCAGAACCGTTTTAGGAGAGTACGGCGCGAGCCTTCTAGTTTTTTAAAAATTATTATTTATTTATTCTTAGCCAGGCATACTAAAAATATTTTAGAGGCACAAAACTAACCCATTTAATCTCAAAGTCCTTTTATGTGACTTTACACGTTTTATAAATAAAATATTCCTTTTTAATTTATCTGTATTCTCTCAATGAACACATTTATAAATAATTTATCTAGAAAAGGAAACTGCAGTTACAAAGAAAAATTCAAAGTAAGAAAGTTTCAAAAGAAAGTTTCAATGGCTAAAAAACTGAAAATAACCAAAATTATTGGTTCAAATATTTGCCCACATAACCCATTAAAGTATATGTGAAAGATCATTTCACTTCCACTCATGTTTTACTTGACGTTTTGTTGACAATAAATCGTCTAGACAGTTTTAATTTCCGAGCATAATGGTTTACATTTTTTAACAAAAATATGAATGAAGGTTTTAGAGCGAATATGATACTTTTATATAGTGTTATTTTATCACATACAAAAATATTATCGTCAGCATTAACATATGAAAAGCAAATAAGCTCTGTGTTCTGATTCAGATATAATGTTGCAATACGTCTCGACTCCACAAAAATTGAAAAAAGTAAGTTTCCAGATCACCGGTATCATCTTTGAACAAATCCTTCAGCAAAACAAAATATTTTTAGGACTTTTTATATGGTTTGCAATTTTAAACAGATAATGAAGGTAAATTTTTACTCAAATGAGTCAGCATAGTTGAATTTATCTGGTTAAGTACTTAAAATGTTATGACAACAAGCTAAATGCCTAAATGCATTAAATACTTTAAGAAAATTGTAGAAAAATTTAACGTAAAGAAGGAAAAGAAAAAAAGTGTGGCATTTTGTTCGTAAAAGATAGTTAGTTTTAATTTATAAGAGCCGTTGAGTCTTGGCAAAAAATAGTTGGAAGTAGCTGTTTAGTATTTAATTAAGCAGTGATGATTTAAAACTTGATAATCAAGAAGTCTTAGACAGTAAGGTAAACAGAGAATCATTTACTTTTTCATTCATGCGTTTCTTAGCAGAATTTCTGAAGTGTTAACAAAATAGAAAAGGATAAATAGTGAGTCACTGTTTATATAAATGTTTTGTATTATATTTCCCAAGTTCCTGTTATTGAAATGGGAAATCAATATAATGACTTCATAGATTATTATAAGTATTCTATATTAGCAATTTACAAAAATTTACTTATTTGCTTGAAAAAATACTGATAAATGTAATGAATGCTTAGAAACTGCTCTTATCACTCTCCATGAGAAAGAATAGCTTTGGAGAGACCGAGAACAGTTGTTACGCGGGGTGATTTGTTACATTCAAATATGAAATTAACCACGCCATGGAGACAATTTTTTTCTTCATGCTAGATGAAAATTTTCATTTTTGTGGCTCCTTCACTGGTACTTACGCGGGTAAATATGCATATTTATTTATTATTATTGGATGTAGTTAGTTTTTCAATTTACCCCGGTTAGTGTAATCACATACCTTATTGTGGGGAAGTTACTACCAACTACATGAATGCATATATGAGGGTTTTTTTTTTTCTTTCAAGGTCCGATCGATCGCGAAATGAAGACCACAATAACAATGAAAACTCTTTTATTTCGAATATGTAAATAGCTCTTCCAACTACTTCTCGATGTAGTTGCCACTCCGATTAAAACATTTGTCGTAGCGTGGTACTAATTTTTCGATGCCCTCGTCATAGAATGCAGCCGCCTGTGCTTTCAGCCGATTCTGTAGGCTGGTCTGCAGATCGGCGTCGGAGCCAAACGTCTGTAATCCTAGCCAGCGTTTCATGTAAACAAAGAGATGGCAATCTGATAGCGCCAAGTCTGGGTTGTATGAAAGATGGCAAACACTGTCCAGTGAAACTGCTGAAGGAGGTTTTTGGTTAAAGCAGCAGTGTGTGGGCGCGCACTGTCGCGCAGAAGGACAATGCCTGATGACAACATTCCTCTACGTTTGTTCTGAATTGCCCTTCCTTCAGCATTCAGAAATTGAACTACAGCAGGCACTTCACACTTAGCGGGAGACGCAATTGTTCGAGGCATGTTTCCTCGTTCACTGCGTGCTCCGAGATAACCACAGCTAAAGCCCTGGATCCGTCTCTTAAGTGGCGACACACTTTGATCCATGCACTGCGCGCCGCTTTCGACTGCGATTGGAGGCGGGCAGTCACGTGGGTTCAGTCCGCCATTTTGAGTCGTTGCCTGTGTGATTTCACTGTGCGGAATACTGATATTTTCTCTTTGCTATTCGTATTTTTCATCAAATGCTATCTTAAATATGAAGATGCCTTGGTGTAGTGCATTAAGATGTTCTAACAGTTCAAAATTGCTGTATCGAAATACATTGAAAGATTATTTATGTATTTTAAATGTTTTTATCAACTGCTGTGCAATTTCAGATACTTTTTGAAACTCTTGTTGAAATTGTAATACTTTTTACTTTTCATGAAACTGTCCGATGGTTTGTTAATTTTCATGGGATAATAAGGACATTCATTAAAATCATCATAAATAGTTCCTTCAAATATTGTATAGCTCAACTATGTAACGACACCTAATAAATTGCTAGCAGTAGTAAAATTGCCCTGTTTTTAAAACTGATTTTTCTGAGTTTAAGATAACAAAACCGCCAAAATTTAAATATACGAATTATATTATTTATTTTTAATGTAAATTTTCTATTGTTTAGTTAGTTTCAAAATGTCTCAATAACTGTAGCAAAATTATTTTAAGAACACGTCGTTTTGCTTTTAATTGCGCCATGAGTTTCAATGTGATTCCAAGTTAGTTATTTATCTATTTTGAGCATAAAAATTAAGATATTAAAAGTATGAAATTATTCATTAAAAAAAAAGTAAGCTTCTTTGAGATTATAGTAACATCCCAAGCAGCACAGAGGCGTTCAAAGCTCGTTCTATAACACGTTCTGAGCACACCATCCGACACGTTCAAATTACGTTCTCTCAGAACGGTCTAAAAAGCGTCTATGTGTCTCGTCGATCGATGTCATATAGCACGTCGAAATCTGGTGTTGTACCACCGCTTTTGCACCAATTTTGAACGGGGAATATTACGTTATATTAAAGTGGTAGGATGACGTTTCATTTTGGTGTTAACAAAACAATACTAAATATTTTGCTTTCACAGGTAAAAAAATTCGAAAAAATGAAGGGTGTACCGCATAAGGGGGTTTTCTACTTACAAATTCAGTTTTCGTCAGATCTCTGCTGAATTTCGTACTGAAATCTTTTGATGATCGAAAATTCCTCATAGAAAGACCCCCCCCCCCCCACCCTTAAAGAACACCACAGAGGATTTTTGTTTACAAAAAAAATCCAGTTTATGTCGGATGTTTGACAAATTTGGCACACTCAACTTTGTCAAGTCATTTGATGATCAAGAAGTCTCATAGGGGAGTCTTCGCCCCATTTCTATGGTGTGCAGATGCCCACATGCAGGACTTTTCCTTTTACAAATCGAGTTTACCAAATCTGACCCGTAGATACTTTGATGCTCAAGAACTCCCTTGGGGTTTTCGCCCCTGCTGATGGGGAACAATATATAGAGGGTTTTTCCTTGTACACATTCAGTTTACGTCGGATCTTTGCCAAATTTGGCTCATAGGTCTTTTGATGCTCAATAATTCACATAGAGGGTTTTCCTTCTTACAAAAATCTAGTTTACACTGGGCCTTTGATAGAATTTGCACATAACTTTCTTTGATGCTGAAAAATCCACATAGGGGAGTTTTCGCTTCCCTATGGGGGTGGAAATTCCCCCAAAGAAGATTTGCCCTTATGCAAAATTCAGTTTATGTTGGATCGTTTAAGAGATCCTTTGATGTTCAGGAATTCACATAGGGGAGTTTTCTCCCCACCCCTGAGGGAAGAAAAACCCCATAGAGTGTTTTTCTTTTAATAAATCGAGTTTATGATCTTTGCCAAATTTGGCACACAGTTCTTTTGATGCGCAAAAATTCACAAAGGGGGGGGGGGGGAGTTTGGCCTCCCTTCATAAAGGGTTTTTCCTCTGACAATTCAAGTTCACGACGGATCTTTTCCAAATTTAGTACATAAGTGTTTTGATGCTCGAAAACTCAAGTAGAGGAGTTTTCGCTTCTCTAGTAAAATGCAAAAATATCTTATACAAAATCCAGGTAATATCAAAGCTTAGCCAAATTTAGCACACATAAATTTAACGTTTTGCAAAATTTTGGCACATTGAGAGGAGACAAGGTACTTCGATTCCTCCCGTAAATACTACCTTGAATTACAATACTCAAATTTTGTGCACTTTTTACTAAAATTAGGTTTTTTTTAACCTTTTGTTTACAATATCTGCTAAATGTGTACAGTTTTTGTAAATTAGGGTTTTATATTTTTTGTTATGCAGACTAAATAATAACACAAAATTTACAAAAATACAGATTAATTTACAGATTTTGATGAAATGAACACTTGTAGAGGCTTTACTGTCCTGAAATGCAACTCCATAGAGCAGTTTATAGCAGTGCGTCTTGCAGTCACACCACAATTTCGAGGTTCTACTCTTGGGCTTATTCAAGGTGTATTACAACATAACTTTAAAAGTAATTTCCCATGAGTACATGAACAGAGTTTGAAGAAAAACCGGGGTAATTTAAAAAACCTTAGTTACCCTGGATTTTTTTTTAATGAAGTACCCTGGTCATTGTTGAAAATTACGGACTTTTGTGGACAAGAAAAAAAATTAATCTTGATCACTATTTTAACATTGTTTAAACTGTACTACTTTGTTACTTTTTTTTTCATAGAGATATGAATAATTTTAAATCCTGAATTTATTTCTACTCAAATTTATTACAAAAATCGTCAAAATTGTAGAAAAAAATGAATTTGAAAACCATGTGCATTTACATAAAACACATAAAATACACCGCTAGCTAACTTCTGAAAAACTTACTGAAAATATTTAGCATTTAGGTGAAATATTATCAAAATTAATTTTTCTGAAACATAACCACACCATAAATAGAAAACAGATTCATCCATAGAGAAGCAAGTATGTCACATTTTAAGAAAAGCTTTCCTTTTAGTCCCAAAAGGCATTTAGTAGTATTTTATTTCTTCAGTTTGTTTTAAAAAAAACCTCTGAGAAAATTTTGCGTTAAAAAGAGCCGCATGAACCATAACCATGAATCATATCAAGTATTTTATATATCCTTCCACACAAGAAGTTGGAAATAAAAATTTGAACTGTATAAAATATTAAAATTAGTAACTATAAAGTCACAAAATAATTTTGCACACAATAATTCAGAATATGTGAGAAAATTTTTAGGTATGATTACAGTTTATGGAATCTGGAATAGTCATCACACAGGTTGGTTAATTTTATGTGATTATTGTAATCTACCTTTACACTTTGCAATCCTGCATTAAACATCTATTAAAAAAAAGAGATTTCCTGGTGCAGTTAATCAAATCATTTTTTTTCAACAATACAAAAAAAAAAAGGAAATAAAATAAAATCTTTAAAAGTGATTGAAATAAATTAAGTAAATTGCTTAGTTTGGCTTCCCAGCAAAAATATATTTTTTTAATTAATCGTGAAATCCATATGCAGTTTTAATTCCTAAAACTTAAGAAATTGTTCAGAAAGGCAGATGCCAATTTTCATACTTGGTATTATTTATTTTAGATCTAATATGTAGTTTGTTTCTGAAGTAAATGCTTCAATATGTGGTAAATTTTGAAAAAAAAAATCCACTTTATCGAGATAGTTTATTTTTTTCAAGTGGCCCGTGTTAACAAACCCACGAGTTTTTTTTTTTTTTTTTTCGTGCTGTGCCCGGTTTGACGAATCCTGTACGTTAATAAATTTAAATTATTCAATAAATAAAATACATATTTTAAGGGGAGTTAGTACCCCCTATACCGTCAATGTTAATTTCCACATGTTCATGTACCTTTTTCTGAAAATCTATTAAAGATACAATTATGAATTTTTTCTTTTCCTTAAGTAGACTTTTTTCTCTATACTGAAGTAAAATTTTACAGAAAGAAAGCTTTTTTAAAATATTCTAATTAGATGTATGGAATTGGTGGCAAAAATTTCAAAGCCTAACACAATCTAGGTTCTGAGAAAAGGAACATTTAGTTTCAAAAATACCATTTCTCGATATAGCAATTTAAAGAAGAAAATCATACCTTATCAAAATATATTTACATTTTTTTAAAGCTTATTTTAACTTACTTCTCATATGAGCACAATCAAAAAGTTTGTATCATTAAAAAGGTATTTAAATGGAGTATCAAAATATCTAGAAATAAAAAAATCGAATTTTTGAAAGTATTTAGGGTATTGACTCCCCTAAAAGTTCTTACAATTTTCAAATGATGCACTATAATGGCGAAGATGTGTCTACTACATATATGGAGATATAAATTTAAAAAATGAAATACAGCGATATTAGTTAAACTATCACAAATGTAAAAATTTGCTAGGGAATTTTTTTTTTTTTTTTTTGAAGTGCCTGCTTCTTTTTAGTTGGTCTGTGATGAATAACATTTGGATGATAAAAAAATTACTTTAGTTGAATCATTTTATGATTCTACTTGAAAAGGGTCTCAAATTTTCAATGGACTTCCCTATTAAAGCTATTTTACGCCATTAAGTTTTTGATTGATTAAAGAATTTTATGGTTAAAACTCTGAATTTTCTCTACTCCCCCTTTTCTCTCTCACTAAAATGCAAGATGTTCCTTAGACCTCAGAAAAACTCATGTGAATTATATTCTTCTATTCCTTAGTTAATTGCAAAAGAATCACGTAAGTCACACAGAAAATCAATGAAGTAATACATACAAGTTAATAAAAAATTTAATCACAAAATACCCTTCATTTTACATGATAAACTCTTACACATATTTTGATTTTAGGAACAACCGAAAAGGAATTAAAAAGAAATGCGTTGATCGTTTCGTCCCATTAATGACCTTGGCTGCCTGAAATTAAAATACAAATAAAAAGACAAAAATTGCAGCTTATAATAAGATTAAGTGCGTAAAAAATTTGAAGTACAGTCAGAAATCACCTGAAGTAAACATTCTTATTTTTTGAATGATACAAATTAAACTAAACAAGTTGGAAAAAAATGTAACCCGAAATGTTCAAATCCACTAGTACAATACAACCGTTGATCATACCTTGGGAGCCCAGTATGTTTATCATTTTTTAGAAATAGTCATAGAGAGGCAATACATTATTTAACAAAAGAGACAATTTGACTTTGATTTTCTTTGATGAAAAAAATTACATAATAATGTATGTGAAAGAAAAAACATAAAGGATGATTCTAGTTTTAATCATGGAAAAACCATGCTGCTTTTAAAGGAATTTCAAAATCCAACTCGAGTATCCATGTTTGTGACTTGTGTGCTATATATCGGTCAAGACCCTTAATTTGTCCAAATGGGGAAAAAAATCACTAAGAAAGTTCTATGCGTTTCCTATGATAGTACTTTTTTCCCACCATTTCATACTGCAAAAAACATATTTTCATTATTTTAAAAATAGATACTCTTTATTTCTGCATTTATGCATCATTTTCGCGTGTTTATTTGTTGTTTGATTTGGAACCTAAGTTGGTTTGTATTTTTAGTCTGATTGGGTAAAAATTTTAGGTGTCATAACTTGATTCTATTTCTACACAGTAAAACTAGTTTGCACATATATAAAACATGGCTTGCTGCTTTCAGGAGAAGATGCTAGTTGCATTACTTAAATTATCTATTTTGTGCACATCTCAGAGTAAATAATGAAGAAAGGTAAGAATCAATGTACCACACATATATTCAGAGATATTACTAGAATTATTTTCAAGATATGAAAATATTCATTGATATTTTTCCAAAATCGCGTTTATTAAGACTTATAACAAAGGATGAAATGGAAGTTGTCGGACAAAGAAGAGATGTGCACTAATTTGTTTTTTTCATTGTAAAAAAAAACCCCGAAATGTTCCTAGAAAATAACGGACAGCTAAAGTATCTTATTCCTGCCGGTAACATATCCTGCGAAAAACAGAAAAGTTTTTGTCCCTATCAGAATCTTCGCAAAATTAAGCTGGTATATTTTGGAGGAATTAAAAACCTTTCCACCTTTCCAATACAGACAAACAAAGCCTCTTCACTAAAAATGTTCATGTTTGGATGAAGTAATTTTCTCTTTCTGATACTATTCACTATTTTGAGGTTGTAGAAGACCCATTATGTATAGAAAAGCACATGCTGTATCTTTTATATTGAGAATACGTGGGGTTTAATGGGAAAATGTCATTTAATTATTTGGTGTGACATATAGTTGTTTTGATTATTTTGTATGCATCTTACTTTCACGTTTTCAAGAAACAAAATTATATGCGAGGATCACATGTCTAATTTTAGTTGTTTTTTTCCCCAAATTCATGCTATAAAGTATGTAATTTAACACACTTGTCTTCCAATAATTTTATAATTACGTAACGAATTATAACAAGTGTATTAATGAGTGCTTAGATGCTTTTACCTGTTATTTATTTTGCAATACATGTACTTCCTTCAACTATTTTATTTTGTTTATAATTCGAAAGATGCAAAGATTTGTCATTGACTTTAATGTCTAGGAGTTGTAGACAGTATAATTCAAAACGTATTAATAATCTTATTTCATTTGTTACTGTATTAATTTCATTGTGTTCTATTTCGTATTGGGTGACTTCATGTTAAATCAGGTGGGCACTGAACCTGACCATTTCATACTAACATAAAACTTTCAGAAATATTGCTCTTTTATATCATAAAGATACATATGGTTTTAAAAAAATCTTTCCTAAATCATCCTACATAATTAAAATCTGAGCGTCTGTACCTATCAATCTATTATTAATCTATATACATATGTCCGAGTAACTTCTCCCGAACGCCAGTAAACTGACCATCAAATCAGGTACAATTGGATTCGTAATTTTCCCGTCTTATGTTCGGCTGTTTAACATAATCCTCCGATAATAATTAGCAGAGATGTCAATTGAAAACTATTTATTACTAGAATGTCATCCGTCATGGTATGACAGGTGAAAATTTGCTTCTACATTTGAACGCAGCCATTGCCTCTTTGGTGATATTTTGGTACTTTTAAATTTTAACCCTAACTCCAGTGGATCAACCCTAAACTCTAGTGAAAATTTGTTTCGATATACATTTAAACGCAGCGAATGCCTGTTTGGTGATATTTTGGTAGTTTAAGTTAAATTTGGCAGTTTAACCCTAACTCCAGTGGATTAAACATTAACTCCAGTAGATAGTGGTCATTGTTGACCATTTTTACGTTTCTTTATTCTCCTAAAATGAGTCTTAGTACCAGTAAAACAGTTAAGTCATCGGATCGAGTTCAGCCTTGTCACGATTAAGCACTTCCCTGCATGTTGAACATTACCAAAACATTCTCAGAGTTTCATTGTTGAAACACGCGGGTTACTTGATCACCGACTATTATTTATATGAGGATAATACATAGGATAATACTTAGATTTCTCGACATGAAATCTCTACTTTTCGATGACTTTCATCCATTCAAGTTATCAGTGCTTCATCTCAACTTTCCTTAACAATGCTTTTATTGAAATTTATAGCGTGAAGAAAACCAAGGAAGATCTGTTGCCATTTTATTTCTTGAACATAAACAAATAAAATTCTGGGTTTTGCTTTGAGGCTTTTCCTGCAATCGGTAGACTTAAAACGTTTCCATTTCGGTTATTTTTCCGGAATTTGTCGCGAAATTTTACTGTGTGTTTTTTTTTTTTTTTTTTTTGAGCAATCACGATTGCTTATTGTTCTCATTTGACTGTTTTTGATGTTCCGTGCCTTTTTCAGCTTGGACCAGAAGCCTCTGCAGCACCACCGCCCACCCTCCTCTGCAGGCGGCGCGACGCGGCTGCTCCGGTCCTGAGCTATCCGTTTCTCCTGGTCGAAGGCGTCCATGTCCTACACACACACGTACACTCACACACACACGCCTACGTACATACACACAGGTCTACGCACACACACACAAGCCTACACACTTACACACACAACTATGCACACGTAACCGCCCAGGAGGAGAGGCAGGCTTGGGGGGGGGGGGGGGGGGACGGAGCTGTTTCTAGAAACAATAACTCCAATGAGGAGGGTCCTGTCTCAGTTCGTGATTGCGAAAAACATAATTTGAATTCAAAATTTCAGAATTCAAATTAATTTTCTTTTTTTTTTTTTTTTTTTGTTTTGTTCAAGCGTGATTGTTGAACACGCGTCACTTGACACAACTTTCATTTTCGAGGTAGACCGTGCAAAGCCGGGAGAGCAGCTAATGCGTAATGAAGTTTTGAGGCTTGTTAATGTACCTTCCTTCGGTGCTTTTGAAATGCTATGGGAGCATCAGGATTGTGTAGCTGACAATTACATGCACTTTGATTTGTGTGTGGTGGTCAGTAACTTAAATACTCTTCAAAAAAATTTTTTTCACATAATTTAATATTTAGAAAAAAAAATTCTCAATTTTAAGATATTGTCTTTTTGAGATTTTGAAAAAAAAAAAGGATTTTCACTGGAACTATTGAGAGATTAGCACCAGGGGTGATGGTGGATTCAAGTAAAATTTTCTGGAAACTGAAATTTTTGGAAGTTGCCCCCACCTTTACCCTCCCCCCCCCCGTGAAAAAAACTTGTCAAATATGCATAGAAAAATAATTTGAAATTATTTGAAAAGTACCACTTTAAAAGATTTTTTTTAAATATTTTTTTAGTTTTAGAATCTGTCGGCCGAAATTTTTCGGAAATTAGAGATCACAAACAACCCTGATTAGCACTCATTTTTTGAGATGAAAGACAATATCTCAAAAAATTTTGAAATTTTGTGAGAAGCATTTTTTGAAAAGGTTTTCAACTTACATATCGAATCAAAGAGCACGTAGTTGTCTTTTAAAAGGAGCTATTTTACAAGACTGAAGTTCCCAGAGAATTGAAGTTAAGCATGAAAGCACTGCCGACCAGCAAAACAAATACTTTTTAACGAATTTCAAAATCATAAGTTATGGATGATTGAATTCTTTTTTAAAATTATTTACAAATTTAAGATGTGGAAGAGTAAGATTTTTGAAAATTTCATGAAAATATGAAAAGGTCAGGTTGGGGATTTTTTTGCCCCTTTATTCGACATAAATTCGATCCCATTTAAAAATTGCACACAAAACATACTCAACTCATAATTAAATACAATTTAATTCCACTTATAAGATGCCGATTGATTCAAGAGCAAGGCTGTTTTTTTCCCGTCAAAAAGATGTTACAAATTTAAAACCCGAATCTAAAACTCTAAATAAAGACTTAAAATAAAAAAAAATTTTTTTTTTAAATCTGAGTTCAAACACTTTATTACACGGCGAATATTTGCGAATATTTTTCTAATGCAGACAAAAATAGCAGATAATTTTAACTCTTAAAGCCAACGCTTCTGTTCAATATTATTTTTCTTTCCCCATCAGTTTCCAATTCATTAGTTGATTTTTGCCAGTCTTTTTTGTTTGTTAAGTCTGTGAAGAAATAATAAACGCAGAAAACTTTCAAGCACCAGGTGATGACAATCAACAGCTGGTAGCCGCTCGCCATTTTGTTTTGTTGCGATAAAATAAACAAGAAATACGCATTCTGCATGGAATAACTAAAACAACCCCTTTTACGGAAATAAAGGTAGCAATCATTTCGGATTCAGATCAGAAATGAAAATTTCGCAAAGAAATGTTAGTAAAAAATGTATCCGCGAAATAGTCATTGATATTAAGTTATACAAATGGAACAATTAAGTTTTGCAGAATGTTCGAAGCTAAGGAAAAAAAAACCCCAATAAACTCAAAATTTAAATGAAATTCGACTTATAGACAAAATTTACATGTGAAAGATTTAAAAATAAATATAATTAAATTAATCACTTACTTTTAATAAAAGAATATCCTTTGCTCCGATTGTTTTTGAGCAGTTGCTCCGAAAGCTGTTGAAGTTGGCAAGCAAAGAAAGTTTCTGGAACTATTCCAAGGTATACCCATGCATCCGAGCGCCCTCTATATCTGTATACAGATATAGAGGGCGCTCGGATGCAGTGATATCGGAACGTCAAATATTACGTTATTTTAGCACGGGAATAACACCGTGGCATTAGAACGTTTTTTGAACGTCTAATATGACATCACCTCAGAACTAAACTGGCACCGTGATAATATCACTGTTGCTGTACGTCTAATTTTACGTGCAAGTAACACTTAACACCGTCATTCGACCAATAACACGATTTCTGTACCAGATTTGAACGTTCTGGTGCTACTGGGGATGTAACTCAAGTTATATAATTATGTGATTTTTTTTGCCCGGAAAAAATCTGTTTTTGTTTAATTTTTATTTTGATGAGAAAACCTTTTTAATAAAAAATATATATATACGATTTATCCCAGTCTCTGTAAATTTATAAATTTTTTTATTGCTATTTATAACAGTTCGTCACAGACGTAATCTGCACTCTTTTATTTGAATTCCTATCAAATAATTCAATTATTATTATTTTTTTAATATTGATCTAAAACTGGTTACATTTTATTATCAGTTCGTTGAATTTTTAAGAACTAGTAGTATCCTTAAAAATTTGGTTTAAATGAAAAGCATTTTTTTACGTGAAATCGTCATGAGAAACATGAAAGAGTAATATAAATGATACTGCTTTGCATGAATAAGTTCAAGCTGTTGCCCCCAAGTTACAAATAATTTATGACATAGTTAATTTAGCTCACTACTGTTCTACTCAGTAGTGGATTGAAGGGGGGGGGCAGGAGGCCCGTGCCCCCCCCCAAAAAAAGGATGAATTTATTTAACTATTTTATTCACTATTTTTAATTGACTTCTCCATAGCATTTATATATATATATATAGTTAATTAAACAGAAAACAAAACACATGTAGAGCATATTTTGAATAATAGCATTTTTGTTAGCTAAAGAAGTCATACTGGAGTCCTAGAGTTGGCAGAATACATTTATATATTTAACTCGCTGGTTTTGAATTTAAGGGAACGTAATATCGCGATTCGTCCATTAATTTTTCTTTGATGGAATCAATAACTAACATTCTTTGAAAAATGTGCAGGCGTGCCTAAAAGAATTATTTTGATCCCAGGAAGCTATTTGAGAAATAATAGCATTTTCTTTTTCAGCTTATAAAAAATGCAAAGTGAAAGAAATCATATCGTAGTTTCTTGAGAAAATCATGATATTAATGGAGGCGGCATATAATATGAATATGTTATCTCAACTGTATCATGGCTTCAAGAACAATCAGCAAATGCTTTGAAATCCACACAGAAATTATCCTGAATTTTTCAGTAAAACTTATATGTTTAACAGCTATGATTTTCTTAATTAAATAATATTTTATAGTTAAAATACTATAAAATAACTTTAAAAACTCAAATGAGGTATGGGTATATTTTTTATTGAACAACCTTGCCCTCGTGTTATAATCATTACCACATTGTTCCAAAAATTAAAACCGCTCATTGTATAGCATTTCGGTAACATTATTATGGTTTAGTATTTAATTGGCTTGAAACGTTAAAGATGTTTTACGTCCACATTCAAAGTATATTGGTACATAATATGTATGTACTTAGAAGTGGATCATCAGTTTAAGAGATCCTAAAAAAAATTAAAGAAAAAAAAACATTGAAAATAAAGTAATGAAAACTTTGTTATGAAACATTGTATGTGGCAGGGGGAAGGAGGACGTGCTATTCAATTTCCCGGGCCCCCTCCGAGTGATTTTTCTGTATCCGCCCTTTGTTCCTCTACACCAACTTTCTAATAATAAAACGCATATTTAAAACACTTCAAGTAATTTGTAACTCCGAAGGTCTATATGGGGGAAAAAAATCCCTCTTAAAAATGGTCGAAAATTTCTTCAAAACACCTTTTTACTAATATTCGGTTTAATAATAAAAAAAAAATATTTTATTAAGGTAAAATTCAACATTTTTGTATGTTATTATCAGTTACATAAGTTACGATTAAAAATTTGTAAACATTCTTTGATAAAAAGATACTTTTCAATGAGCAAAACTCTATTTTTCTGCTGCTGAGATAGGGAGAAAGTTGCGGAACGACACAAAATGGCGGACGCTGGAGCGTGTCGCCACTTAAGAGACGGATCGAGGGCTTTAACCACAGCGACCTAATGCACTGCACAATCTTACTTCAGAGACTGCGCAACAAATCAACGCTCAGCGTCATCGACTTGACTTTCTGGTTTTCACATCGCGATCGATCGGACCTTGAAAAAAAAAAATAAATAAAAAAACCCTCGTATCTTTTCACAGATGGAATTAACATTCTAAAATCTCGTCTTTAAAAAATATACTACTAATCAACAATAGTTACAGTACACTTTAAACTATGTTTCCTAAAAATAGTCATAGTAGTTATTTTTAGAAAATTTGAAATAAATATTTCTGACAACTTGCCTTGTCTCCATTATCTCAATTTTTTCTCATTCATAGTTTGTATGTTTCATTTAAGAAATTAATCTGAACACTCTATTACAGTAAGCAATAAATAAATATCTTTGTGCCGAGGAATGACAGGAAATATCCAACGTTGTTTAGCACAAATGTGCTAAACAACGTTGAATATTTCCTGTCACTCTATTGCAGTATTCATAATGAAAATCACTAGTTTGTAACGCTTAATTGAGCATAATGTAAAACCTAATTCATATATTGCGCCAAAACTCACAAAACAATTCTCATGAATGTTAAGAAATAGATGTTGAGATATTGAAATAAATATTTTATATTTAAACTTATAATTGATTCGCTAGTTGGCAAGGCTTTGACTACTTAAGATCATAACAGTATTCAGAAAAATTATCATGCCCGTATTCAGTACAGTATTCATCAAAATTTTCTCATTAGTTAGTAAAACTTAATTGATCAAAATATAAAACTTAACGTTGCACAAAATGGACAAAAGTAATATAATTCTGAGACAACTGCATGGCACTGTACCAGATTTTTTTCATGAGTCCATAGCGTCAAGAATGAAAACAATGTCTCTTTTTTTCTTTCTTTTTAAACCACAAGAAGTACTTTTAGTATCTGGAACAAATCCAAATGGAAGTTGCAGCATTGCAAGTTAAGTTATGAATTCCAAAAAAGATATATTTTGCTCTATTACCTTCTCTTAGCTTTTAGTTTAAGGAAAGTTTTAAGAAATTTGCATTTTCTGCATCAAATAATTTTTTAAATTAAAATGCCACTCATTGGTCTAAGAAAAAATTTCATTGAAAGATGCATAATTTTGACGATTTTTTTAAAGTAAGCTAATTTGTTATTTACATTTAGCATTTATTAAATATTTGCTTCATGAGTTTTATTTGCACATGCTCATACATACTATTTTCTAATACATGTGTTTTTATATTCAGATATGAATCTGTGAAAACTGACGATTAACATTAATAAACGAGGAAATTGTTAACAGACAAATTGTTGCTATCACGTTCAGAAAAGACGTTAATCTTTTAAGTACCATTATGACACTTAAATGTCCCTTAAATTAAAGTTTATTTTATAAAATATCAACTGCAAATAATTCAAATGAAGTATATTCTTGTCACATCGTTGACATATAATGATCTTAATAATACCAAAAAAAAGCTATTGTTTATATATATATATATATATATATATATATATATATATATATATATTTGTAAGAAAACCGCTAACTTCAATATTCTACTTTAGAGCTTATGTTTCTCACAAAGTCAAATAGATGTGTATGGTTTTTGAATGATTTTTAATGTCTAGAATTTAAGAACGGGAAATTGACTAATATAAGGTATGGATCTTATATTAGTATCTTGCTCAATTGCTTTTTTAGAGCAGCAATAAATGCCAGCAAATAATTTCACAAAAGTGCAAAAAAAAAAAAAAAAAAAAAAAAAATCCTGTGACTTTTTCATAAAAAAAATAATAAATAAAATAAATGAATAACTTTCGCTATTATTACTATACAAAGTAGAATTCATATTTTGGTTAAAGATTTTAATAGGCAATTTTGATAAGTAAAAAGGAATTCCAGTTGCAGTTCTGAAAATGCCTAAAACAAAAAAATAATAATAATTTGAGTTTTGACATCTTGAATTCAAATTAACGTTTTTCGCGATCATGAGTGTGTGTGTGTGTGTGTGCGTGCAGGCGCACGTGCGTGGGTATATACACGTGTGTTTGTGTCCATGTATGTGTGTGTAGGGGTGTGTGTATGCAGGCGTGCATGTGTGTGCGTACGTTCAGGCGCGTATGTGCGTACAGGCGTGTGTATGTGTACGGGCAGGCGCGTGTGAGCAGTGGTGTGTATATGTATCGGTGCGTGTGTGTGTAGGCGTGCGTGTGTGCGAGGGCAGGCGCGTGTGTATATGCGTACAGGCGCGTGCAGTGGTGTGTGCGTGTGTGTAAGATATGGGCGCAAAACTTGAAGACGGTGCTCGCTGCAGGAGCAGCATCGGAAGGGGACGGCCGATGTGGAACGTCTGGTCAAAAAATCAAAGGGCGGACGTCATTCAAAGGTTAAATGAGAACAATAAGCATTTTGTGATTGCTTAAAAAATGATCATTTTTGAATAACATATTATAACTTTCATAACGTATTCATACTGCTTATGCGCAAGCAACGAAAACTTGCTTTATTTCAAGAATATTTGACGTTAGGCTTAAGTCAATGAAAAATAATGGATGATGAATTTCTCGCCAATATGTTATGGTAATTTGTTCGTCCATGATTTGGTAATTTGTTAGTATTGCTGCAGAGGAAAGCGGTCCAAAAATAAAATCAAAGGACGGAGAGACGGAGGGACATCAAAACGATAAAGTGAGAACAACTAGTGAGAACAATTTGTGATTGCTTAATAAAAGTTTTGATTGGAAACAAACCAAAGTTGTTTTAAAAATATGTAAATAAAGCAAAGTTGGTCAATGGCCCAGTCTGCACCATGGATCCCCTTCCCCTCACAGGCATCCCTACAAAAACGTTCAAGTCAAAATAACGAAGGTATTGTAGTCAGGGTCCGACCAAGCCAGGTCCTGGATATATTTGGTGTCCCTCTCACAAGAAAATCAGCACAGTTTCAAAGTAATAAATCCCTTCCCCCATTAAAAAAAAAAAAAAAAAAAAAAAAAAAAAAAAAAAAACGAAAACTAAAGAATAGAATAATTTACCTTATTTTGGTTCTACTAAAATTGTGGTACCCAGATCCACGGACCTTCTGAATCATACGTTAATCGGGCCCTGACTGTTGTGCATAACACTCGACTAAAAATGTTTGAAAACGCAGTTTACAGTAGATGCATTAAATATAATTTTCTAAGTGAAAACAACTGCATTTTTTGCTTAATTGTGCTTGTTTTTAAAATGAATTTGTGTCCTTTATCCAACAATAACCTTGCTATTGTGCAATTTTGTAGTCATAAAAAGGTTCTGCACTAGCTTTGAATGATTGTTTCGTCGTAGTTCTTTAACGTGCTGGGATATATGTAAGCTATTTATTACTGTTATTCATGCCATGGAGCAAACAATTTTTGTTATCATATATATATATATATATATATATATATATATATATATATATATATATATATCTGTTATTAGTACTATTCCTTAATTCGTAATAGTTTTAGTATTTGTACTTCAAAATATGGTACCACCACCTTTATATAACCACTGTCACTATTTATCCTTAAAATGTTTTTCTGTTTCAAATTATTGTTAGTTATAGCACCCCCCACCAAGGTATTCTTACTACCATTACATAATGGGACATCATTAGGGAAAACAAAAGCTAAATCCAACTTTTCCTCTTAATTAAACTCGAATAAAATATTCTGTTGAAAAAAAAAATAAATGAATAAAAATGCACGGTAATGGATTTTTACCACCCTAGCACCGCTAGTGAGTTTTTTTAACGTCTAACATGTTCCTATAATTGAGTTCCGTACTAATTGTCGGACACAATAAGATTAAAAGACAATAGAAGAGAGTAATATTGAAAGAGATAATACGAAAAAAAAGGTCCCTCAAGAACTAAGAAAACAAGTTTGAAAATAATTCATTGTTCCCAGGTTGCCATATAAAGCGAATTCCTCGACAGGTTTTGACGCATCTCCGCTGTCATAAGCTGTAATAACACATCCGGGGGGGGGGGGAGGCGTGAGATGAAATGTTTTCCAGGGAATTTAATCAGTTGTCTACGATTAGCGTAGTAACCTGGGGCGCTGTTGCCCTCATACCGTTAGTCCCCAGTGTTTAGTTTCCATCTTGGAAAGTGGTGTTGTCTTTGCTACTTTCTTTTTCGAATCGCTTAGAACCGTCGATGCCCTAAAGGGTCTCATTTCGTAGGGAGGATTGCAGGATTTTTCTATTTTTTTTTCGATCACCTATTGATTTTGTAGGGAAATGCAGTTCCGATAGATGAAGTCAATATGTGACCGACGTCGGAACTAAATGTATTACTGCAGTATCTCGAAAAAAAAAAGAAACTGTTTTAGTCTTTAAGGGGGGAGATAGCTAACAAGAGTTTGTTTTACAAGACGTTCTCTAGATCATGGGAATGAAGTCTACTGGGCATTCGATGATACACCCATCTCATAGTAAATTGTCATTATGTTGCAAATTCCTAAGACTTAAAAAATAGAAGTCTATTGAAAAGCAAAAAGATGCAATCAACTAGTGGGCTACTGTCACTTTAGTAAGGAGTTGCTGATCATATTTGATTATGAAACATTTTTCTAAATTTACATTAAACACGCACACACACACACACACACATATATATATATATATATATATATATATATATATATTACAAAAATTCATGTTATTCGCTTGCAGCATTAAAATTATAAACCCTGAAAACTCCACCAAAAAGCAGAAAAGAGGTATGGCGCAGTGATCAATATTACAACAAAAAGAAGGTACAGGAGTGAAGATTGCGGTATGAAATGAGTCAGTGAGAAGCAAAGGCATGTAGGGGAGAAGGGTGCTAGTGTGGACAAATTTCGCACTTTCGGAGAAAACATATATTACATACTGTTTTTTATACACCTGATATCTTTTTAAGAATAATTTGCACTTTTGCACTTATTTTAACTGATGTATTAAAACATTTGGCTGAACAGTTATTTAATAAAAAATGTTTCAAAAATGGTTGTTTTAGTCCACACTAGCCCCATATCATAGGGTTAGTGTGGACAAGCTAAAGGACTAGTGTGGACAAGCTAGAATGCTAATTAAGCAATGTAAACAGTGGATTTATAAACATAAAAAAATACGTTATATATATATATATATATATCCTTAATAGCATATTCCTTAGCCAGTGTTAACCTTAACAAAGCATATTTTAATTAATAATAAAATTTAAAGATATTAATTCGTTGCTAGGAGTTTTCTTAAAGTAAAGAAGCTATTTAAAAGACAAATTAAAATGTTTAAAAGCTATTTACTTTTATTTAGATGGAAAAAAAACTCAAGACAGAAAATTACATACAGAAGAGCTTTTTTTTTCTATTTTACACTAAAATAAAGATATCAACATTAAATGTTGTGTGAGATGAAGAACAGAACATACACTGCAAAAAGGATTCAGAAACGTTCCTGGAAATTAATGGGCAGCTCATGTGCCCAATTTCTGCCAATACCATCACTTGCAAAAATCAAGAACATTTTCCGCTAAAAACCAGCAACCTTCGTAAAATTATTCTTTAATATTTCTGAAGAATATGGAGATCTCTCATTGAGAGAGCTTAATCAACCTGGACGGACCGTAATTGAGTATAAGACGATACACTTAGTAAATACACTCAGTTCATCTTTAAACTGGTAGCTAAAAATTTTTTTCACTCCAATCAGGAATCAACATTCATGCAACTTGAAGCAATTCAGAAAATATTTTCCAGACTTATTTGATTTTACGGGGAAATAAGTTAAAACCTGTGAAATCCTGCAACGTACCAAGAAAATAATCAGTAACGTTTCGTAATTTTTTTTTAGTGTGCTACTAGCAAGATTTGGCGATGGTAGTTTCCTTGCAATTTCATTTCACGATGTTCGGGACATATCTTTTCCATCGTGGAAAAAGAATATTTTTTTGTGCTTCAAAGAACGATTTTGTTTACCTTTTACCCAGAAGAAATGCATAATTAAATCAGTTGGCTTTTATACGGCCTCTACTCGCGTCCAACATAGTGCAAAATGCTATTTTTTTTAAAGTGAACTTGACCAACACAAAGTCATTTAGGCTTATGTCATTGGTAATTTGAATTACAAAAAATAATAATAATAAATGTGTGAAAATAACAGAATTCCTTGGTAAATTGATTTATCACCTTTCAGTAAGCAAACTTATCTAGCAAAAAAAGGGCTTAAAAATCTGAAAAAAAAAAAAAAAAAACACAGAATCCTTTTTAAATGTCATCATTTTCAATAAATCATTTTATGAAGCAATTGGTAAAGAATAAAATCCCAAAATTTAATACAATAAATAAATAAAATAATTTGTAAAATAATTCATCACTATACAAAAACCAATTTTATTTTGTAAATGAAACCTAAAATATGAAAAAACGGGACATAAAATCCTTTTTAATTAAATGCATACTTTTCAAAACTCATCTAATCAGGCAAATAACATAAAATATATTATATTCAACTTCTAATTTTTTTCTCACCCAAAGCTGCAAGAGATTAGCATGGGCATGAGTCCACAGAAGCCTCATTATCATGTGTCCAAGCCCCATCACCGTGTGTCCACTCTAACCCCATGAGGCCTTTTTTTCTTTAAAGCCTTTTAATTATTAATTAAAACTATGCACAGCAGAACTGAATATCAAAATATATATTTAATCCATTTATTCATGATATATTATCTCCTTTTACTTGAAAAATAAATTAAAATAGTCTAATCTAATTATTAAAAGAAAATCCAAAAGTTACTTTTCCACTATGAAAACCTTTTATTGTAATTTGTTACTGAAGTATCAAGTGTGTTGTCATGAAAATACACATGAAAGTTCATGTTGGTGTTGTCATTATGCATAAATTAACAGAGAAATTTTGAAAAATAAATAACAGAATTATTCCCGATGTCCACACTAACCCCTTGTCCACACTAGCCCCCTTCTCCCCTAAATGGACTTTTTAAAGTTTGCAGTAAAACGTGTTCAAAGTTCGGGCCCTAGGTAGGCGTTCATTGTAAAGTTATTCTAAATCATTCTGTATAGCAGCATCTACCAGGGCTACTAGTTCTAGCTCTTTCCCCAAGACAGAGGACAGGTTCACCTCTACCATTTGTACTGGTTTTCTCCAAATATTTAATTTTCACACTTACATCTGTTTACTCACTGCTTCAAAAGTGCTTTTATTTCTGTTTCTAACGTTCGTTGAACGTGGTATATACTATTTGTGTAGAAGT
Source organism: Uloborus diversus (assembly GCF_026930045.1). Classification (NCBI taxonomy): domain Eukaryota; kingdom Metazoa; phylum Arthropoda; class Arachnida; order Araneae; family Uloboridae; genus Uloborus; species Uloborus diversus. Next base: position 62,315,652 of record NC_072733.1, read on the forward strand.
TGCCCTCCTGATGCTATTGAGAACTACATTAATAAGTAGTTATCAACAGCATGAGGAGGAATGCTTCTGAAACCTTAGTGTCTCATATGGAATGCTTTTGCCAAATTTTTTAGATAATCAACCATAAACAGTAGTTTAGGAGACGATTCGGCTTTATGTCTAAAATTGTTTAACATTGATGCATATAGCTTCCGTTCCCTGCTAGTGATGTTTTATTGTGTATTTATTTTTAAATGAAGCTTCGCCATTTTTAGCTAAGTGTTATCGAGTTCAATAATATGTGGTAGTTTTTTTCTTAGGGACAGTTTCAAAGTAGAAATTTTATTGAAAAATATCCTATAGAAACGGTTTTAACTGACAAAATCAACACATTTTTTATACGAACATGAAAGCATGAAGTAAATAATTTCTGTATTTTTAATTTCTCTGTAAGTAAGAAAACTAAGCGATAATATACTATACAGCTAACCATAGGTGAAAAATATTTGTGTAGCTACTAACACTCAACTACTATTACAAATAAATCACACGTTTCCGGAAATCATATTATTTATACAGATTTTCATCGAAGAAATAAAAAAGAATAAAAAAAAAATCAAATAGCAAATATACGGTTTGCAGAACGTCTTCAATAAATTCAATAAACCTTCATCAGAACAGTTCCCAAGAAACGTGACTTGGACAATGCAAAAATACTTCCCTTCCAGAAAGTAGAAACGTTAATTTGAGATAGACCGGAAAAAAGTAGTTTAAACAAAACGTGTACTCTTTACACACTGTAAGAGAGAAGAATTATGAGAAATTTTACAATTTGAAAGGCAAACATGTTGGAGGTAAATTTTTCAGGAAAAAGACAACTTAAAAAAAAAGGTTTTTTTTCTTTCGTTAGGTTCTCTTAGATTCAGCTCACAGAAAAAAAACTTATCCAAGAAAATAAAAGCGACAGAACTTAAGATACACGTGTAAAAGAAATAGAGGAAGAGAAAAAAGAATGTTCCTTCTCATCTTCCTCATCCGAAGTTCGCTTTAATCCAATTGCTTCCTCCCCTTTCGGAAGGGATAATCTGTAGGTAAAAATATTAGTACTGGGATTACAAAGTACATTAAGAATGAAAGACTCATGTCTAGTGTGACATTTAATCTAGTGCATTCTGAAATGGACTAAGAAGAACGGTATTGGCATTCAAAACAGAAGAGTAATAAGCTCGATTTTTTAAATAAAATATTATTTTTAGATCTTTATAGAATAATAAAGTACAATTATGGCATTTACACATGTGGTAGCGAAGAGTATTTTTATTTTCAGTTTCTTTTCGCAGCAATTGAATTATTTTTACAATAGAAGGATAACTTAATGCTTCATTTACCAAAACGAACGTGTTTCATAGAGAAAAAAATAAAATAAAAACGAAAACAAAAATTAAAAAAACAAAAACACATCTGTTATTAAAAAAGAAGTCGAAGAAAAAAAAAAGGTTACTGAATTTATCGATTCCTAAAAACTGTAGCACTCCAAATATAAAATAACAGTGTAAAAAAACATTTTATTCAAACATTCTAAATTGCTAAACACTGATAAAAGTTTAAAATTGAAACTTGTAAAATCTAAAAGCGAGTCACAGCTTCACAATTTCATCGCAGCTGATAACTATCACATCTCGGCAAGGTCTCTTGGAAATCGTTTTTCACCCGTGTTTAAACTTGGGTTTGCCTTATTTTCCCCGTTGCCAACTGGCGGCCGAATGGTAGCAGTTCGCTGGACTTGGCTTCTTCTCGCTGCGTCCGGCGGTTGGTCGCTGCACACTCCCCCCACAGTTCCATCGAATATACCGTATCTAGACGGTTGCCGAACTGTCCTTCCAAAGCGTGTAGTCACAACTTTAGACGCAGATTGTTCGCCCCTATTCTTAACCACAGGTAAACAGTCTGTAGACAAAAAAGCTGGTTTCAGCCTATCGATAGATATCGTCTGTTTCCTTCCTTTAATTTCCAGATCAAAAGTTTTCTCTTTTTTCGATATCACTCTATACGGTCTATCGTATGGTGCCTGCAGGGGTTTTCTTACTTCGTCGTGGCGAACAAAGGCGTGAGAACAGTCTTTTAGGTGTGGATGTACAAACACGGACTTATGTCCGTGGCAACTCGTTGGGATAGGTCGCATGTTGTCAAAATGTGTCTTGAGTTCCTCCACCAGCTCCTTTGGGGTACCTTCAATACCCGTCTTTACGAAGAACTCTCCTGGCAATCGGAGTGTCCTCCCATATACAAGCTCTGCTGTTGTTGCGCCCAAATCTTCCTTAAATGCAGCCCGGAACCCAAGAAGAACTGTGGGCAGCGCATTTGCCCACTCTTGAGTGTTATATGCCTTTAAAGAGGCCTTTAACGGTCTGTGAAATTCTTCCACTAAGCCATTTGCTTGTGGGTGGTATGGAGAGGATCGAATTCTCTTAACACCCAGAAAGCAAGAGAGAGCGTGAAACAGTGCACTTTCAAACTGTCTACCCTGGTCGGTAGTTATACGAGCAGGGCATCCGAAACGAGCAATCCAGTTAACAAAAAAACACCTTGCTACCGTCTGTGCCGATATATCAGGTATCGGCACAGCCTCTGGCCAACGTGTGTACCTATCTATCATAGTTAAACAATAATAGTTTCCCTGCGATGGGGGTAGAGGACCTACGAGGTCGAGATGCACATGTTCAAATCTCTGTGACTGGTCCGAAAATTTCCCTATTGGTGCTTTTGTATGTCGGGTTATCTTTGATCTCTGGCAAGGAATGCAACATCTAGCCCATTTAACGCAATCTTTTCGAATAGAAGGCCATACAAATCTTGATCTTATTAATTTTGATGTACTGCGGATACCCAAATGTGATAAATTGTGCAGGGCGGAAAAAACTATCTCGCGGAACTCCTGGGGTACAAACGGCCGAGGCGTACCGGTTGCTATATCGCAAAAAATAGGTATTTCACATTCTGGTATGGTAATTCTCTTTAATTTTAATGCTCCCGATTTTTCTATCAACAGTTTTAGCTCTGGATCGCTTTGTTGTGCTTGAGCGAGTTCTGTGTAATTAATGGGGTTCGGCATGACTATAGCGTCTATCCGAGAAAGTGCATCTGCAACAATATTATCAGGTCCCATTATATGTCGTATATCTGTGGTGAACTGGGATATAAAATCTAACTGCCTCGCCTGTCTTGGGCTACATTTATCCGAACTTTGCTGGAAAGCAAACGTTAACGGCTTATGATCAGTAAACAAGGAAACCTTTCTCGCCTCGACCATATGCCGAAAATGTTTTATGTTAGCATAAGCTGCCAACAGTTCCCTATCATAAGCGCTATATTTTCTTTCTGCCGGTGACAGATTCCTAGAGAAAAAAGCAAGCGGTTGTAAGTGCTTGTTTACTATTTGCGATAATGATCCCCCAATTGCGAAATCCGATGCGTCGACTTGTAATATCAACTCTGCATCCGGCTTTGGGTGTGCCAAAAGAACCGCCTCTGCAATCAATTTTTTGCAATGTTGAAACTCTTCATTTGCTTTATCTGACCAATCGAGCTTAGTCTTATCGTTTTTCTTGGCCCCTCTTAAATACGCCGTTAAATCCACCTGATGCCGGGCTATTTGTGGCAAGAATCTACGAAAAAAATTCAAGAATCCCAAAAATCTTTGCAGTTCCTTAACATTTCTTGGCTGTGGGTACTTTAAAATTGGCTCGACCTTATCCGACAGGGGCCTTGTGCCACTACTCGTAATTAAGTGTCCTAAGAAAGAAATCTCTGCGACCCCGAATATACATTTTGACACATTTATAGTTAGCCCATAATCGTTTAGTCTTTCCAAAACCGCTCTTACATGAGTTTTGTGTTTTCCCTCACTATTACTAAATATCAAAATATCATCCAAATAAACATAACAAAAATCAAAGTCACCGAGAATACTGTTCATAAATCTCTGGAATGTTTGAGCAGCTCCACACAAACCAAAATTTAAAAAAGGAAACTCGAAAAGTCCGAACGGAGTGCAAATAGCAGTTTTTTGTATGTGCTCTGGGTGCACAGGTATATGAAAATAAGCTCGCACTACATCAAGCTTTGAAAAAATAGTACTACCATAAAGTGCGTTAGAAAAGTCTTGTATGTGCGGTATGGGGTATCGATCTGGTATAGTTTGAGCATTTAACCTCCTATAGTCTCCAACTGGTTGAATACCCCCTAAAGCCTTTGAAACAACATGAAGAGGTGATGACCAAGGAGATTTTGATGGCCGGCAGATGCCTTGATTAACCATAAGCTGAAACTCCTTTTTCACTGCCTCATGTAATTCTGGATTAAGTCTCCTAGGTTTGCTATGTATTGGCGGACCGGTAGTTTCAATATAATGTACCGTATCATGTTTAACCAACTTTGTCCCGGGGACCAATTTCGTGAGTTCTGGAAATTCTGCTAGGATACGGTGATACATTGAATCGTTTGAAATAAGTTTTACTGAAAAATAGTTAGCTGATTTGTAAATTATACCTGCTTGCGTATAGTGACTGGTATTATCAATGAGTTTGCGTCGTTTGAGGTCTATTAAAAGATCAAAATGTCTCAAAAAATCGGCCTCTATAATAGGAACAGGAACGTTAGCAATTAAAAATTTCCAAGTGAAAACTCTCTTCAGCCCCAAATCTACGTTAATTGCTTTAGATCCGTAAGTGAATATTTTTGAATTATTAGCAGCCACTAGTTGGAGGGGATCAGGTTTGCGGATTTTCCAATTACTTGGAGGGGGCAAGCAGGATACATCGCTACCAGAATCAATAAGAAACCTATAATTGTACTTTCTATCATAGACATGCAAACGAGGCGACTGAGCGGCTGACGTCGAAATACTTCGATCGGCAGCCGCTACTGCAAGTTTCCCTGCCTGCAACCAGCATAAGAACAGGGGGGGTTGGCATTTTCGTGCCCTATTTCCAAATCGCGCGTGGTAAAAACAATAATTCTCATCGCTGTTATAATTCTCCCGTGACAGAACACGCCGCCTGTAAGGAACTCCTTCAGCGGAAGGGTCTCGTTTCCCCCCATTAGTCAGTCCTTCCATCTGTTTTCTCAAAGCCGTGACCTCATTTCGTAGCTTACCTCGTAGCTTATCCTCCTCCGCGGTGACACTCTGTACCACACAAGTGGCTGCAGTCGATTGCCCGACACCAAAAATACCACTCTCCGATGAGGCAGCACGCACCTCTGCAATCCTATCTGCCCTTTCAGCCAACTTGTCCAACGTCTCTGAGCTAATTGCTAAAATAGCATGCATTTCCGTCGGTAGTTTTTGAAGCCACAAGTTTTTTATAAAATTATCGGTAACATTTGCACCCCCCAATTCTCGCATCTTTCGCAGCAAATAAGATGGTTTGTTATCTCCTAATTGCAGGCCTGAGACCAATTGACGAATCTGTTCCCCCTCGGACTCGGAATATTCCGCTATTAACCGAGATTTTAATGCACCGTATTTATGTGCTGCCGGCGATGCGAACAAAATATCTGATACGACTGATAAAGTTTCTGGATCAATAGCCGCAACAATGTAGTTCTATTTATTTGTGTCATTCGTGATTTTCGCGAGTTCAAAATTACTTTCGACCTGAATAAACCACAACTTAATTCCAGTTTTCCATATTGGTGGAATCTTCACTGCTAAATGTGATATTTGCGTCGTCACGCCGACACTATTGTTGTCTTCAACACTCATGTTAACCAATTTGTGCGACCGAACTCGATCTTAACTAAATACAATTGAAAGAGGTTTTGGGGCCTGAGGAATATTTTACAACAACACAAAACAAACAGCAGCAGAACTTAAAACAACATTTGCTAAACTCCTGCATTTCCTCTAATTGTACCCGACAGGTTGACCAATCACAGAGAATCGAACAAAAAAAGAATCTCAACCGCATACGTACCTCTTTAAGAAAAATTCCAAATTTATATCATATTTCTCAATTATCTTCTGTCCGGGTCACCTGTTTTGTAGCACTCCAAATATAAAATAACAGTGTAAAAATAAAACATTTTATTCAAACATTCTAAATTGCTAAACACTGATAAAAGGTTAAAATTGAAACTTGTAAAATCTAAAAGCGAGTCACAGCTTCACAATTTCATCGCAGCTGATAACTATCACATCTCGGCAAGGTCTCTTGGAAATCGTTTTTCACCCGTGTTTAAACTTGGGTTTGCCTTATCGCCAACTGGCGGCCGAATGGTAGCAGTTCGCTGGACTTGGCTTCTTCTCGCTGCGTCCGGCGGTTGGTCGCTGCAAAACTTGGAGGAGAATACATTTCATGCTCTTAAAAAATCGGAACATTGAATAGAATGCATACATTGTTCAAAGTAAATATCATGTTTTAAGTTCATGTATTATTAACGATTTCCTTGACATAAAAATCTTCCTTGAATAGTTGAAAGTTAAGAGCTTGAAATCGCTTAGAAATTAATATTTAAGCGAAAACATATGTTAACTGATTAAAATTAAAAGAAATATATTTTATTAAAATAAAAGTTCTTATACGCGCAAGTAAAGAAGAAAATATGAAAATAAATAATCTTTTATGAATCAAATACTAAGTTATTCTAATTCTTAACAGAGATGCATGACAATATTTTACTATATCAAAAATCAATGATTCATGTTTTAATCCAATAAGCTTAATTTTTTTCATCGGTATCTAAAATGTTCAGTTAATAAAAATGAACTAATACGAAATATAACTAACGGAAATTTTCAAAATTTCAACTAACTTGTTTTTTGAGTGGTAGTATGAAATGCTTTAAAAAGCTGACTTTTTGAAATGTTTACATTCATGAAAATTATGTTTAAGAAAATGTTTAAAATAGTGAGTGTTAAAAATCAAAGTTAATAACACAAAACAACAATAAACATTGCAGACAGGTGTTTAGGGTTATATGTATAGAACCTTTGTTTTTAATGCAAAAGATGTCAGCGTAGAATAGACATCAGCAAAGAAAAAATTAAAAGTTAATTCTCCTTAAACTCACAGCTGTTGCTTAAATAAACGGATGGAAACGAGAGTCTGTAGCCTTAGTTGCTAGTTTATCCATTTAACGGTCATTTTGATTTTTTATTAAGTGTGTTCCGTTTTAACCTGCAAAGACCTCTATTTTCGCAACCGTTAGTCGTAGATGCATACTTCCAACTACAAAAATGTTCAAAATCAGATGCAGAGTTAAGGTAATGAAAATTTGAAGCAAAAATAAAAATGAGTCAAAAAAATACAAAATTTAACTTTTTATCCGGGCCCTACACTGTAAAAAAAATTCGGAAACGTTTCTGAGTATATCGTGCAGCTGCGGTTCATGAAATTTTCAAAAACGTTTCGGAGTATTTCGGAATTCTCTTCCTGTAATGTCCGGAAACGTGTCTGAGTATTTCGGAATCCTCTTTCTGTAATGTCCAGAAACGTGTCTGAGTATTTCGGAATCCTCTTTCCGTAATTTCCAGAAATGTTTCTGAGTATTCTGTGCAGCTGTGGTTCATGAAAGTTTCGAAAACGTTTCCGAGTATTTCGGAATTCTCCAAACAATTTTCAAAAACGTTTCTGAGAATTTTGGAATCCTTTTTCCGTGATTTTTTCTAAAAAATAATTCTTTACTATAGTATTGCATGCCATATCAGTTTCAATTCTTTCATATCCAAGAGCAATGAAACAAGCAATTTTAGAATCATTCGTGGATTTTTTTTTTCTGAATTTCTAATGAAAAATAGCATGGTTAACAGCATAACATATGCACAGTTATAAATTTTTGAAAATTTATGAAATAATATAGTAGTTTCATTCATAATCACAAAATCGTCGGGGGAGGGAAGGGGAGTACTTTCTCAAAAGTGGGATTGTTTGTTAAACAATATTAAACTTCAGTTTTTCTCTTTATTTTCAAGACAAAATTATCAACATATTGTATTTTTAATGCAGAACTTAAAAACATATCTTGTATCAAACTTGATAGCTTTTATTTTCGGATATAATTTGACAGAACTTACCTACACTTTGCGTTCCGAAATTCGTTCACGTCAAGTCAATTTCTTTGACGAACAAAGTGTACCGAAAAGTACCAACAGAGAAATTGATGAATTTAAATATGACACCAAAGTCCCCCTGCTGGAACCATTCAGGTTTATTCTTCTGTTCTGCCCTTTTCCAGTTTATCACAAATATAGATACGTAATCAAAATAGGTTACTGATTTTATTTTTAGAGTGTGCGCAAAATACATTATATATTTTATTTATTAAAACATTGAACTCTATTACATGATTATTCCATTTCATATATACGAGAGTCCCCCCCCCCACACCATAAGAATGATGGTGCACCCATAAAATGATATAAAGCGCCCCCCCCCCTCTTAAAAAAAGCAACCCCTTGAAAATGTCAATAGCACAGTCTGCGTGGTGAACGCCCCTCGTCTTCTCCCCATATGTGCATTGCATATTAATAACATAGTATTTAAAAAATGATCACTTTTAAAACGATGACATGAAATAATATTACTTTTTATTTCGGCATGTAAATACAGCTGTTCCATTTTTGCCACTGACTCATTCCTCCTGACTGTCCTACATTAAACTAGTATATCCACGAAGGAAATGTTATTTTCGGAACAACTAATGTCAAGGAATTTTTTTATTGTTAACCACATTTAACAAAATGAAAAAGCAGATGAATTAATTGCATAACTATGTTCTTACTAATAGATAACATGGTCATTTTCTAATGGTATAAAATTTTTTTAAATGAATGAATAAATTATAATAAAAAATGGAAAATAATACTGGCACATTTTTTGTGAAGCATATAACAATACTAGAAAATATTTGCATTACCATATTTTTAATGAATTAAACAATTGATATTTTTTCTTTTTGAACCAAAATGTATGTACGTCCAGGTATTTCGAAATAACTTTTCTGTGATTGCTTCTCAAATATAAATCTTATTTCTTTTGCGTAATTAATCAGTTTCAGTTGGTTACAACAAATAATACACCGCGCACATAGGTATGTAAGATAACTTTAAATTAATTCGATAAACCCAAAAACAGTTACAATTGGAGCCTCATCAAATGCAAACGAACAAAAATATAAATGTATATAACAACATGTTTTAAAATCTTCATTAATACTTACAAGTGAACATGAGTGGAAGAAAATCTAAGTACCTCCATTACAACTGAATAAGTAATCCAAAGGGTTTCGTTTCATTAAGTATAAACACGGGTGTTGAAACTATTCACGCTTGAACACACAATATAAATCTAATTATAGTCGCACTGGAAAGCAAATGGTTGTTAACTAACTTAATAGCTGCGTACATCGTCTAAAAAATCAAGGGTAGTCCAAAATGCAAAGGCGTAAAATTAGTTTCGACACATTTTACTACTATCTAGACATGAAATAACAAGCAATCCAACGCTAAAGAGTTGCTGACTGCAGCAACCATAGATAAGAAAAAAATAAGTTCTCGTTATTTCCGATTCATTGGCGCCAATGTTGGAAAGATGAAATACGTTTCGAAGCGTTGCGTCATCACTTCCACGTCTAGATTTCTTGAAATAACAAAAAGCTTTCTGAATAATGAGGAGTTCGCTATTAGATGAAGGATTCCTACTATTTCGGAAACGTTTCCGATATATCCAGAAACGTTTCCGGAATTTGTTACAGTGTAGGTTTTCCATTGAAAACTATTACTGACACAAAAAACTTGACATTTGTGGGACCAAAGCTCAAGGAGATATTCCAGTTCAAAGTTTTAAGGGACCATGCAGAAGATAAGATTGAAACTTATCGCCCTTTCAGAAGAATGACAGGTTGTCAAAGTAAGAAATTTATTATTTTTCATTGCTATTCAAACATGAATGCAAATGTTATGCCGTGATGCGGAAAAACACACTGCATAACCTCGAACAATTTGAAAAACCACACTCTGCACACTAATAATTTTATAACTGATATATTTTCCCCAAAAGGTGTTATTGAGGGCGAGTGTAAAGTGGTGTAAGTCACAAAACGCTGCGTTTCATATCTCGGTGAATATTGGTTGTACTAATTTCAAACTTTTTGTGTTGGAAATGTTTTTCAATGGAGATTACTTCTCTAAATCTGAGGCGCGTGCAAAAGGTAATTTTTTTATTTTTTACTCATTTTTATTTCACTTCAAATTTTCAATATCGTAACTCTGCATCTGATTTTAAACATTTTTGCAATTGGATGTGTGCATCTAGGACTAACGGATATGAAAATAGAGGTCTTGCAGGTTAAAACGGAACCTTCTATATTTTAGTATCTAGGAGCAACATGCAAACGCTTATTATCAACTTTGCTCAAAACAAATATTTACGATTGATCAACTTGAGAAAGAGGCATAAAATAACCAACTAATGTTGTTTGTAAGACTTTTAGCATTTTTACTCCCACGAATCTGCCTCCAAATATTTCTTAATAAATATTACTGAAAACAAAAGTGAAGATCGAAATTATCCTTCAAAGCACTTTCGAAATTTCAAAATTTTATTTTTAATCGTTGCTTATAATTTGCAGCAAGATATGTTTCGCTATATTTATACTAAAAAGTGTTTTATGCATGTTTAAAAAAATATTATAATAAATTTTGTAAGAAAAGATAATCTTAAACACTAATTTCTCCATTCAATCACTTAAAGGAAATTTTTAAAAAATGTTAAATTACGGTACTGTTTGTACTTACAGGCTACGTACGATTAAATGCACATAATAAATATGAAAACAATTTTTATATTGAGATAGCTCCTTGGGGGGAAACGCTATAAACTAATCATTATTCATTTAATTATATTAAATTCAAGAAACTGTTTAACAGCAATTGGAAATAACAAACGCTAAACTGAACAACATTGATTCAATCATAATCAACTCAAGAAGTTATTTAACTCCCTTAAAACCACATCAGACACAATACGCTTCACTATAGAAATAAACATTTCCTAAGTGTTCAATGAATTTCCCAAGCATGAAACAAAAATCAGCATTGCTTGGAAGAAATCTCAAGATTTGTATTGACGTTGAACGTGGTTTGTTCCAAGTTCTTTCCAGTAGACATGGTCCTCACGCGCAAACGTCCTTACTCTGACAGGCTTGTCTTTGACATTTACTCGAGCAAGAAATAGGCAACTGAGGTTGCGTGGATTGTTAAGAAGCAATCCAATTAATATCGATCGGCAATGTAAGCTGAGCTAGTTTCATCCCAATAAATTCTTGATCTTCTAATGTGCGGTTGTTAATTAACATGTCCTTCCCTGATTGATTACCGTGATTTTGGTGTTTCTGGACATAGAGATACTCAAGATCGTATAATTTTGGCAATCTGATCTCACTTAGAAAGGCGTTGATTGGTTGAGGGTTCGAGTGTTTGAACTTTTTTTGAATACTTAAAGAAGTTTTAGATGGTGTATATTGAAATCATTTAGAATGGTTAATTAAATGAAATTGGAGGAACTTATTGGGGAAAATACTTAGGTAGTTGCAGTATTTTATTATAATGATGCAGAACATTTAACATATTCTCAGACATCACGAGCTAACTAATGTACTAGTTATTTCAACGGTTTACAAGTAAAACGGAAGATGATTTAGAACAATGTTTTTATTGCTTAATTATAGCATTAATTAATATTCGTGTTCTATTTGCATTAATGACAATGTAAGTCTTCTTTGTCTTAGCCTCTATATCAAAAATAAGTCCTGTCCCGCACATACTATCATTCATTTTCTATCTACAAGGGTTCTAAACGGTATTTATGGGAAAAGATATGCACTGCGAGAAAAAACCAACAGAACGTCCGAAGCTATTACATTATAATTACATGTCACAAAATTGCGTAATAAATGCTTATATAAATCAATCAATAAATAATAAAAATAAAAACCTGATGAACATTACTCAGAAAATGTTATAATAAATGCTCAATTGTTAACCAACTCTTCTTTCTCTAAATCAGAGTTCCGAGCCCTGGTAAGAACCCCCTTCAAACAGTACAACTTCTACTACTCTATACCTTTCTCTTTTTTTAAAGAATGGTTGAAGTTTATGAGCCTTTCGCAAAAATTACTTGTTTACATACGTTCAAGTTCTTTATTTTAAAATACTTCAGTTCTCAAAATGTTCATTTGCGTTGGAAAATTTTAAGTAAAATAAATCATTTAAATGAAAGTGGTAAGGTGAAGTTCCATTGGAGATAATTTAGTAATTAATTTTTGCGAACGGGGTCAAATTAAGAGACTAAAATCAAGACTTGATCATAAAGGAAAAATTCCCATTTCCAATTTGGCCATGATGAAAAACCCACCAGGAGTGAACCAAGACCCTGCTTACATCCCTGCAAATCTATTGCGTTTTAACGCAATAGATTTGCCTCTAATTTCAAATAGTCTCGTTGCATTCATTCTCTGAATATAGCGTCTATTCAAGTTATTGTATATTTCACGGAAGATTCTGAAAATTCATTACATTTGATACAATTATTTTGCAAATCATGTTCAGGAATTCTTTCTTCTATAACCATATGCTTTTTTAAATTAGTGGTACCCAACTTAAGGTCCGCGTGCCACATTCGGAAAGCGAAGCTGACCCGTGTGGCCCAATGTTTTATTCAATGTTCGAATCGAAAAGCATGATTGGCAACTATGTCACAAATTTGGAGTCAAATGTCCGAAATTGGTTGCTGAAAAACGTGCATTTAACTAAATAAACATCAAGCAGCAACATTCTTGGGCGGAAAAAGATTGGTCACCACTGTTTTAAATAAATATACTTAGCTGCTAAATTTTCCCTCTTGACACAGTTCTGGTTGAGACTTTTTGGTCACGCTTCTTCAACTGGACAATGATACCAACACATAGTTTCAAAAGATGCGTCATGCAGACAGTATTTTCAAAGACGATTCATTTTTTACGAAACTCTCATTGAATTCTCATATATGGGATCATTCTACATAGTTAGCATCTTTGATTACGTTTGCTTCAAGAATTTTCCATCTTAGGAGAAAAGGTATGAAAGTATAAAAAGGAAGCCAACTTCACCAAAATCAGTTTGTAGATAACCTTCTTTCGTAAAGTTATTTATAGAATGCGATAATGATTGATTTCATATGAAATTTAAAAAATGTGTGAATGAAAAGCGTTTTCAAGTTTTCTGCTCTTTGCTGACATTTCAAATTAGAATTCCTATGAATGCTTTAATTCTACAAAGCTTAAATTGATATTCATTCAAGGTACCTTTGAGTTTTACGGTTAAATTTGAGCTAGAAAGGTCCCACAGGACTAAAAAGGCCACTTTGAGCTAAAAAGCCTTGTGATGTACTCTGTTGCTTAGGTAATGAAGTAGGTTTTCAGCTCCTTATTTAATGAAAATTTTTGGCAATACTGTATACAGCTCTATAACCTTATTCAATAGTTATGAAGTTACTATTCGGAAGCTATTTTTGAATTTGTTGAAAGCGATGTTCCTGCATTAAAATATCCTATGATATATTAAAAATGACAGAAGGGGAAACAATGTGAAGTACAAGGGGAGAGTTTTTAAACATTTAGAAATTCTATTTTGCTTGTTTGAAGTTACAACCTATTTCTGAGGTGGTTTGAAGTTACTCTAAATAGGAGGATAGCTTTGACCCGGGATAATGACTAACTTTAAATGGATTTACTAAATTATCTCTTAATTATTGATAACCATACAGTGGTTTAGGGGTTTTTCTTAAGTTTTACACCAATTAATACGACAAAACGGTTAAAATATGAGTGGGGTAGTCTATAATAGAGACATTGCTGCTCAAAGTTATCTTGAATAAATGGTAATAGTTCATTTTAAATGGATTTCCTGAATTATTTATAAATTTTTGATGACTGTGCAATATTTTAAGAAGTTTTTTTTTATTTTTTTATTTATTAATATTTTTTAAACGTTTTATAGCAACTAATACGATAAAGCTATTAAAATATGAGTAGGAAATCTATGATAGAGAAATCGTGCCTTAAAATTACCTTGAATGAGTATAACGTTACATTACAACATTTTCTATCTTAAGAAAAAAAGTCAACACAAATATTTCAATATCTGCTTGTAAAAAATGCTCCTTTAGAAAGCAATTTTATTACAGTCAGGTGAGCTTAATTTCTTAGGTTAATGTGACAAATGCACTCGTGATGATTGAATTAACACTGTTTTCTAAGTTTCCACACTTTTCTGGCACTTAAAAGTAGAACTGTGAACAATGAAGAAAACTGGATGCAAACTCTTTTCTCCCCTAAAGCTGGATAAGAGCAGAATGTTTACCGATGCACTTAAGGTCTTATCATATGTCTGAAGCTAAGTGCTTGTCCAACTTCCGAGAAAAAGAGATATGACATCTTTACGTGAAACGTATCTACGACAGCCATCTTATTCCTTTGTTCTCAAGTTTAAGTTGCTAATAGTTTTTAAGAACAAAGTACTTGTTCAAACACAGCAAAAAGGTAAATAAGTAAAAGTTTGTCTCAATTTGAAAAGGAAAAATCGGTAACATTTAAATATTTTTTTCTTTACAAAATTTGAAAATGAGAACTTCAGTAAAAGTTGCTAATAAATTTTCAATAAATAATTATAATGCTATAAGAAACTGTGCAGTAATATTTCTCTTTGTTTTTTCTTTGGGAAATGAACTGTTCAAATCGGCAAGAGTTGCAAACTGTTTAATATTTTTTTTCAGCTTAATCATTCGCAAGTCAAAGATATAATTTCTTCCACATTCGCTTACAAATTTTCTGAATTATTCAAACGTTATTTAAGATCAAAATTTCTTTACATCAATAACTTTAAGCACTCCTAAAGAAAATTTTATTTCGACAATATTTATCGCCTATGTTCTGATCTTTTTATCTATGTGTTCTGACGGGTTTTATGCTGTTATTAAGGAATCAGTTTTACCCAAGTATGCACAAATGTGCTGCAAGTACTCTAAAATATTTTTATTGGATGTAAAGCACGTTCAAATACGCTCACAAGCTGAAAATTTTAACCAATGTGCTTTGAATGAAATTCCTGTCGAAATCCGTCAGTTTCCTCAACAGATAGTACAGGAGTAAATGATGAGTAAACAATGCTATTCTGCACAAGTTTGCAAAATAATTGCAGACATGTGTATTGGGGGTAAAAGTAGCACCTTTTTCAATGCAAGAAAAGCGAGTTCATGAATAGTTTAACGTTTTCTAAAAGTTCTTAGCCAGATTTCTTACGAAGAAGCCGTTCTTTACCTTTAATGTTATTACAGCATCAGTAAAATTAAGATAATTTTTTTCAATATTAATCAAGAATTTATATCTTACTTTCTTGTACCTTTTTGCTTGAATTACTAGTATTTTCTATGTAGAAGAAACAGGAATAACATTCGTCAAAAATGTTGCTTTTCTATTTCCGTCTCGAACTCGATAAATAGCATCAAATTTTCAAGAAAATAATGCCGAACCGAATTTACTTAGTAAAAATTCCCGCTTGATTGCATGACAGTACTCTTCTTTCGTTTCTTACGTATTTTAGCTTCAGTAATATTTATTTTTAGATCTTTTTCGAAAACATAACGAAAAACATCAATGAAAAATTCAGCAGTATCTAGCTTGGATAACATGCAATCATGTCATTTATTGTTTAATAATACTAGATCGAGTTCTTTTCAGAAATGCCTTTAATTCATCTTTAGAAAATGTTGAAGAAAGTCGCACAATACTTAAAGTGCGTCACATATTTTCAATGCGTGTTTCTACATCATATTGCATTGTGATTGTTTTGTGGGGTATCCCAGTAGGGTATTCCAGGGTAGGGTATCCCATTATTAAAGTTTAGGATTCATGATGTGTATTTTCGTCTTAATTTTATTGGTAAAGTTCAGAGAGACTAATTTGTGTTTATTCAAGATTTTTTTAAATATTTTAAAGAAAAGAGGTTGTTTTTATTTAAAAATCGATCAAATTCGTAAAATTCAGGAATGTGTAGTAATAATTTACCTGCCTAAAGCTTTTTCTCCCATGTGTAATATTTTTTTTAATAACTTTTAAGTTCAGTTTTACCATTATACAGAACCCCCCCCCCTCCCCTCCAAGAAATAGTTCGGAGAAGTTTTTTTTAATGTGAAGTAGTTTGTTTATTATAGACTATCAGTTGCGCGAATCGTAGTTGATGACCAATACACGCTAAAACCATTGACAGAACTGATAAGTTAAAGTTTTAAAATATGATGCAATAATTTATTTATTTTGCGAGCAACTACTACAAATGCAAACAAACAATTCAATAGAATGATTAAGTTGCATGACAACCGGTATCGCCAGTGATGAATAAAAACTCAAACATGTTTTTTTTAATGAAATTTCTGCTACATATTAGTACTTTAAAATCATTTTCAGCAACTACGTCAGATTGCAAAATTCTTTCCTACCTCTCCCCACACCTTATTATATCGTTTGAAAGACAGTCTGACTTTGGCATTTCAGAATCACACTTGAAAACAGCTATGTGCTGCCCGTGAATCAAATCCAACATTATATTCCTCAGAAAAGTGGCATCCACAGATCGTTTGCTATTGCTTCCGCGTCCTATCTGGTGTCCAACGCTAAGTGGCTGTCCAGCTACCGAACAACGGGACCAGGAAACAGCTGTGTTGACCTAGTGGATCGTCCTCATGCTATGGAGGGTCTTAAGAGCTGGACGTCGTACATCAGGTTCAGATTTCATGCCGCTAAGTGACTGGTCGGGTGTGAATATTTCGCGAGATATTTGCAGAAGGGGAAAAATTGACAACTTTTGTTAACGATGTCAATCACTTTTTTGCTGTTCTGAAGGGGGCGCCGGGCATTATTGATTTATACCACAAGAAGGGAAATATTTGGCAAAAAGCTTTGGGTTTTTAACACAGAAGGGTGAAAGTTTATGAATTTTAAGTCACAGTTGTGTTTCTCTACCGTCCATTTCTCAGCTTGGTGATAGGTAGAAGAAATTTTGAAAGAAGGGACTTCCTAGTTTATTAAGTTTAAATTCTTCAACTATTACTTATTAAAACGCTGAACCTTGCATTGTAACTAAAAACAAAGCTTAAGATTACTTTAAGGTGGATAAGCTACTTCTAAAATTAAAGCAAACATTAAATGAAATAATCAAATGTAGCAGAACCAAAGGGGTGCGTATCAAAATTCGCAGATTGCGTTTCCTTTTTGTTTTTGTTTTGTGTGTAGTTACAAGAAATGCAAGTGTAGTGCAAAGTATTTCTCAATCGCATTGGATGAATATTGTACAATAAATTGTTTAACAAAGAAATCAAAACTCTGTTTATGAGGTTAATTTTCAAGAAATGCATTACTTTTGCTTACGTGTAACACTATTTTTGTTAATTTCAGTAAAGCGATGTTTTGTTAAAGCTATTTCTAGAGCAATTATTTACCAAATAAAAGAGGTATAACAACTTCCGATGAAATTGAAGAATATTTTTTGACAGCTGTCTTTTCAGTGAAAGTATTGATTGGAATCGAAAGCTCTTTTTCGAGAACTTTCTTCAATATTAAATTGATTTATTTACAATATTTAACTATGTAATAGATTCTGTGAATTTTAGGAATGCTTACGCTCTTTTCAATCGCGAATCAGAAATTCGTTGGATATTTGAATTGCGTTTTAATTTGTAACGTATTGGAATATAAATTATTTAATTTTTCTTTGTTCGCTAAAACTATTTCTAACAACTACTAAGGAAAAATTTTCATACGATTGAAACCTTGGACATTAATGCGTTTCTATATATATATATATATATTCGCCAATTCTACCCTCCCCCCCCCCGCACCAAAGTGATAATAAATAAAAAGTATAATGATGATAAATAAATAAATAAAGATACATAACATTTTAATCATATAATTAAGTTATTTTTAATATTATTCTACTTCATGAACTGGATTGAGTGAAGGATAGGAGTTAATAGAAGTAAAAGTTGTAATTGTGTTCTGACAAGTTTCCACTGTTGAATAAAAGATCAAGAAAAAGGACGGCAATCGGAGCTAGTTTACAATAAAAAAATTAAAACTAATAAGTATTAATAGTCCGATCGTAGAACTTAGAGGAATTCCTAATGAATAGATGATATTAAAATCATTAGTATGTATATTGTACATATGGCTTTCTATTTGAAAGCAAGCTACAGATTAAACTACTAGACTCCATAACAATTTAATTTCTGAATTGGTATAGAGTGGTCGATAATACCAGAAGCTTTAGATAAGTACATGAAACTAGTCATTTTAGTTCGCTATTATTCCTGTACTTTTGCATTTAGCTCAAAAATAACATTGTTGTTTCCTTTTATTAACATTTGTTGAGGAAAGTATAACTTCGTTTATGCAATATTTTAAGAACATTTTTTGCAAAGATGCTGTAAGTCTGTAAATCGATTGGTATAGGGTTTCCATTCTTGAATACATCAATTAAGTTGCAAATCTTTAACCATTTTGGTATGTTGAACGTACGACGAACCAAACTCTGGGGTGGTTCAAAAATGCATGTAAAAAAAAAATTCTCCAAGGAAACGGGACACCCTTCAATATTTTTAGACTTGTGGATAGCAATATACTGGAAGAATTTTAGCTTCCTATTTCAACTGAAAGAGGGTGCTCACAACCCCCTTCCCCAAACTTCAAACGTATGGGGAGAGGGATTAAAAAAATTCATTGTGCTGAAAATACAATGCTACATATTATAATATACGCTAATCATACACTGCAAAAAATAATCGTTGTTTTTAAAGTAATATACTGTATTTTCCTACAGTTTAATACTGCTTTGCTAAATAACAGAGAAAAACTGTAAAACTGTTTTAAATTGCGCAAAACGATGCGCAAAATGTGTTTCCTTTCATACGGGAAGATAAACGAATGAATTCGAGGTATCGATAGCCATGGTAGTAATTTTTCGGGGGTGTGCTGAGACAGGACTGATCAGCTGTAATTCAAGTTAAAGGTAAGTAATAGTTATATTATTCATTCCCTTTTCCTCAAAATGTAGTTTTCTTTATCATCGATAATGTATGCAAAATAATAGTGTGTATTTTGAAATCATAATTCGTATTCCAATATTCGTTGATGTTGACTTTGCAGTTTCTTTTAGTTGCTAAGTTGTATTGCTTTATAGTAAAAGTCCGAGTAGTTGTGATCCTGAATATTTTACTACACGTATAATAGTTTTTAAACATTTTCTGAAATTCAAATTTGATTTAAAAATAAATCAATTTTTCTTGATCGTATTTAAAGTTATTAGAACATTAGACTTTGTTTACGATTATATTTTGTGTTATATAAAATGTGAGTACTTAAAATTTAAATTCTTATGTTTTCTAGTAAATTGTTAGCGTATCGCGATTGACTTATTTCTTCTTTTTTTCTTTTTCTTTCTTATGTTCAGTTTTAAATTCTTTAACAGTTTGCATTTAAATATTTTATTGATAAACTTTACGCTATAGCGTAAGTAACTTTTATATCCTGTACATAATTCGATGAATAACATGTAAATAAATAAAATAACAACGTAACCGAGAGACATGCAAACAGTATCAAGTTTACTGATATTTTTTGTTGAAGAATTTGCCCCTCTGGAAATACAATACTCTGACGTCTGAACGACTCAAAATTCTCTGAAATCTGGAGCCAGCTTTCATACTTATCGAACAAAACTAAAATAACAATAATTAAAAAAATCATCAATGAAGCACTCAAAAAAAAAAAAAAAAAAAAAACCTAATAAAAATAAGCATTTTTAGATACAAACACGAAACCCTTGTGTTTTAAAAGTTTTATATTTGCGTCAGTAGGAAATTAAAGTTTTACTTCAGGAAAAATGCAGTAGTACCATTGAAACTTGTGAACCTAAAAATAATTTTAGAAACTTTATTAAAAGGCACTCGATGGGAGGTCACGGGAAGTCTCTATGACCTCCCCAAAATTGCCATATTGGGAAAACTTTGCCGATTCGGCAAATTTTTGGACATAATTGTAATGTTGCAATTTTTGAATTCTCGAATGTCCAAATTTCATTAGATATTGTACTTAATTGTGCGTACTTAATGTGTGCATGCACCAGTATTTTATTAATCGACAAATATGTAAGTTCCGTTCGACAAATTGAGATTATACGCCTTCCCAGCATATTTAAGTTCAGACCGTGCCTGGCTATATTTTAAAATTTTTAGCCTTTCATTTCTGATCAGGCAGTGTTGCGTTCTCGTCAAAAGTACAGCTATTTAATTAAAAGTAGAAAATTTACATTATTATGCATTGTTTGTCATATTTTATTTACCTTGAAGGACATGCTCGTTTAGAAAAGTAGATGCTCGAGAACTACAGTAGAATTTGAAACTCTTGTAACCTTGAACTCGTCAGTTTCCTTACATTTTAACTTTAAGAACCCTTGAAGTCTTAAAGTTTGGCGTCAACGTGTTTATGCTGAAGAAAAAAAACTATATTATAAATACTGAAAAGTATGATTCTGTACTTCACTGTCTTTCACTGCATATAAAAAGTAAAAATATGTCAGAGTGTTATCCGTGTAAAATGGAAAAATCGGAGAATTTCATTTAAACCTGTAACGGAGATTCAAGCCAAAGCCGGGTAAGATCTTTTGCATTTAAATGCGATGGGTTCCTTAGCAGTTGAGTTCTTTAGGGAGAGAGGAATTATTTTCACAATAATAGTCAATTTTTCAAAAAAGTGAGGTTTTCGAATATTTTGTCAGGTTTCAAAAAAAGAACAGAGATTTGCGGGAAAGATCCGATTACGGAAAGGAAATTCTGAACTAACGGTTTGAAATTTACCTTAGCGACCAAAGCATAAGAATCGAAAAAACCAAAAAATCCTCCAGTTAACAAAGTAACGTCATAGAACACTATAACTCAACATTAATGAATGGAATTAGGACACTTTTAAATAAATCGGGTTTGCCTAAGCAGTTTTGAGCCGAAGCAGCTATGTGCTTCCACTACTTACGAACTAGAGCGGTTTTAAAAAGGAAAACCAAAACCGTTTTTGAGCTATTTGAGGGAAGAAAGTCATCTATTAAACACTCCCGTGTTTTTTGGCTGTATTTCGTATATTTAAATTCCAAAACAGAAAATAAACAAATTGGATATGAAAGCTAAACAGGTAGTCATGATAGGATATGCGTTTCATACGAAAGGTTATAGAATTTGGGATCCCGAAAATAGCGAAGTGACAGAAACTCTGAATGTTTAATTCGATGAAAATAAATTCTGGGCGGGGAAAAAAAACAGGAACGGGAAACAGAGATATACAGTTTTTTTTTCACTTCTGAGTAAATCTGGAGTAGAAGAAGAATATCCTGAAAATCATAAAATAGCATGTTGTGAGAATTTAATGGGTTAAAGAAATACCATGGCAAAGTATATATTGACACGACGGTTCTAAAGTCCGAATTGCGAAGTTGAGGTTTATTGTTCTGAAAATAACATTGAATATGACCCAAAATATTTTGATTTCACTTGTGATGATAATTCAAGAAAAGTATCAGTTTCTGATGAAGATAAGGGGATAATTCAAGTAAGCAAGAAGCTAACATTTTCGAAGATGTAATTCCTTCAAATTTGAAACAAAGTTTGAGAGCGCAAGAAAGTGAAGATTGGCAAAACGCAACAGAACAGATGAGAAGAACGAAATAATGCGCTTCAAGGCCAGACTAGTTATTTTAGATAAGCACCAGCTATGGGCGGGGGGGGGGATGCTTTTTGCAAGTGTTCTCTCCAGTAATTTCCTTTCCTTTGGTTGAGGCTTTCTTTTCAATTTTTGTGTACTAGTCGACCCGTGCGGAACTCCGCACTATGCTTCGAATCGTTTCATAAGGCATTTCGCTTTTTAAAAATTTCAAAGGAAGAACATTATGAAGAAGAACCGAAAAAAAGTAAGCGCAGAAGAGAAGGCATGTAATTTAAAGACATCAGTAACAAAACCTCGTTAAATACAACGCTGTGATAATTTGATCATCGCTCACCTTTTGGCCGTACATATTTTCAATGCAAACATAAATATCATTAAAAGTGGCTGAGTAGTGACTCGTGAAAAAGCAATATTTGTGCATGTGAAAAAACAGGTTGTGGCAAATACAGTCCTGCCCATGTGAGCATCTGACAGGAAAAAAAAGAAACATTAAAGAGATATTTACTGGCACGGATTCGAATTGGCGCCATTCTGATTAACAGCCCGACACCCCAACAAACCTAGCAATTGCACCTTCCTTTTCGAAAACTATTCATTGAAGGAATGCGTGGTAAAAAAACAGCAAAAAAGCTTTTTGCCAAAAAAAAAAAAAAAATAAGATCATGCTTCTATATTTTGTCATTAACCACCATGATACGATTTAAAATTATTCGAAAAGCATGGAATTTGATTAAAGAATGACGAAGATCTCACGTAGCGATTGAAATAAGCATTCTAGAGAAGTAATAATTTAGATTGAAAATAAGTGTTTTTTATCTTTGAATATTGAACTATTTCACATAGAAGATTGCTTTAACCGTTAAAGCTTAAATACCCGCACATGTTTCTCTTTTAATCGAACACTTAAAATTCAAAACCAAAACCAGTTGAACTGAGTCCGTTTTTTAGGTGTAATTTTTCGAACGTAGACAAAATGTTTTTTTTTTTTCTGCAGAAAGCAGAGGAGTAGAAAATGATTTCTTGCTAATGAAGTTGATAATAATTTAAATGCTTTATATCGTATTTGCGCGAATAAAAAATTAAAGGTTTACTGGGTGAAACTCGTAGTTTTAATTTGGCGTAGTATTTTTTCATTTGTACAAAAGGTTGGACACTGCTATTGGAAACATCTACATTTCAGTATACAATGAAAATGTTTTTCTGCACAAAAAGGATTTCCTTTAGATAAATCTAATACTTTTTTATGCTTATATTATGCTGAGTGATCTGGATGCAGTCAGAGCTTAAAAGAGCGTCCCTTTTTTTGAAAAGGAAGAACACCCTTCGATTAACAGTCAACTTATCTGAATGATAACTGTAACTTGCATAAAGGAGTAGAAACACCAAGTAGCATTCTCACTGCATTTATTTTATTACGTGTGTATGTTATGAGTACATGTAATGCGTAATACTAATATACATTTGATATTATGTCGGACAGCTCAAGCTTGCCCGAAGTTCAGATAGTTTATAGCCAAACGCTCTACCGAAAAAAACTTATCAATTTAACCAAACAACTAATTCCAGTGCTTTTAAGCTTTATTAAAATATGAACACACACACAGGCTATTTTTTTTTGCCGAAAGCGACGTAAAAAATTGGAAAACTGCATTAGAACTTTGCAAAAAAAAAAAAAAAAAAAATGCATAAGAACTACAGGCTGCATCAAGGTTTTCAAACAGCAAGGTGCGTTTTCGAAAACTTGATTTTTCGACCGTAAGTCTTTTTTTCGTCATTAGCCAGCCTGATAAGTTTTAAAATGAGAAGGGAATAATATATAAGGTAAGATATTGAAGAGAAATGTTTTTATTTTTGAAAATTTTTACAATTCGCTACCGCAGGCTGCTTGAACCGTTATAACTTAGATGGCAGCACGTGTTCATCATTTAACAGCACGGTTAAAATACAAAATAATTTGAACTATGCTCTATTTTAAGCGTAGCTTTTCGAATGTAGTAAAAATGTGATAAGCTTTTTTTTTTTTTTTTTTTTTTTTGCAAAAAGAAGAAAAAATATATATTTTACCCTTCAAATTGAGGTAGTAATTTTTTTATTTGTACAAAGAGTCAAAATCTCATTAGAAGAATATATATTTCAATATACGATTTATTATTTTTTTCTGAACAAAAAATAATTCTATATTGTAGTCTGAAATCCCAAAGATGTTACTTATATTTTCGCTTATATTATGCTTTAATTTTCTTACCAGAGCCAAAGCTTAAAAAAAAAAAAAAAAAAAAAAAAACGTACCATTCCGAAGTAATTCAGCACAAAGTCACGTCAATTTTCATAACAGCAAGGAGCGTTTCCTTCCCATTTATTCTATTCCCTCGTACTTGTTATTCACTTAATTAAGTGTTCATGCAATGCGCGATATTTCTCTAATTTTTTGACGCAGATTGTCCGGCCGTGGGCCCGAACACTCATTCTCCAGGTTTCGAGGAGAACGCTCTGCCGATCAAACTATTCAGCTCTGTCGGGCATAGTGCAAGTTAAAGTTATAAGTTTAACCGAAAACATCATTCTGGTTCTTTAAAACAGGTTTTTCGGCTGAAAAAAACAATTTTTAGACCGTGGGTCTATTTTTTGTCAGTAGCCAGCACCATAAGCTTTAAAATAAGGTGCAAATCAAAGAAATCGATCAAGAATTGAGGAAAATCTGGCGTAGAAACCAAAAACAGGCTACAGAAATAATATATAAGGATAAGCTACATTGGGTTCATTTCCAAGCAGATGTTTGCAATGCGTATCTATATGCGGATTTAAAGGAGGAGATTTGTGAGACAACCGAAGGGTTTGACGATCCCTGAAATCTAAATTTTGTCTGTAAATTGAATAAATCATTGTTATTCTGATACAGATTACGCCTCAAATCACGACGACCGGATTCCAATGCTGGGGGTGGGGGGGGGGGGGGCGCTTGTAGTGTTTTTGGATAGGGTACGAATAATATGGTGTACATTCAAACAAAAATGCGTAGCACTGTCAACGATGGAAGCTGAGTATATTTCAATTAGTGGACAATCTAAGGAAGTTATGTGGATCAAAAAAATTTTAAATGAATTAATTGGCCACGAAAAGAGTTCAGAATTTTAGATTGATTAATAGTACTCTGCACTGTGACAATCTAGTTGTAATCGATTTTTCTAGTTCTGCAATAGAAAATTGCAGAACTAAGCAGAGTAATGTGGGGTACCATTTTCTAAGGAATTCGATTGACAAAAATGAATTTGAAATAAAATTCGTTGAGAAACTAAAAATAATTTAGCTGATTGTTTCACAAAACCTTTCTGTAGGGAAAATTTACGTAAAGCTTGAATTGCAATGACATATTTTTCTAGAGTTTTTTTTTTTTCTTTCTGAAATGTTTCAATTATTCCATTATGTTTAAGCTATAATTTGTGCACACAATCGGATGGCCTATAATATTTTTTTTTTCATTTCTTATAGTATATTTCATTTTTTGCGTGTGCTGGCTTGCCAAGAAGGGGGGTATTTGCTAGCGAATATTTTGTTCCTATCACTCCAGCGCACGGGAAAAAAAAACAATTGTACTTGATTTCATTTTGAATTTATGCCCGGTGATATGGTTGCGGTTAGGTATTTCGGAAAAATTTAAACTATAAATTTCATTCTAGCCGCATGAATTTACTTCATTTAAATTTATTCACTAATGCAATAGCATTTCTTTCAGTTTAGTGGTGTGCAAATGTAAAGAACTACGTAACTTGTGACCAGAACTGAATGGCAGTTTTTATCAAGATGGCAGTTCGCATTTGTGTTCCGCTTGGAATTTCAAAGAAGCCTCTAGTCTGTATGATGTTGCGATGATTCACTTTGTGACATGAATGGCGGCAACGGAAAACGGAAGTTTTTAAGTATGTCTTTTCATTTATATTTTTGTGTTTTCGGATGTAATTTGTAATCACCAATGCTTTTGAGTTTTAGAGCGTTCTTAGCCACTGAAGCCTATCCTATGCTCTGCGTGCCGTATTGGGGGCCCCTGAAGCTGATTTTTGTGGCCCGTTGTCAGGTTCTATGTTACAATCAAGAACTATGTATTGGAACAAGATAAACTAAATTTTATTTTGTTTTGATTGAAATGTGATCGGTCATACAATTCATTTAAGTCTGCATTTTTTAAATTTGTAATTTTATATTAGATTTTATGGGTAGTTGAATATTATCACTTCAAGAGTCACCGGAATATAGAAATTTCTGTTGCTAGAGCTAAATTAGACGTACATTTCTTTCATTATTTTTTTTTAAAAATTTTCAGTAAATTTTGAAACACTGATTCTTTGTTTTTACATGTTATTAAAATGGAAGGAACCAAAACAGCATGCTAAAATTACGATGTATTACAGCGTATGAAACTTTTTTCGCATATTCAGACTTGTGTGACACTTATCAAACAAAATTATAGATTATTTTTATTGTAATGTAAATAAAAAGCAGGTATTTTGTAAACGTGAGCATGTTTAAATCTACAGTTAAAAGTGGTGCGGTCTTCTGGCAAAGCATTTCCAAGAAGGGTAGCATTGTTTACAACAAGGACGGCGGGCCAAATGTGGACTTACAATTATCAATGATTAGAACTGGCTCTACCAGATTTACTCTTTTTTGACATGTTTGACGATTTATTATTTTGTTAAAAACTTTCAACTTTTCTGACCGATTTTCATTTTTTACTGAATTGACTTTAACTAAGCCATCTTGATTTTGGGAATATAGAATTGTTTCTTCCAGATTTCAGGTAAACTCTGAAAAACTTAAAGATAAATTGTCTAAATCCTCTTTGAAGAAGTGCCCCTTAAAAAAACGTCGATGGTATCTTAAATGGGAACATCGATAGCTGTTCAAAACGGGGTTCGGGGCGGGGGGCGTCACCATTTTGAAAGACATAGAATATAAATGAAACATTTTAAATTATGCTTAAATATTAAGAGATATATAAGATAGAACGTTCTTACGGTATTTATTTATTTCAACTCAAATGACTCTTTTATTCGATTCCTTAGTACTTAAGAAAAAAGCTCCAAAAAATTAAATTTTAATAATATTACACAATTATGGAATAATGGAATAAAATGCATGAAAAAAAATATTTTAAAAATGTAGTAAAATATTTCACATTAAGTACAGACAGAGTTCTAAATAATTATTTTACGTCACACTTTGTTTCGTATTCAGATTTCAATAATGGGCAGCTGTCAAAGAAAAAGAAGATGAAGCTGGTATCAGTTGAACATAGCTCGAGCTGTTAACAAGTGTTGGAAAGGAATATGGGTTACCAAAAAGAAAGAAAGAAAGAAAAATCATCTATATACGGTTTTCAGTGCTACGATAGCAATTCGGGGGGGGGGGGGGAATTATTAGAGGCCAGATACAGTATTCATTGTTTTAAATGAATACCTAAATGTTTCCCAATTGGTTGTCCTAAACGTCGACCTTGCTCCATTTTCTAAAAAAATAATTCTCTCCCTCATCCTAATTATTGTTTTGAAGTAAACACATTGCAATCCGATAATCTAGAGCCTATTATAAGAAGAAACTAGTTTCAAGTTTTATCATCCTTAAAACATTTTAATTTTTTTCTTTAGGCCAAGATGTTAGTTTTCCCATTTTGGACAACTTTCCGTTGCTTTTTTTTTTTTTTTTTTTGGAAATCTTGACTTATAAAAGGAGTTATTCTCCCGATCACTTCAATTAGCTGATCGAAAAAAATCAATATTATTCTTAATCAACAGTCTCATATGTAATTACAAAATCCTTTAAAAATACCGGAAGTTACAAGGATTTTTTTTAAATGTATTTCAGAAACCAGGATAAGTGCATTTCTTGACATGGAAGATGAAATGTAAAATATTATTTTCCTTCTTTTTTGAGTTCTTATGTAAAGTATCCAGATTAGATCTACTTTAATTAGACATTAATAACCACCGTTACGCTTGCAAATTGCTGCCAAAAAAAAATTTTCTCCTTAAAACAACATATTTATCGCTTAACTGGTTCCTGAAATAAACGGTTCAATTACAATTTAGGTATATGTCTAGTGGTTTCAAAATAAAAGCAACTCCCAAGGCAATTTCAGATCATTCAGATTCATAATTTTAATCATTTTAGGGCGTATTTTTATACCTACGTAATTTGATTTTTCCATGTATGTTTTTTGGTGTCTACAAGTTTTATGAGATTCTAACAATTTTTATTTTGACAGATACTTTCATAATATGTTCTAATGATGGCAACTAAGTCGGCAGAGATGTCACAAAGAAGAATTAAGTTCGTGATGTAAAAATGTTGATCTTGAAAAATTAGCATTCGATTTTAAATGAATTTTTTCAATTCAACTGTAAAAATGACT